>NC_134699.1:35175399-35513732 GCF_050947455.1 Rhinoderma darwinii
TGGTGCTATCTACAGGGAGGGGGGCGTGGTGCTACCTACAGGGAGGGGGGCGTGGCGCTATCTACAGGGAGGGGGGCGTGGCGCTATCTACAGGGAGGGGGGCGTGGCGCTATCTACAGGGGGTCTGTGTGGTGCTATCTACAGGGGGTCTGTGTGGCGCTATCTACAGGGGGTCTGTGTGGCGCTATCTACAGGGGGTCTGTGTGGCGCTATCTACAGAGAGTCTGTGTGGCGCTATCTACAGGGGGTCTGTGTGGCGCTATCTACAGGGAAGGGGGGGTGTCTCTATCTACAGGGAGGGGAGGTGTCGCTATCTACAGGGAGGGGGGCGTGGCGCTATCTACAGGGAGGGGGGCGTGGCACTATCTACAGGGGGTCTGTGGCGCTATCTACAGGGAAGGGGGGGTGTCGCTATCTACAGGGAGGGGGGCGTGGCGCTATCTACAGGGAGGGGGGCGTGGCGCTATCTACAGGGGGTCTGTGTGGCGCTATCTACAGGGGGTCTGTGTGGCGCTATCTACAGGTGGTCTGTGTGGCGCTATCTACAGGGGGTCTGTGTGGCGCTATCTACAGGGGGTCTGTGTGGCGCTATCTACAGGGGGTCTGTGTGGCGCTATCTACAGGGGGTCTGTGTGGCGCAATCTACAGGGAAGGGGGGGTGTCGCTATCTACAGGGAGGGGGGTGTCGCTATCTACAGGGAGGGGGGTGTCGCTATCTACAGGGAGGGGGGTGTCGCTATCTACAGGGGTGTGTGTCGCTATCTACAGGGGTGTGTGTCGCTATCTACAGGGGTGTGTGGCACTATCTACAGGGGGCCTGTGTGGCGCTATCTACAGGGGGTCTGTGTGGCGCTATCTACAGGGGGTCTGTGTGGCGCTATCTACAGGGGGTCTGTGTGGCGCTATCTACAGGGGGTCTGTGTGGCACTATCTACAGGGGGTCTGTGTGGCGTTATCTACAGGGAGGGGGGGTGTCGCTATCTACAGGGAGGGGGGTGTCGCTATCTACAGGGGGTCTGTGTGGCACTATCTACAGGGGTGTGTGTCGCTATCTACAGGGGTGTGTGTCGCTATCTCCGTCTGGCCAGGCTGCGATAGGCTCTCCCACTCCTAAGCCTGCCATCCTGAGTGGTCGAAGATGGAGTCAGTCTCAGAGACATAGACTCAGGTGCAGACTGATTACCTATGGGAGTATACACAGAAGTTGTGCCTGGCAGATCCTTTACACCATGTGTATGTTCTTTCTCGGGCAGTAGTAAAATGTACAGCTTGAATGATCTGAATGATCAGCACATGGGAAGACTTTAGCTTTGGAGTGATGTAAAAAAACACTGCAGAATTTCCGTCCGGATTTTTTTTTTGCAGAAATTCTGCGGTGTTTTCACAAGAGAAAGTGACATGCTGCAGTTTACAATATTTCCGCAAGTATTTGTGTGAATTATGTTTTTTCAAAACCACTTTTGCTGCTACGTTGCGGAATTTTTGCACCGAAAATCTGGCTGGAAATTCTGTAGTACTTGTGTGGACGTACCCTTAATCCTTTTCATCCAGTTTGGTCAGTGATTCCGTTGCTCAATGCTTGGACCTTGGGGACAGGATTGCTCAGAGGATGGGAAGAGTTGAAGCATTGCCCGAGGAATAGAGTTATTTGGCCTCATAGTTGGCTTGGCGCCACACAAAATAGTTCGTTTTTTGCAGTGGAAACTCCAAACTTACAACCAGATATTATAAACTAAAAAATATATTTTATTGCCATAAGGATGATGAAGCAATGATTGCTCATGAGCAATTTCTAACAAAATTTTTTTTTTTACAATGATGTTAGGAGTGTGTGCATATCTCCAGGTTATGATCAGGTATTCAAGTATAAATGTATTAACAAATCAATACCTTCGTTTAAACCAAAGTGATATGTAAAACGATTAGAAACAGCAAGCAATAATATAGTTAAAAATAAAAGATAACTAAATCAAATAGGAGATATAATAGGAAGTGAGTGCTTCACATAAGGACTCGACAGGTGCATATCTTGAATATTTGCAGTATATTGATGCCACGGCAATATGAAGCAGTCATCAGCAATTTGGTTTTTCTTTTTTTTTAGTAATGCCACAAAATAAATATCAAGTCAGTCCATTGAAATCCAAACAGACCAGAACATTACAGCGTTTGTGGTTACGATATGAATGGTTTCTTGGATAGATCTACAGCACAGTCTCTCTCTTAGGCCAGGATCTTTGAAGCATTGTGACCTGCTGGGTCATATTGCCATGGAAACTACTCACGAGGTTTTCTTTGACTTTTTATGTCGCTTTAATATTTTATTTTTGAAAATTTCAATGGTTCAAATTTGATAAAATGTATTAAAAAACAACACATAATGTACAGTTTATAATGATCAGGATACCAAACAGAAACTGAAAAACTGAAATTATGAACAAAAAAACCTACTCGGCTGTTAAATACCACCACCAGTATGCCATCAACATGTACAATAATTCCTATGTGGTCACCCCTTCCACTGCTTCTTTCTTACCCGATTGTCTGACATTTCCCCCATTCACACTACTGTATGTCCTTGACAGAGTTACAATAAAGAGGAGAGCTTCAATTATATGGTCATTTAGCATGTGCCTTGATATTATCAGGACTTTACATTTTTCACCCTTCTAGTATTTTAATATTTAACCAAACACGCCTTCATTGCAACAGTGGGGAATTAAGAGAATTATGGAAATGGATTCCTATAATCTTTGCTTATACAGATACAAAAACTTTCCAAATTTAATATAAAAACATAAGCAAATGAAAAAAGTGTAGTCTCTGCTTACTGCAGCCAATCAGGTCGTGCTTTCAATTTCCAGCTTGCCACCATCTTGACTTTTTTTCTGTAATGGGGTGGTATAAACCGTTGCACCAGAGCTCTATTTAAGATTCACTACTTATTACATAGTAAATAGTTCCCAGGAGGATAAGCAAAAGATCCACAAAACCAGAATTTCCCTCTAAGTATCTCTGTGGAATATGAATAAAGGTGTTTTCCATTTTTATAATATGAGAACATGTGAAAGAAAATAAGGACAATTCTCATAATGCACTCATAAATGATGCCTAGAACTTAAGTGTTTCTGGTTAATAAAGGGGACTGTGATACGCTGTGGCCCAAACCCAATCACCTCCTACCTAAAGAAATAAAGCCTTTCACACCGTAACTTGGGTATAAAGGCCACAGCAGCCGTTTTATTAACAAATCAAATAAATTACCATATCAGATTATCAAAAAGAAAAGGTCACCTGAAGGTATATCACAATACCAGTATCTACAGCCATCATCTTAACCTCAGTCGCAAACTGCACCTCAAGGTCACGGTTTAAGGTGTTGTAGATACACCAGTTGACTTCCACCAGGACCATGCCCTGAGCAGTCTCCAACAACCACCCTCAATTTTCTCTTAACAGAAGCCCCCATATCAGGAGTGCCCCTATTCCACCACCATAACAACCTTCACATGACCTCCCCTCTCCCACCAATCGCTGTGACAAGCAAAGCCCCACCTAACTGGCTAACTCCAAAACTATTCATTACAAATCAGCAATAAAGAAACAACCAGAGGAAACACAAAGGGGTAGGCGGCAGGAAGCTATTTATCATGCAGAATACTCCAGACCCTCATCTTCCAACCAACATATAAAGACTTAACCAGCTCCACCTCCCTCTAACTAAACCACCTCATTTCAACAGTTAACCCTCTCCTACCTACACTTACACTAGCCCAGTCATGCTCCCTACGGCACAGGCTCCGTCTGTTATATGAATCGGGTGCTGCAAAGCAAACCTTAATATTACTCTTTGTTACCAATTCTTTTTTTTAAGCAATCCCTTGAAACCATTCATTTTAGTTGATGGCAGAAGCAAGAAATTTACCAACTCCTTCTGAAAGAAATGTAATGTAGGCATATTGTTCTTGGTAGGCAGGAAGTTGGCATTCTGCAAAGTTTTAACCCTTATTCATGTTACCAAAACAAGAGGATTAAATTATAAATAAGTGGTACAGAATCAGATAGCAAATCACCACACACTTATCACTGACAATACGACTTTATTGGGTAGATCAGTAACTATAGACCATCGAAAAGAACGTCATATTAATGAACAGCAGAAATGTTCAGGAACTAGGATTCTCACACAGTATGGCTGTGTTCTCCAAACGGCGGCTCTTCACCGGATGTAAAATTACAACTACCAGCAGGCCCGGACAGTCTGGGTGGTCAGGACATGCTAGGAGTTGTAGTATCAGAACAGCTGAAGAGCTACAGGTTGGAAAGCACGGGAGTAAGAGGTTTTCAGCCCCAAAAGGTCGCCACTATGGCTCTGGTGTAAACAGACAAAAGCAGGCCGAACACAGGTCAAAACCAGGAACGAATGCCAAAAAAAAAAAAACACACACCAAGAAGACTGCCTTTCTTTATCACTAATAAACAGTGTAGTGAGAATCCAGTCTAATCGTTGTTAATCAGGTCTTCTAGTCATAAAGTTATTTTTTATTACTTGTATGGGTACCTTAACCCCTTAAAAGCTATGTAAACCTTTGAACACTTTTTGCTTTTTTAATAAAATAATGTATCATGGTGTTTCGTGCAACTTTTTAATTGGTTTTCATTAGAAATAAATAATAATTACTTTTTGAGATGCAGATTCCAAGTATTCTGGATACATAGAAGCTGTATCTTGAGCTGAAACCCGAATAAGTCAAGTCCGCGGGACTGATGGCTTCAATGACAGCGGGTCCTGCGTGCCTCTGATGTACAGGATCCAGCTGTTATCGATCACATATTAGACACGCAGGACCCGGTGTCACTGAAAGCAGTCAGTCCCGCGGACCTGACGTATTCAGGGTTTTAGTGGAAGATATGTACAACTTCTATGTATCCAGGATACCTAGAAGCGGTGTCTAAAAAAGTAAAACATTTCTTTAATAAAAAACTATAAAAAAAAAAATCTGAGTGTTTTCAATAAAGCTTTTTCTTTTTATAAAACAAAAAGTATCATGGTGTTTAATGCAACTTTTATGTGTATAGAGATGTCAGGGGCTCTGTCTAGGAGCGGAATCCCCAGCCAGAGCGATCTGACCGAGGATTCCGCTCCTAGAGAGAGCCCCTGTCCATACATTGACAGAGACGTCACGGGCTCCGTCTATTAGCGGAATCCACTGCCGGAGTGATCTGACCGGGGATTCCGCTCCTTGAGGGAGCTTAGGTGGCGCTATCTACGGGAGGATGATGCTATCTAAAGGCGGTGCTATCTACCGGGGGATGGACAGACGTCGGGGGCTCCCTCTAGGAGGGGAATCCCCGTCCATACCGTTCTGGCCTAGGATTCCACGCCTAGAGGGGGTTTAGGCAGCGCTAACTACAGGAGGGTTGTGTGGGGCATTACAGTGAAGGAAATAAGTATTTGACATGAACAGTCTAGAATTTTTAGGCTAGGTTAATTTTACCAGTGAGAGATAGATTATATTAAAAAAAAGAAAAGAAAATCACATTGTCAAAATTATATATATTTATTTGCATTGTGCACAGAGAAATAAGTATTTGATCCCTTTGGCAAACAAGACTTAATACTTGGTGGCAAAACCCTTGTTGGCAAGCACAGCAGTCAGACGTTTTTTGTAGTTGATGATGAGGTTTGCACACATGAGGTTTGCACACATGTTAGATGGAATTTTGGCCCACTCCTCTTTGCAGATCATCTGTAAATCATTAAGATTTCGAGGCTGTCGCTTGGCAACTCGGATCTTCAGCTCCCTCCAGAAGTTTTCGATGGGATTAAGGTCTGGAGACTGGCTAGGCCACTCCATGACCTTAATGTGCTTCTTTTTGAGCCACTCCTTTGTTGCCTTGGCTGTATGTTTCGGGTCATTGTCGTGCTGGAAGACCCAGCCACGAGCCATTTTTAATGTCCTGGTGGAGGGAAGGAGGTTGTCACTCACGATTTGACGGTACATGGCTACCTCCATTCTCCCATTGATGCGGTGAAGTAGTCCTGTGCCCTTAGCAGAGAAACACCCCCAAAACATAATGTTTCCACCTCCATGCTTGACAGTGGGGACGGTGTTCTTTGGGTCATAGGCAGCATTTCTCTTCCTCCAAACACGGCGAGTTGAGTTAATGCCAAAGAGCTCAATTTTAGTCTCATCTGACCACAGCACCTTCTCCCAATCACTCTCAGAATCATCCAGATGTTCATTTGCAATGTTGAGACGGGCCTGTACATGTGCCTTCTTGAGCAGGGGGACCTTGCGGGCACTGCAGGATTTTAATCCATTACGGCGTAATGGGTTACCAATGGTTTTCTTGGTGATTGTGGTCCCAGCTGCCTTGAGATCATTAACAAGTTCCCCCCGTGTAGTTTTAGGCTGAGCTCTCACCTTCCTCAGGATCAAGGATACCCCACGAGGTGAGATTTTGCATGGAGCCCCAGATCGATGTTGATTGACAGTCATTTTGTATGTCTTCCATTTTCTTACTATTGCACCAACAGTTGTCTCCTTCTCACCCAGCGTCTTACTTATGGTTTTGTAGCCCATTCCAGCCTTGTGCAGGTCTATGATCTTGTCCCTGACATCCGTAGAAAGCGCTTTGGTCTTGCCCATGTTGTAGAGGTTAGAGTCAGACTGATTAATTGAGTCTGTGGACAGGAGTCTTTTATACAGGTGACCATGTAAGACAGCTGTCTTTAATGCAGGCACCAAGTTGATTTGGAGCGTGTAACTGGTCTGGAGGAGGCTGAACTCTTAATGGTTGGTAGGGGATCAAATACTTATTTCTCTGTGCACAATGCAAATAAATATATATAATTTTGACTATGTGATTTTCTGTTTTTTTTTTATATAATCTATCTCTCACTGGTAAAATTAACCTAGCCTAAAAAATCTAGACTGTTCATGTCTTTGACAGTGGGCAAACTTACAAAATCAGCAAGGGATCAAATACTTATTTCCTTCACTGTATCTACATTAACACCCTTCCAGACTGCCAACGTTTATACACGTGACAACTGCACGGGGCATCAGCAGATGGAACGTATATATTTTTTTTATAAAACAAAGTGTTTCAAAGTTTACATAGCCTTTAAGGACACGTCCTATTTTGGACTTGAGGACGCAGCCCCATTTTTCAACTCTGACATGTGTCACTTTATGTGGTAAGTGATTGTGAGATTGTTTTTTCATGACACATTGTACGATAGGGGCCCGACCCAATTCTGAATAAGAAAACAGTATCCAGCACACCTCGAACAGCGGCCAGCCGCTTTTCTAAGCTTTTTCTAAGCCTAGTGCTTGTACAACATTCCCCAGCACAGCTCAGTGCCTGAAGGTCAATTAGACCGAAACGTTGTACTCTGCCACTGGCATTAAGATAAAGAACAATACTTAATTTAAAAAAAAATCTCCACTCCAATTGGTGTGCCGGATACATTGTACATTATGTTAGTGGTAAATTTTGGTTGATATGTTGACTATTTTTTAAAAAAATCTTAAAAATAAAGAAAATTTGGAAAAATTTAAATTTTCCTAAATTTAAAATTCTAAAATGGATATTGAGCCTGGACGTGATGTTTATTCCGAATCCTGACACGTCTGTAGCGTCTCTGTGGGATTCCAGCAAGACAAGCGTAATCTCACGAGATTACGATGTAACCTGTCATTTCAAACGAGATTACGCTTGCCTTGCTGGAATCTCACAGAAAAGATTCAGATGTGTCAGGATTCTGAATAAACATCACGTCCAGGCTGGTAGTGATGTACATTCATTATCAGGACACTGCAGTAATGTTAGTGTTTGTGTATGTGGCTGCACATAGCGATATAACTATATCGCTAGTGCAGTGTAAATGAATGGAGAGAAGTGTATGACGCTGATTGGTCACTGATTGGTCAGCGTCATACACTCCTCTGTACAACGCCCACTTGGTCTAAAGTAAAAACACGCCCACTTGGGCATTAAGAAACCCATTAGCATAAAGCTAAAAATTGCTAATAAAGTGGTTTAAAATAGATCGTTTTTCGAAATAAAAGGCATTACTGTCACCTACATTATAGCGCCGATCTCCTTATATAGTAGATAGGGCACTTATAATGTGGTGACAGAGCCTCTTTAAAGAGGCCTTGATGTGCTTTTGGAGCACAGATTTTGCTGGAATAGTTTTCTGACGCAATGTCATATCTGCAAAGCTCCTGTGGTACCAGTACAGTGGAAACCTCCCAAAAGATACCTTACTTAGGAAAATACAACCCTAAAGGAATTAATCTAGGTATATAGTGAGCATTTTGACTCCACGTGTTCAGAAAATTAATTAGAACTAAGCCGTAAAAATGAAAAATTAATTAATTGGTACCATTTTGGGGTACATGTAACTTTATAAACACTTTCTATTCAATTTATTTTTGAGGCAAGGTAACCAAAAAAAGAGAAATTAAGCCATGGTGTTTTTATGCATTTATTTTTTGATGTAGAATAATTACAATTATATCTTTACAGTTCAGGTTGTTACAAATGCGGTGATACCAATTATGTATAGTTTTCTTTTTGCAATTATAAAGGCGGCTCTCATAGTCTTTCGTACATGGCAGACCAGGAGGCCATAGTTAGGCTTCCTGATTGCCATAGCAACCATAGGCACACCGCGATCTCTTCGGGGGGGGGGGGGGGGGCAATGGATGCAAAGGGAGCTCCCTACCTCTTTCAACCACTCCGATCTCAGTCTTTTCAGCATGATGGTGGCTGTATGCCCATTGTACCGTCAAAATGGTTGTCCAATTAGGTCTATTTGCGGAAAGTTGTAAAAGAGGAGTTGTCCCCTCTCCTGACATGTCTGATTTAGTAAATACTTGTAGTCCCCCTAAATTCCCAATTCTGGAGCATTTTTTCTTACAGCGCAGTACTGTTCCTAAGAAAAGATGCTCCCGAACTGGGATTTAATGGGGAATGCAAGAATTTACTAAAACAGACATGTCAGGAGAGCCGACAAGTCCTCTTTGTCCAGTTGTAGGAGATTAGAAAAATATGGCTGTTTTCTCCCAAAAACAGCATCCATAGGCTAAGTCTAGTCTTGCAGCTCATGTATATTCAAGTAAATGGAATGGAGATGCAATACCATACCAGACTATTCCATGGACAAGAGTGGCATGGTTTCTGGGAGAAAGCAGCCATGTTTTACTAATCTCATACATCCATTTAAGTAATTAGATTATGACAGGTAAGATATTTGCCAACATAAGCAGAAGAATAGTCTCCCGGGTCCCATCCAGAAGTTATATGTTGGCCCACAACCTATAGATCAGACTAGATGGAATCGATCTTTAAAAATGTAGCGTTAATTTAAAGAAAAAAGTCTAAGTCCTAGGGCGCCCTGGCAAATTGCCTAGATTGCAATCACCTAAAACCGGCCCCAGTTGATTTGTATAGGGAAAAAGCTCTGCTTAGAGTCAAATAAAAAAAAATTATATATATATATATATATATATATATATATATATCTGTCTATCTATATATCATGATATACTGTAGTACTTATCGTAGGTGGTAAGGCACACCTTACTTCTCCAGCAACACACTTACCCCACTGAAGACATTTTTAACCCAACTTCTCAGCTTAGATAAGTTCCTGTAGCATAGTAATGACCCTTGATGGAAATGTTCAAGTATATTAGGTGCACTGAAGAGAAAGTCTGCTGCAGTTAGTGATCTGTCACCTTTGTATTGCATGCAGCAAGTTTTTACATTATGGCAGAGAAAGTGTTAACTAAGAGGCAGTGAAAGCTGCAATTAGCTGCACGATTCCAATTACCAGAGCTGCACAGCAATTAGTTCCAGTGTGCTCGTTAGCTGTGCGGCAGGGTAATTACATTGCTGTAATTACTTGTATCCGCGCAGATTGCCATCAGTAGGCATAAAACATGGCACTGGCTCATCCGTTTGGACCTGGAGTCTTTTAACAATACTTTATCATGGACACTTCCTACTGCCACCATAGAAGGGGCGACTAATAAGAATATAACATTTCAGCTGAAGGCACTTAATAAGCACACAATACTACATTTGAGCCTATCAAACAACTACTCATCTGCCTAACAGTGTACAGCCATTGTTGTGGACCATTATTTCTGTCTAGTTGTTATTGATAACCGCCTGCTGTGAGTAGGGTCGCCCTTAGCGTCTATTATTCTACTTTTTTTGGAGCTATAAAGATTTGTCAACAGTTTATCAATGCCCTATCTCCTAACTAATCTAATAGGCGTTTTGCTGCTGATAACTACAGTGTGATTCGTTTAAAAAAAAAAACGTTGATTATGTTAAAAGTTATGAGCATTTTTCTAAATATGCGAATGTGTCTCTAATAGCCAAATGAGAGGGGACTCTTTCTTTTCACTCTGGGCGGTGTAATGTTTTCTGTATGACGCTGTCCAGTCAGAGTCATACAGTTCTCCTCTTCCCACCCCAGCAACGCAATGCAACATGATCTTATAGTATCCATTCCCGACTGTGTATTCAACTGGAGATATCTCTGGTTGTGTCACAGCTAGAACTGCAATCCTGGTGTCATATGACAGATTAGAATCTCCTCTTTCATATGCAATCGCTGTTCTAGGTGGTCCACAGCCCGAGATATGGCTGTTTGAAGTGCTCCCCCTTCCCTCTAGACCAGTGGCGTAATTACCGCGGTAGCAGCTGTATAAAACTGCTAAGGAGCCCGCGGCATGAGGGGACCCGTGCCGCCCGCCGACACAGATCCCCCATGCCAGGTGGTGCCGCTAGCAGCCGTTATGGCTGCTACAGCGGTAGCAACGCCACTACGGGGCCCGCGCCGCACGGCCTCTAACATTTATGGGCCAGGCGGCACGGGCCCCCTCATGCTAGCGGCAGCCACATTCACTTGTATCTGTCTCCTTTGGACGTAGATACAAATGAATATTATAGGCTGCTGCTGCCTCTCTGAGGGGGCATCGGCGCCACTGAAACAAGCCGTCACCACCCCCTCTTGCACTAATTGTACCTGTGTCTATAGCACGCAGATAAAAAAACACATGCATTAACGCTGAATTTAGCGCCTTACAATGACTAGGATTGGCAGGGCAATCATTGGCAGGGCCTTCGCGGCGCTTCCATTGTTGAAAGGCGTTGATTGACGGGGCAAGTCATTCTGCCCTGCCAATCAGCGCCTTTCTGCTACGCTAGCGGCGGGATGATGTCATTGCGGCGCTTGCATCGTTCAGCCCCAGTAGACCTGCTCAGAAGAGAGTAGGTCTGCATTGCCACCGGATAGCGCAAGAACGAGATCATATGAGTACGTAAAGTTTTTCTTTTTTTTTTAAAAGTGGCATTATCTTCAGGGGGTTCTATATGTGGGGATGTGGAGCACTATATACATGGGGAGGTATATGTATGGCACTATCTACAGGGGTGGGCTATATGTGGAACACTATATACAGGGATGGGCTATATGTGGAGCACTATCTACAGGGGTGCTATATGTGGAACACTATATACAGGGGAATCTATATGTGAGGCACTATCTACAGAGGTGGGCTATATGTAAAGCACTATCTATAGGCAGAGCTATATGTAGGGAGGAACGGTGGCTCAGTGGTTAGCACTATTGCCTTGCAGCTCTGCAGTCCATTTGTGGGCAATATCTAAAGGTGCTTCCATGTAGGGCACTATCTACAGGGGGCTCTATGGGGATCACTATCTAAATGGGGCACAGTGTGTGTGAGGAAGACCGTATATGGGACTATTATAATTAGAGGTGCAGTGTATGGCGCTATTATATTTAGGGGCGTTGAAAATTTTATCTTCGTTTATAGGTGCAGAAATGTTTTAAAAGTGGGTTGTGGCCTGGAGAAGTCATCATAGAGGGATGGACCGGATGGAGAAGAAAAGATTAGAAGAACTAGAATCTGAGAGGTCACTGGTGAGTCACTTAATGTAAATGTTTAGTTTGCCTCTGATCAGTAATGTAGTCACTGTATTATCTGCAGCAAGATGATGGGTGGTTTGATTATGATATGATTTCCTTTTTTGTTTAACAGCATCTCCGAGCATATCGTTACCAACGCCGGACAACCTATGCGGCATGGGTTGCACTGAATGGAGCTGTATTTGTAGATTGGCGCTGTATATACGTACTGAGCTTGATTCTGGGACTGTATATATGAGCTTTGTTCTGATGCTGTATACAGTGGAGGAAATAAGTATTTGATCCCTTGCTGATTTTGTAAGTTTGGCCACTGTCAAAGTCATGAACAGTCTAGAATTTTTAGGCTAGGTTAATTTTACCAGTGAGAGATAGATTATATAAAAAAAAATAAAGAAAATCACATAGTCAAAATTATATATATTTATTTGCATTGTGCACAGAGAAATAACTCAACTCGCCGTGTTTGGAGGAAGAGAAATGCTGCCTATGACCCAAAGAACACCGTCCCCACTGTCAAGCATGGAGGTGGAAACATTATGTTTTGGGGGTGTTTCTCTGCTAAGGGCACAGGACTACTTCACCGCATCAATGGGAGAATGGATGGAGCCATGTACCGTCAAATCCTGAGTGACAACCTCCTTCCCTCCACCAGGACATTAAGAATGGCTCGTGGCTGGGTCTTCCAGCACGACAATGACCCGAAACATACAGCCAAGGCAACAAAGGAGTGGCTCAAAAAGAAGCACATTAAGGTCATGGAGTGGCCTAGCCAGTCTCCAGACCTTAATCCCATCGAAAACTTATGGAGGGAGCTGAAGATCCGAGTTGCCAAGCGACAGCCTCGAAATCTTAATGATTTACAGATGATCTGCAAAGAGGAGTGGGCCAAAATTCCATCTAACATGTGTGCAAACCTCATCATCATCTACTTAAAATGTCTGACTGCTGTGCTTGCCAACAAGGGTTTTGCCACCAAGTATTAAGTCTTGTTTGCCAAAGGGATCAAATACTTATTTCTCTGTGCACAATGCAAATAAATATATAGAATTTTGACAATGTGATTTTCTGTTTTTTTTTTAAATATAATCTATCTCTCACTGGTAAAATTAACCTAGCCTAAAAATTCTAGACTGTTCATGTCTTTGACAGTGGGCAAACTTACAAAATCAGCAAGGGATCAAATACTTATTTCCTTCACTGTATATGTACTGAGCTTGGTTCTGGTGCTTTATATACGTATTGAGCTTTGTTCTGGTACTGTATATGTCAGAGCTTGGTTCTAGTGCTGTATATATGTACCGAGGTTGGTTCTGGGGCTGTATATATGTATTGACCTTGGCTCTCGTGCCGTATATATGTATGATCTGGGTTCTGGAGCCATATATGTCAGAGCTTGGTTCTGATGCTGTAATTATATAGGATATGTTTATAATAACAAAATTGCAGGGCAGATGGAGTGGTTTTCAATTGTTTGTATATTTAATGGGAACACGTCTTGTAGTTTTAACCCCTTGAACCGCCACCATGCGGTAAACATGACCCGACAATATTTCCAAATGTATGTTTTTTTCAGATGCAGCAAAATCTATAAAATCAACTTTTAAAACTGTGCATACTATATGCTAATTACTCATTAAAGGGTCATGAGGCGGTGCCGCTATCCTGAAGAGTCACATAGTCCTGCCTCCAAACCCACCTTTCCATGTTTGATTGACATCCCCCTGGCTGATACAAGTTTCTCGGATGCGCCATTGCATTGTACTACTTGGGCACGCACCGTGCAACGAGGTGTACTCTGGCCGGCTTCATAGCTGCACTGGGCATGCCAGGGGAGTACAAGGCAATGGCGCATCCGCAAGAGTTTGAGGAGGCCGGTAGTGATGTAGAACAGCCAAGGGGACATCAATCAAAATCTGGGGGAGGGATGGGACGTCATTTAAATTTCCGTCTGAGGTAGCAGACAAGATAGAATCGATCCAGAGGCTGCAGGCCACTTTAGGCCTGCAGCCTATAAGACTCCATGCGCAGGCCGGCGTGATGACATCACTGCATCACGCTGGTCTGCGCATGTGTCCCGACCGAAGCCTGTGCAGCGCTCCGTCCGTCGCAAGAACGGGGCAAGGTAAGTACAATATTTTTTTTTTCTTTTGGGGGGCTGTGTGGCACTATAAACAAGGAGGGGAGTAGGACGGCACTATATACAAAGGGGGAGCAGAGTGGCACTATATTCAAGGGGGGAGCAGGGTGGCACTATATACAAAGGTGGGAGCTGTGTGGCATTATACAGGGGGGCTGTGTGGCACTATACACAAGGGGGAACTGAGTGGCACTACCAAGGGGGGGGGCTGAGTGGCACTACTAAGGGGGGGGCTGAGTGGCACTACTAAGGGGGGGCTGAGTGGCACTACTGAGGGGGGGATGAGTGGCACTACTGAGGGGAAGCTGAGTGGCACTACTGAGGGGGGGCTGAGTGGTACTACTAAGGGGGGGCAGTGTGGCACTACTAAGGGGGGCAGTGTGGCACTACTAAGGTGGGGCAGTGTGGCACTACTAAGGGGGGCCAGTGTGGCCCTACTAAGGGGGGCCAGTGTGGCCCTACTAAGGGGGTCCGAGTGGCACTACTAAGGGGGGCTGAGTGGCACTACTAAGGGGGGCTGAGTGGCACTACTAGGGGGGCTGAGTCGCACTACTAAGGGGGGCTGAGTGGCACTACTGAGGGGGGGCTGAGTGGCACTACTAAGGGGGGGCAGTGTGGCACTACTAAGGGGGAGCAGTGTGGCACTACTAAGGGGGGGCAGTGTGGCACTACTAAGGGGGGCAGTGTGGCACTACTAAGGGGGGGCAGTGTGGCACTACTAAGGGGGGGTAGTGTTGCACTACTAAGGGGGGGCAGTGTGGCACTACTAAGGGGGTCCGAGTGGCACTACTAAGGGGGGCTGAGTGGCACTACTAAAGGGGGCTGAGTGGCACTACTAAGGGGGGCTGAGTGTCACTACTAAGGGGGGCTGAGTGGCACTACCTACTAGGGGGGTTTGTATGGCACTATTTACAAGGGGGAGGGCTGTGGTGCTATATACAGGGGGCTGTGTGTGGCGCAATCTACATGAGTCTGTGTGTGGCACTATCTACTAAGGGGGGCTGTGTGGCACTATCTACTAAGGGGGGGCTGTGTGGCACTATAAACAAGGGAGGGGGCAATGTGGCACTATATACAGGTGGAGCTGTATGGCGCTATCTACACGGGGGGCTTTATGGCAATATCTACAGGGGGCTGTATGGCACTATCTACAAAGGGGAGGTGGGGGACACTATCTACAAGTGGGGTTTGACACGGTCTACAGGGAGGACTGTATAGCACTGTCTACAGGGGGGCTGTATGGCACAATCTACAGGGGGCACTACCTATAAGGAGGGCTGCGTGTGGCACCTAGGGGGGGGGCAGTCTTTCCTAGTTACACCCCTGCTCTAGACTGTCTCTCACACTGTGTGTGAAGCAGCTTCATGCGTCAGAGGCTGTGAGGTGGCTCCACCTCAGGAGAATCGCTGCGGTTACCTCCCACTTGTCTAATAAAGGCTCATTTACATATTTAGAAAAAAGCTCATAACTTTTAAAATAATACACGCTTTGTAACAATTTTCACTAGCATTGTGTGACAGCACCTATTCGATTAGCTATGAGATAGGGCATTACTAAACTAACGACAGATCCTCTTTAAGAGAATACAGTCTTAGGAAAGCCATCTCGCACTTAAAGGGTTTTCCCAATCACAGAAAGTGATGGCAAACCTGATGAAAGTGTTGGACCAACTCTGAAATGCATAATATATTTGTCTTAATAAACCTTTTAAATGACATGTTATATATCCGTCCTGTGATGGCGCGGGTACTGTCACTGTACCCACGCGATCAGCGGCAGGAGCACGGCTGTTATACACAGCCTGGCTCCTGCTGCAACTGCCGGAATGGAAGCGCGCTCCGATTCCGGCAGTTTAACCCATTAAATGCCGCTGTCAATAGTGACAGCGGCATTTAATGTGTTTGACAGATGGAGGGAGCTCCCTCTGTCACCCGATCGGCGCCCCCGCAAACAAATCGCGGGTCACCGTCGGGTTTCCATGACTGCCGGGGGTCTAACAAAGACCCCCAGGTCTGTCTTCCGCAACTGCCTGTTAGGCGATGCCGGAGGCATGACCTAACAGGTTGCCTGTCAGTTTTACACTGACCGGCAATAATGCTTTGGTATACTAAGTATACCAAAGCATTATATATGCGATCGGCACATCGCATAGTGAAGTCCCCTGGTGGGACTAAAAAAAAATATGTCAATCAGTTAAATAAAGTTTGCGAAAAAAAAATAAATGAAAATCAAATAAAACTACTTTTTTTGCCCAAAAAGTGGTTTTATTTAGTAAAAGTGTCAAAACAAATCACACATACACATATATAGTATCCCCGCGATCGTAACAACTTGACCAATAAAATGAACACATTAATTAAACCGCCGGATGAACGGCGTCCAAAGAAAACGCAAAAAACAACGTCAAAATTCTCTCTTTTCTCCCATTCCCCCCATAAAAAATTAAATAAAAATTAATCTATAAGTCCTATGTACCCCAAAATAGTACTAATGAAAACGACACATTGGCCCGCAAAAATCAAGCCCACATACGGCCATATTGACGGAAAAATAAAAACGTTACGGCTCTTGGAATGCGGCGATGCAAAAACAAGTAATTTTTTTCTAAAAGGCTTTTTATTGTGCAAACAGCCCCCGATTTGCAGCCGTTTTTTATGCATCAAGCGTTTCTTACGGCCGTTTTTGGAGCTGTTTTTCTATTGAGACAATGAAAAACAGTTTAAAAAACGGCTCAAAAAGGGACGTGCACTTTTTTTACGCGCTGTTTTTACAAACTACCGCATTAAAAACACCCCGTGGGAACGACACGCCGTTTTTCCCATTGAAATCAATGAGGAGATGTTTGGAGGCGTTCAGCCTCTGTATTTTTTGCCGTTTTTCAGGGCGTTTACGGCCCAAAAAACGGCTGAAAATAAGCCTTGCGAACATACCTTTATGCTAATCAAATAATGCTTATTAGCAAAATAATTATAGTCCATACCAGGGGTCTCAAACTCAGCCGGGTAAGTGGGCCACATATAGAAAAAATGGGAAGTTGTCGGGCCGCATTACTTTCAAATTTGATACAATACTAAATTATTGTTAATTAATTAGTTATTTGAACTACTAACACTATATTACAATAATAATAGCGCTAGGTTTAAAATTTGAGATATTTCTCCACGTGCTTATTTCAACAATCCAGTTTTCCAGTTTAAGTGTCGCTAAATGCAGTCCGGCGGCTCAGTTAGCAGTGTTTGGCAGACACATGTCAAGATTGGGCAGCCCCTTTTTAGATAGTGCCACAGAGTCCTCTGTAGATAGTGCCACAGTGCCCTCTGTAGAAAATGCCACAGTGCCCTCTGTAGATAATGCCACAGTGCCCTCTGTAGATAATGCCACAGTGCCCTCTGTAGATAATGCCACAGTGCCCTCTGTAGATAATGCAACACACCCCTAGATAATGCCACAGTGTCCTCTGTAGATACTGCCACACACCCATTTGTAGATAATGCCACAGTGCCCTCCGTAGGTGCTGCCAAAGTGCCCTCTGCAGGTGCTGCCAAAGTGCCCTCCGCAGGTACTGCCACAGTGGCCTCCGCAGGTGCTGCCACAGTGCCCTCCGCAGGTGCTGCCACAGTGTCCTCCGCAGGTGCTGCCACACACACCGCAAGTAGATAGCTCCATTGGGGCTCCCTCTAGGAGTGGAATCCCAAGCCAGAGCGTTGACGACGCTTTGGCTGGGGATTCCTCTGCGGTTGTAGCCCCTGACGTCACTGTCCATACACAGTGACGTCAGGGGACCCTCCTTGAACCGGAATGTGATATCAGGGGCAACCCCAGAGACGGTGTCGTGGAGCAGAGCACTAGTATATGCTCTGCGCAGGAACGCTTGGGAAGCCACTGACATCAGTGTCCATATATGGACAGTGATGTCAGGGGCTTGCCCAGAGCTGGGGTCCCGGAGCAGAGCCACTTCTAGCACTCTGCCTGGGATTCCAGCTCTGCTCCTGACATCACTGTCCATATATGGACATGGATGTCAGAAGCAACCCCAGAGCTGGAGTCCCGGGCAGAGTGCTAGTAGGCTCTTCCTGGGACTCCAGCTGTGCTCCTGACATCACTGGGACTCCTTCTCTGGGGAAGCCCCTGACATCACTGTTGATGTATGGACAGCGATGGCAGAGGCTTCCCCAGAGTCCCAGAGCAGAGCCTATGCTAGCGCTCTGCCCGGGACTCCAGCTCTGGGGAAGCCCCAGACATCGCTGTCCATATATGGACAGCGATGTCAGGGGATTCCACAGAGTCCCTGAGCAGAGCATATACTAGCGCTCTGCCCGGGACTCCCATCTTGGGAAGACCCTGACAACACTGTCCATATATGGACAGCGATGTCAAGGAGTTCCACAGAGTCCCGGAGCAGAGCCTATGTAGCGCTCTGCCCGGGACTCCGCTCTGGGAAAGCCCCAGACATCGCAGTCCATATGTGGACAGCGATGTCAGGGAATTCAACAGAGTCCCGGAGAAGAGCCTATACTAGCGCTTTGCACAGGATTCCGGCTCTGGGCAAGCCCCAGACATCAATGTCCATATATGGACAGCGATGTCAGGGGATTCCACAGAGTCCTGGAGCAGAGCCTATACTAGCGCTCTGCACGGGAAACTGCTCAGGGGACGACCCTGACAACACTGTCCATATATGGACAGTGAAGTGAGGGAATTCCACAGAGTCCCGGAGCAGAGCCTGTACTCGCGGCTCTGTGTCCCGCAGGCCGCAGATGACAGCCCCAGGTGCCGCATGTGGCCTACGGACCGCGTGCTCGAGACCCCTGGTCTATACTATGTTTCTAGAACTGGACATACACATTGTAAAATTTTGTCCATTTGTAATAATCGTGTATTTATTACAGAACGCTTCAGAGAAAAACCGTGCTGACATCACCTCTAACCAGTGCAGAGTTTTATAGACGTCTCACCAGTGCAGAAGTCTCACCAACCTTGAATGTCATTTTACATCTCACCATGTATAGTTGGTGGTTTATGGGGTTGTCCAGGATTAGAAGAAAAAAGGTCCACTTTCTATTAGAGAAACAGCACCACTCTTGTTCATTGGCCGTATCTGGTATTACAGCTCATTAAAAAAAAAAAAAAAAAAGGAGTCCCCTTTTTTCTTAGGCCTCATGCACACGATCGTGCATTTGCAGCTGTATACTATCTGCAATTGCGGAGCATCAACTGCAGATAGTATAAAACACACGCTAACCTATGGGCCAGTACACACGACCATGGTTTCCACAGTCCGTGCATTGACTGGAGCGCAAAAAAAAAATAGGACATGTCATTAAACGCTCCGCAATTGTGGTCTGGGCAGATTGAAATCAATGCACTTTTTGTGTTATTCTATTCTATACACACGCCTCTAATTTTTTTATATCTTTGGTTTTGCAAGAATTCAAGAAAATAAATGTCTCTAAGTCAATGCAGTTCAGTGTAGATGTGTTATATAAAGTGGTTTTACGCAAGTGAAGAGCAGGTTGTTTTCCTAGTGTAAATTTCAGATCTACAAGTTATTTTTATCACGGCATGACGCGCCTGTGAAAACACAGATGCTTTAAGGCATATCTGTTCTACCAAAACAGCTAAGAAACGCCATCTACAAATGCTTTGTTTTACAGTGGTACAAGTCAAAGCAACAGCTAAGCGAACATGTTCTTTTCTCAGGGGTCTCCAGTTGGACAGAGTTTGTGCAATAAAGAGGGAGGTTTACCTAACTGCATCATTTCTGGTCTTCTCAACAAGTCTATAGGCAAGGGTTGTAGATATAAGTCTCACATTTGTGTAAAGTGATGGGACATTAGATACCGGCTTGTGAATCCTAAAACCACCTAATATATATGTGAACAATCTCTTGGAGGATACTAAGGGAAACTAAGTTTGGAGAAGTTGGTTTTTAACTTGACGGATCCTGTCTAAGTGCCAAAGGGGTTAAAGAGGCTCTGTCATCACATTATAAGTGCCCTATCTTCTACATAATGTGATCGTCGGTGTAATGTAGATTACAGCAGTGTTTTTTATTTAGAAAAACTATCAATTTTAACGGAGTTATGACGTATTTTAGGTTTATGCTAATGACTTTCTTAATGCCCAACTGGGCGTTTTTACTTTTTGACCAAGTGGGCGTTGTAAAGATAAGTGTATGACGCTGACCAATCAGCGTCATACACTTCTGTCCATTCATTAATTCAGCACATAGTGATCTTGCTAGATCATGATGTGCAGTCACTTACTCACACATTAACGTTACTGAGGTGTCCTGAGAGTTAATAGACATCACCTCCAGCCAGGACGGGATGTCTATTCACAATCCCGACACTTCGGCAATGTTTGTGTGTGACTTACAGCACAGCAAGCGTAATCTCGCGAGATCACGCAGTAAGCTGTCATTCCCACAACTCTCAAGACACTTCAGTAACATTAGTGTGTGAGTATGTGACTGCAAATCATGATCTAGCAAGATCACTATGTGCTGAATAAATGAATGGAGAGAAGTGTATAGGGTTAGGCCTTATTCACACGGACATGTCCATTTTGCGCATGCAAAAAACGCTGCGTTTTGCGTGCGGAAAAGGTCCGTGTGTAATCAGCATATGGTGCGCGGCTGCGTGATTTTCACGCAGACGGCATCATGATGACACTCTGGTTTTAGGTTTACAAACAGAAAAGCACGAGGTGCTTTTCTGTTTTCATTCATTTATTTTCCTACTGTAGCGCGCATCACGCACGGCACCAGGAAGTGCTTCCGTGTGCCGAACGTGATTTGCACGCACCCATTGACTTCAATGGGTGCGTGCTGCGCAAAACACGGCCAAATATAGGACATGTCATGAGTTTCACGCAGCGCACATACGCTACGTGAAATTCACTGACCATCCGAACGGCCTCATTCATTAACATAGGTCCGGGCGGCGCGCGTGAAAATCACGCGCGTAGCACGGACGTATAAAACGTTTTTTGTGTGAATAAGGCCTTAGTTTGTGTGCTGCAACTCTGGAGACACATAGGTCTGGACAGGGGCTGGAGACTCAAAACGATAGGATATTTTTAATCAAGATTATTTGCAACATTTGTTTAGATGCACTAAAGAGCAATGGCTGCAAAGGTCTTAGTTATAACTTACTCCATTCAAAATACTGTGCAAGTTTTTTAAAAGTAGATTCATATGCATTAATTCCATATACATTCAGTTTCAATTAATTACAGTACATTACCAGTTCCGTAGTTTGGCACCATGAGTAACCACTTTATTTCTGGGTATGCGCAAAGCCCCACTTCTGCCTTTTGCTGGCAGCTAGCAAGAACTCTCGTTTTTGCTGGGGAGTGAACCCATTAGCAAATCCTATAGTACTTAAGGGCATCAACACAGATGCCAATGCTTTTCTGATGCGCAAATGTTAGCCAAAATTGGAAGTTCACCAATGCCACCACTTAATATCTGGTCCAGTAAAACATTATTGTATGTTTGGTGATCTGCCTTGAGAGGACTGTCATCCTGGTAAGAAGGTATTCAGTCCTAAGCAGCACATAGCCCACTCACATATCCTTACTGATTTAATAAAAATATATTTATCAGACAGCAAAAAGTACAAAAAGAAAGTTGCCATCCCCAACACTTATTCATACTGTCATATAATATATAGTAGTATGGTTACCATTGTGGGTGGAGGAGGGCATGACTTATCTACACCAAGATGGCACTACAATAAAAGGCAATCCTGATCCCGGAAAGCAATGGCTGCAAGTTATTTTTTTTAATATATAGCTTAGACACTGTGTCCTGGTTTACCATGTGCAATAGACAGGGGGAAATGAAGATGGACATTTTAGAAAATCTCCAGATAAGATAAAGTAAGAGCCTACTATACCCTCACGTCAATAAATACAAGTCCGATTAAAACAAATGGCTCAAAAAAGCTAAAGTTTGTATTTAAAGTGCAGTTCCAAATAATAAAAAGCTTTCATATCAGAAGCCTGGAGGTGAATCATGACAAAATAAATCAATGTTATAGGGTCTATCGAGACTCCACATCCTCACACACGTTGTCTGAAACCATTTGGCAGTTGCACATAAAACGCACAACACAATTATCTCTATGCATACATTCAAAAGGGAAGCCACAGGGGACTATTGACAGATCCAAATCATTGTAGTGTTTATGACATATCAACGAAATTATATTTTAAAAAGTTATTGTAAAACCATCCTTAATGGGGCTATATGAGATTAACAGAAAAGGCCTGTTTTTTCTTAGAAACAGTGCCTCTCTTGTCCTTGGGAAGTTCTTGGTATTGCAGGTAAGCTCCATTCAACTGAATAGGCTGAGCTGTAACACCTGACAGTCCATGGACAAGAGTGGCACTGCTTTTGAAAAAAAGAAATTGAGGATCTCAAAACCAACCCCTTTAGGGTAGGAACACATACAGCGTATTCAGGGCGGATACACTGCGCCAAGCTGCGCAGCGTAACCGTCCAGAACACTGCAGGGAATGCCGTCCAGAAAATGGTGCGTTTTTCCGGCTGAATTTACGCAGCGAAACGGCGCCAGAAAAAGCAACAACAAACGTTCATACTTCTCAGCGCGTAGTCCGGCCTCCTGGGATGAGGTTGCAGGACATGTGACGTTGCAGCCTGTGATTGGCTGCAGCGGTCACATGGCCTGCAACGTCATCCAGGGAGGCCGGCCGGACTGGAGAAGAAGCAGGGAACTCTAGGTAAGTCTAACTTTATTTTATTTTTTTCTTACTTGCGATTTTTGCGGCGTAATCACTGTGATTCCGCTGCAAATATCGCAACACACTGCTTTGTTGTGAGTTTAAGCACCCCATTGAATTCAGTGGGAAAACCTGCAACGGAAGAGCTGCGAATACGAAGCATTAATGGACAGGCAGCGGTTGAAAAAACCGCACCGCAGGTCAATATATGTCCGGTTTTTCGACTGCATTTTTCCACAGTATGGGGATGAGATTTGTTGAAATCTTACCCACACTGCTGCCACTGTAAAACGCTGTGGATTTTATGCAATTAATCGGTTGCAGAAAATCTGCAGTGTTTACGCTGTGTGTGTGTTCTTACCCTGATTTTCTTCAAACATTTTAGAGCCTCTGGCCAGTGTCACATGACAGATGCACTTCCCCATATCCATCATTGTCCTCTATGAAGGATGGTGGATGTCTATGTATAGTAGTTCTGCTCTTTACAAGTAATAAAATAGAGGGTTGAATTTTAGTTGTAGCGTATATAAGGTCAAAGCCCCGGGGGCAGGCGGGATAGTTTCTGCAAGTGGTTGCCATCAGGGGCAGATTAAGGGTACCATGGGCCCTGGGCTTTTCGAGTACAATTACATAAGCATACACACTCACTACACACATCCAGCTACTTCTACACCTATATATGCACATTCAAGAAGTACATACAACTATAGCATATACTCATTACTATATTATAGAGATTATACTAATATCCTTTGGAGAAGGGGAGGCTAGTCTTGCCTCCTTCCAATGTCAGAATATGGAACCCTGACCTATAGGCTTCTATGACCCGTATGTTAGGATGCACATACATAGAGTGGCACATTGCAGCAGATCTCCAAGCCTTTTGTCACACCCCATAAAAACGTAGATCAAGTGCATAGATACAATACCAGAATATAGACAAGTGCATAGATATGGTAATAGGACCAAGGTTACTACATAAATATCGTACCAGAACCAGGAGTTACTGCAAATATATGGTAGCAGAACCAAGCCTTGAACATAGATAAAAGGAATTTAAGGGGTTATCCGGCTTAGTAAAATTGATGGCCTCACTTAAATGGGACAGTGCTGCAATCCCTTGCACGGCTGCTACAAATGCAACAACGTGTGCAAGTACGGCCGGAGAGAACCATGTAAACAATGAAGAGGCTGCGGTGCTCATACAACACAGCCCCTTCAAGCAGCTGATCGGCAGGGGTGCCAACAGTTAGACCTGCGCCAATATAATATTGATGGTCTATCCTAAGGATAGGCCATCAGTTTTATTAACCCGGATAACCCCTTTAAGATCAGTTTATAAATAGTTACAAAACAAAGCTTAGTACATAGATACTGTACCAGAACCAAGCTTACTGCATAGAAACAGTACTATAACAAGGCTTACTGCATAGATACAGTAATATATATCAAAGCTTACTGCATAGATTCAGCACCATAACCAAGCTTACTGTATAGATAAACAATAACCAAGCTTACTGTATAGATAAAGAACAATAACCAAGTTTACTGAAGAGATACAGTACCACAACCAAGCTTACAGTATAGATGCCATACCATAACCAAGCTTACTGTATAGATAAAGAACAATAACCAAGTTTACTGAAGAGATACATTTCCAGAACCAAGCTTACAGTATAGATGCCATACCATAACCAAGTTTACTGTATAGGTAATGAAACAGAACAAATGTTACTGCATAGATACAGAACGAGGACCACTACTACATAGATACTGTTACAGAACCCCTAACAATGCAAATAGATAAAAAGGGTAATTCCAACTTCGATATTTATGGCTTATCCACAGACTATACCATAAATGTCTGACAGATGAGGGTTCCAACTCTGGGATTTGAAGAAATCTCATCCACACGCTGCGTAAATGCGAAGCGAAAAAAATGCTCGGAAATTGACCTGCAGTGCCGTTTTTTAATCCGCAGCATGTCAATAGTATTTAAGTAATCTCTTCTTTGTTGCAGGTTTTTCCCATTGATTTCAATGGGGAGGTAAAACCCACAACAAAATAGCAGATGTTGCAATTTATTGCCATGGAAAAGCAGCGATTCAGCCACAAAAAATGCAACTCAGAAAAAAAAAATCTTACACTTACCCAGAGTTCCATGTTTCTTCGTCCTGTGATCACATTTCATCCCATGTGATCGCTGCAGCAAATCACAGGCTGCAGTGGTCACATAGGATGAAACGTAATCCCAGGAGGCCGGCCCGTAGGAAGGGAGAGGGACACCTCGCCATGGATACGTAAGTATCAATTTTTTTTTCTACGTACAGTTTTACGCAGCAGTCAAAAAACTGCAACACTTCCAGGGAAATGTAGTTTGCCAAAAGATGGAGGGCCACAGGTAGCTTTAAATCTTGGGATGTGAAAGGTACAGAACAGGAAGACTTATTTACATTGGCCTTTATACCTGTAGGAGTTGGAACACTTTCTTTTCAGCAATGGAACTTTCTGCAGGATGTTGGCGGAGATAGGGAGGAGACATCGAGGGAGAAGATCGAGAGCAACAGCGGGAGGTCTACTCCTGAATCGGCGGTCCATCATAGAATGCACTGGTTCCCCGGTGGGTTAGTCTATAGTTGTTATAATTACTATAGTGACCTTTAGCTCTAATTTCCCAATAAACTATTGGATACCATATGGCCTCTAAAGTCAACGTTAGGATACATTCACACACGGGAGATTTGACACGACTGTCCTATTCATCTGAATGAAGCTTTCAGCTGCAGAAATAAGTTTGCTGGATGTAAATATACCCTTAGCTTACTTGGGATAGAGGCAGACTTTCCATTAGGCACAACTATATCTGGCCCCATGGGAAAAGGTGCCTGTTCCTCCGGGTTATATAGTTAGTTATTATAGTTAGGCCTGAAAGGGTTGTCCAATAGTTTCTCTTCTATATACGGTAATACAATAATAATTTTGTAGAGGATTACTATTCGGGTGAAGATACTAGTTTGATAATATACTTTTTTAAGTTTACTTTACATATTAATTGTATATGGAGATTAAACTTTACATATTAATTTCCATTGGTGGAAGTTTATTAAATGGAGAATACAAGGCACAAGATATTTAAGGCATCAGGTCACAGAGATGTAAATTCAGTGCTGGATACCTACATACATAGATCCTAATTGGATGGGATATGCACATATATTGGTATGAACCAAACCCATGTCTATGGGCAAAATGTGTATAGGTAAAACCTTCATTTCAGAAATTCATCTTAAATAAACTTTAAAATCAAAGATGTTTTTTTTCCTATGGGATATGTCTGAAACTAGGACATATGTCAGATTGTATTAGCTATATTCGTTTTGCGGACTTGATTTCGCTATAAATTTAGTGTATGGAGATCCAGCAGGGACACATCGGCCTCCAATGATTGAGGTCATTGCCTCATATGTTTCACTGTGGGGACTCCAGAACATTTTCAAATTTGCAGAAATTTTATAGAAAGGTGTAGGCATCTCAGATAGCACAAAAGTGTATTTACAATAAGCAAGAAGAGCTGTCAACCTAGTACAGTTACAATACAATAATTCTCATAACTAAATGTCTTCATACAGATGCATAACTTGAAGCTCTAGGAGTCTGTAACAGAGCCCCCACCTACTATGTAATTATAGAATTGGTGCCTACTTATGTGGCAAAGTGGTCATGGCACCCTCTATAGCTATGCTCCTGTCCACACAACGACACACAATCCATGGATACATTAACAACAGGTTTTCAAAATGTTGTGAAAAAACAAAACAAATTCTTCTCTGCACGTTGAAACTACCATGATTGGTCCAAGTAGAGATTTCCCAGTTATTGCAGCCTAAAAATACTTTAGACACATTACGTTAGAAACCAAGATGCGAAGCAAAAATGACCTACAAATTAAGGCCATATTTAAACGAACGTGTTCAACGTCCGTGTGTCGGCCGTAGAAACAATGGCCGTCACACGGACCTATATAATTCAATGTGGCCGTTCACACAGCCATTGTTTCAACTGACCGTGTTTAGGGTCTGTGAGAAAATAGGACATGTCTTATCTTTTCACGCTTCACGCATCCCTCCATAGACTCTAATCTATGGGGGATGCGTGACATCGCGTCCTGCAGTGCAGAGAACGGATGCACCTCAGACGTGAAAAACTTCAGTTCTTCACGTCAGAGATGCGCAACGCTCGTGTGAATCCGGCCTAAGAAAAAAAATAAACTGTTAAACCAGCACTTCTGCCAGACAATCTGCTCAGACTAGTTTTTTTATAGGACCATGGTGTTCACCATGGCAGAGTAACTTCTGACCAATGAGTTACTATTGTAAGAAGTGTTCTACGCTTAGGACAATCCCTTTTTATTTGAAGGGCCCTGATAAACTGATCACAAGATGTCCTGCTGCTGTCACTTCCAACATATAGATGTAATCTGCAAGGAAACCCTCCAGTGGCCCTAAAGTATAAATTAATATTTGCTGCTGGGTAAATGAAGCATGGGGCCAATTAAAATCAACGGGCCGTACCGAGTAATTTTTCCAACTTTGAAGATATAATTTACCTAGGTCACAGCAATGAAGAGCTCTACGATTCTTAGGTGTTGTCTACTAATCTTGGCTATGTAGGGAAGTGGTCTCCAACCTGCGGCTCTCCAGCTGTTGTGAAACTACAACTCCTAGTATTTCCATGAACAAAGTGATCCACTTCATAATCTATAAAAAAAATATACAGGTGATGTGCAGATTATGGTACCACACCATGCAGGCACCTACTGTATGATGTCAGGATCTGGAGGAAACAGGCCAGCAAAAACCACGAGATCTTAAAGGGTAACTAAACATTCAACAAACTTCTGACATGTCATAGTGACATGTCAGAAGTTTTGATTGGTGGGGGTCCGAGCACTGTGAACCCACAAATCGCTAAAACGAAGCGACAGAAGCGCTCATGCGAGCGCTGAGCCATTTAGTTTCTGTTCAGCTTTTTCCGGAGAGCCGATGTAGCGGAGTACAGGCTCATAGTACACGCTATATTGATAACTTGAAAAAGCCGAACAGAAACAAAAGCGGCTGAGCGCTCACATACACCCTTCTGCCGCTTCATTTTAGCGATTGGCGAGGTTCTCAGTGCTCGGACCCCATCAATCAAAACTTCTGAAATGTCACTATAACATGTTCAACAAACTCGACGTTTAGTTACCCTTTAATAAAAAGCTGAATTTTCAATATTGCCTGTAGTTACACTTCAAGAAATGCTGCAGTCATTGTATAGGCACACGTGGCAGATCTGTTGCAGAAATTTCTGTCACTGAGCATCAATTCCATTCATCTGAATGCAGCATGCAGAAATCCATACACCTGCTGCATTTTTGGTTTAGCCCTTTAAGATAAGTATGACTCATTGGCATAATGCATTTACCCTGTTGTATAGTGATGCAGTCATTCTGTACCCATCTAAAATGGTTATTTTATTAAAGATCAATATAAATGGCTCAACCTGCAGACTGCTTACAAAATATACTTTATGCATTTATGGAGAACTTGTCACCAGGACAGGCTCCAACTACATTAAGGCATCTGTATTACTCTGACTTAGTTGCTAAAGCACCCACCAAATGGCATCGCCTCCAAAAAATCAAAGGAACTTTGTGGGATATAGTGTTGCCCAGCTATCATACCATGAAGGCAGAGGAGTAGCTAGGTTCTCCAGCACCCAGGGGAAAAATTCAGTTTGTTGGCCCCCCCTCCAACCCCTTTCCCGACATCTCCTTAATCGCCATGTTTGTTTTCCTTACCAATCAATGACGTGTCATTTCTTTTCCACATTTTTTTTATGTATGGTCTATGAAAAAAAAAAAAACATTTTTCGCTAGCCCAACAAATGGCTAAACGGGGTTTGGTCCTCAAGGCTCAAAATGGCCCGGTCCTGAACCAATTAATAATAAAATGAGGACTTTTGCAACTTTCTAATATACTTTGTGTTTTAGTTCCTCACCATTTTGAAGATCTCTACTTACTGTCAGTGAATGGAAACATTCTTGTTCACATCCAGAAACTGAAAACACATACAGATCTACTATTTCTGACAGCAGAGAGGTAGATACAATTCTGGGAAAACAGCATCAAAAAGCAGCACAAGCCTTTATCCTGATAGTTTGCTGCAATGTAATAGTGTAAGCAAAATGTATGCGCCTGGAGTTCAGGCTGTTTAGCGCACAGATCATTGCCTTGACTAGATATATTGTAACAATCTCTCAGCTGAGAGCAGGACTAGGTCTTTACAGGTTCTCAGCCTGTGGAGTCGTTTTTCCAGAATCCATACCACTAGAATTCCGTATAGATGTATCTTTATAGATGCACATATGTAGAAACATCCATTGATACTGTATATAACACTGCAATTCCCCAAAAAATATGTGCCCTATGTAGGAAAAAAACATCTACCCAAATATAGTTTATGGACAGATAAGTAATGAATGACTATGGCCCCCACAATAAGAGCAGTATATAGA
The DNA here is from genome assembly GCF_050947455.1 of Rhinoderma darwinii. Classification (NCBI taxonomy): domain Eukaryota; kingdom Metazoa; phylum Chordata; class Amphibia; order Anura; family Rhinodermatidae; genus Rhinoderma; species Rhinoderma darwinii. The sequence goes on from NC_134699.1 coordinate 35,204,821, forward strand.
AAGGAAGTATTTTTAACTTGGCATGCTGGGATTTGGAGAAAATGAAATGAAGTGCTGACAGATAGGCAGCTCCCGTTCTCCTGTAAGAAGCTGACCTTTCTGCAAAGGGAGCTGTGTGAAGGAGATAAGAATATTTAACAGCAATTAATGTCATGTCAGATGGGAAGAAACAAGAGCCAGAATCAGTCAGACAGAGCCCAGACTTCCCACCTGCAGATACCAGAAATGTCACCGAGGCCCTATCTGCATCGTCGCCTGGGGACACCGGAGGAAAAAAACATGGCTGAGCTTATATAAGCAATGAAATCCATACCTCTGTTACAGAGCCACGGTTGACATATATATGATACGTAGTGGCATGGTTATAAAATGGGATGACAGGGTTTAAGGGTTACAACTCCAATTTTGTATACAGACTAATTCTCTAATATACTGCTATTAACAAATGATACAGAAGTACAGCAATGAATATACATTTCCTATGATTGACCCAAGTTCCAGACAGCAGGGCAAGCCATAGACGGTATTTTACAGTGGTCTAGTCTGCTCATCGAAAACTGAATAAAATGGTCTACTACATGCTGTTGGGCTGGCGGGGAAGCTACAGACAATCTAGGATGATCGTTTTGGATCACAGTTTATGCAATTCCCTAACATTTAACTGAAAGTACACGTTTTCCATTGGCTCCTGGCGCTTAGAGTGCCTCTATATAGTGTTCTTCTTCCATGGGGTAAACGTCGCTTATTCAAATCAACCTGTGATGTAATTTATGGAGTTTGGATAGTAAATGAAAAGCCTCAGGATTTAGACAGACGAACTGTGTAAAGAGAGACACAGGCCCTAGTACATACTTACAGAATTTAATATGAGCTTGTATGGAAAGTTAGGTTATTTCTGTTTCAATATGTCTTTATTAAACAGTTGAGACATCAGAAAATATATGTGAACAGTTCTACTCGCAGGTAGAAGTAAATAGTTAAAGTCTCAAATAATAAATTAAAAAGTTAATTCCTATGAGTTTTAACATTTTGAGAAAATGGGATTCAAAATAATATGGATAAGAAAAGAAAGATAAATAAAATAAATGTTGTGAAGAACATATACAGGTGATCATAAAGAAAGAAAATGTGTACAACAGACAACTAGAAAGGGAGAGGTACGGCATATACAGAGTTATTCCAACACATCCAATCTTTACAGAACCGGTCATGTCTTTGTATGCTACAGGCATAAATATATTCATATTGATAGTTTGTATTGACTTTTTTAATGATGTCTGAGATGGTCGGGATGTTACATGTTTTCCATCTGAACGCTACAGCTGATGTGGCAGATATTAAAATATGACATATTACAATTTGGAATTGTTTGGGAATAACATCAATTCCAAGCCGTAGTAACCCAAGTTCCGGCGTGAAGTTAATATTTTGAGTTGTAATCTCATTTAGTAGTGCGCGAATTGATTGCCAAAAGGTTAATAATAAAGGACATTCCCAAAATATGTGAAGTATGGATCCCAAATGGTTACAACCTCTCCAACATTGGATTACCATCTATAGAATATTTTGAAAATATAATTTTTTATGATTAGTACAGGAATAGGACAAGAGAGGTGGAGAATGCTCTTAACCACTGGTCTGAAAATTGGCCGTTCAGATCTCTATGCCATTTAGATATATGTGTTTGATTTTCAAAAGTAAGTGATTGGGAACCATTCTGATAAAACGTTTTAATACCTTTAATTGTTTTGAATTGGTTATTGAAGTATGTAGAAGCCGGCATAGGTAGGGAGAGTAATGGATATGGAATTTCTCTCATAATAGTTAATGTGTTTATTAGAAGGATATAATCATAATTTCTACACAAATACACCTTTAGGCTATGTTCACACGGGGTATTTTGGCGAGTTTTTTGACGCGGAAACCGCGTCGCAAAACTCGGCAGAAACGGCCCGAGAACGCCTCCCATTGATTTCAATGGGAGGCGTCGGCGTCTTTTTCCCGCGAGCAGTAAAACTGCCTCGCGGGAAAAAGCGACATGCCCTATCTTCGGGCGCTTCCGCCTCCGACCTCCCATTGACTTCAATGGGAGGCAGGAGAAAGCGTATATCTCGCTGTTTTATGCCCGCGGCGCTCAATGGCCGCGGGCGAAAAACGGCGCGATAATTGCCGCGAAAATCGGCGTGCAGGGAGAGGAATATCTGCCTCAAAGTTCCAAACTGAATTTTGAGGCAGATATTCCTCCCCCAAAATACTCCGTGTGAACATAGCCTTAGGTTTAATGCAAAGCCATGTGCAGGGAGCCTGTGCAGGGTTCCTACAATTCCATATTTTAGAGCTAGAGCTACAGACGGCACCATATTCTCTCCTATAAGCAATCCATAATAAGACATGCAATAGAGAATGGCAACATCTTATTTTCATAGATTCCATATAAATCCAAAAGGAAAGCAACCTGTGTGTGCCTCCATATGAAATTATAGGCAGATGTTGGAACAGTATGGACCCATAGATTTCAATAGGCACTGTATTAGAGACCTGTAATACAAGTCGTGTGCATGTGGCCTAATGGGAATTTTAAAAATAAAACCTTATATGTCCCTTTCAGATGATACTATGATCGAGCAAAACTCCAGATAACATCAGGGCTGTTTGGTCCCATAGAAATGCAACACATTTGGTCAAACTAGGTGTGGTTTGGGAAGATTCACATTTTTCTATTTCTTCTTTTTGAATAAAATAACCTTTAATATCATAAGGAACATCGGTACAATGTGCCATAATTACAGAACATACTTGAGGGATTTCCAGCTGTTCCCAACAATGGACAGAACCATAATGCTGTATCTAGCGGCCCTAAAGCGTAATCATTTTCTGTTGGAGAGTGGCCTAAAATGTTATTTACTTGACCGCTTTGCTTCGCACACATCTCAAACACCCTTCAGTGCTTTTTCTCTACGCAAGATCTTTGGGGAAGTTGATTAATGTGCTGGACGAGCGATTACACCAGGGATTAATTAGTGTTTGCGTTTGGTGATAGAGCGCTAGACCCAGCTGGTCCTAAGATATTTCCTGCTCATCTATCTTCCACTGCTGTGATGCGTTAGCAGACAAAGGGAAGATCCCTCTTCATATTGCATGATTATCCGAGGCTGCTCACTGTCTGGCAGCACTTATCTATAATCACTAGTCAATATCCATCACTCTCCATCTTTTAGAGCAGTAGCTTCCAGACCGTCATTCCGCTGCAGAGACTACACCGTTATTGTTGGCATTTCTGCCCTAATGACTGAAAGATTACAGGAAAAAACAGTCAAAGTTCAGTGGGTAGAATACCTCTATTTTATTCTGTCCCATCGGATGGCGACAATCAATAATCGATAGACATACATCACTAACTCTGCTTAGAGAAACGAGTGCGGAAAGTATTTTTGAATTACGGTACATTTATAGAAGGGCTAGACACTAGGCACCAGACAAGCAGCCTTGACATAAGATATATGCTGATGTAGTTCCCATACAAAGGTAGAGCAAAGAGTAATGGAAGAATCTAGTGAACTTCCATTAGCAGATTTTTGTTCTTCTTAGCATTTTTTTTCCCGTCTGTCATGTGTTGGTAGATTTTATAATAGGAAACAGCTAAGAGCAATGCTTCCTCGCATAAACCACTAATGTCAGAAATTAAAGGGAGACGTTTATTTGTTACAGTCCAGCCGTCAAACTTTATAGGATTACTGTGTAAAGAGCAATTATGAGATTTCTACAGCATAATAACTAAAAGGCCATCAGTACTTTCTTAACCCCTTCCCTCTTTAGCCACTTTTGACCTTCCTGACAGAGCCTCATTTTTCAAATCTGACATGTGTCACTTTATGTGGTAATAACTCCGGAATGCTTTCACCTATCCAAGCGATTCTGAGATTGTTTTCTCGTGACACATTGGACTTTATGTTACTGGCAAAATTTGCTCGATATGTTCAGTATTTAATTGTGAAAAACACCAAAAATTAGCGAAAAATTGCAAAAATTAGCATTTTTCTCAATTTAAATGTATCTGCTTGTAACACAGGCAGTTATACCACACAAAATTGTTGCTAATTAACATCACCCATATGTCTACTTTAGATTGGCATCGTTTTTTGAACATCCTTTTATTTTTCTATGACCTCACAAGGCTTAGAACTTTAGCAGCAATTTCTCACATTTTCAAGAAAATTTCAAAAGGCTATTTTTACAGGGGCCAGTTCAGTTGTGAAGTGGTTTTGAGGGCCTTATATATTAGAAACCCCAAAAAAGTCACCCCATTTTAAAAACTTCACCCCTCAAAGTATTCAAAACAGCATTTAGAAAATGTCTTAACCCTTTACACATTTCACAGGAATTAAAGCAAAGTAGAGGTGAAATTTACAAATTTCATATTTTTCTGCAGAAATACATTTTTAATACAATTTTTTTTATAACACAGAAGGTTTTACCAGAGAAATGCAACTCAATATTTGTTGCCCAGTTTCTGCAGTTTTAGGAAATATCCCACATGTGGCCGTAGCGTGCTACTAGACTGAAGCACCAGCCTCAGAAGCAAAGGAGCACCTAGTGGATTTTGGGGCCTTATTTTTGTTAGAATATATTTTAGGCACCATGTCAGGTTTGAAGGGCTCTTGCGGTGCCAAAACAGTCAAAATCCCCCAAAAGTGACCCCATCTGGGAAACTAGACACCTCAAGGAAATTATCTAGGGGTGTAGTGAGCATTTTGACCGCACAGGTTTTTTACAGAAATTATTGGAAGTAGGCCGTGAAAATTAAAATCAACATTTCTTCAAAGAAAATGTAGGTTTAGCGATTTTTTTTCTCATTTCCACAAGGACTAAAGGAGAAAAAGCACCGCAAAATTTGTAAAGCAATTTCTCCCGAGTAAAACAATACCTCACATGTGGTAATAAATGGTTGTTTGGAGACACGGCGTGGCTGAGAAGGGAAAGAGCGTTATTTGGCTTTTGGAGTTCACATTTAGCAGGAATGGTTTGCGGAGGCCATGTCACATTTACAAAGCCCCTGAGGTGGCAAAACAGTGGAAACCCCAAACAAGTGACCCCATTTTGGAAACTATACCCCTTGAGGAAATTATCTAGGGGTATAGTGAGCATTTTGACCCCACAGGTTTTTTGCAGAAATTTTTGCAAGTAGGCTGTGAAAATGAAAATCTACATTTTTTCAAATAAAATGTAGGTTTAGCTAATTTTTTTTCATTTCCACAAGGACTAAAGGAGAAAAAGCACCATAAAATTTGTAAAGAAATTTCTCCCGAGTAAAACAATACCCCACATGTGGTAATAAACGGCTGTTTGGACACACGGCGAGGCTGAGAAGGGAAAGAGCGCCATTTGGCTTTTGGAACTCAAATTTAGCAGGAATGGTTTGCGGAGGCAATGTCACATTTACAAAGCCCCTGAGGGGATACAACAGTGGAAACCCCCCACAAGTGACCCCATTTTGGAAACTACACCCATTGAGGAAATTATCTAGGGGTATAGTGAGCGATTTGACACCACAGTTTTTTTGCAGAAAATATTGGAAGTAGGCCCTGAAAATAATAATCTACATTTTTTCAAAGAAAATGTAGGTTTAGCTAATTTTTTCTCATTTCCAGAAGGACTGAAGGAGAAAAAGCACCACAAAATTTGTAAAGCAATTTCTCCCGAGTAAAACAATACCCCACATGTGGTAATAAACGGCTGTTTGGACACACGGCAGGGCTTAGAAGGGAAAGAGCGCTATTTGACTTTTTGAGATCACATTTAGCAGGAATGATTTGCGGAGGCCAGGTCACATTTGCAAAGCCCCTGAGGGGACAAAACAATGAAAACGCCCAAAAAGGGACTCCATTTAGGAAACTACACCTCTTGAGGAATGCATCTAGGGGTGTAGTGAGCATTTTGACCCCACAGATGTTTCATAGAATTTATTAGAATTAGGCAGTGAAAATAAAAACAGTCCTTTTTCTTCAATAAGACGTAGCTTTAGCGCAAATTTTTTCATTTTCTCAACAAATAAAGGAAAAAAAGAACCCAACATTTGTAAAGCTATTTCTCCCGAGTACGGCAATACCCCATATGTGGTCATAAACTGCTGTTTGGGCAAACCGCAGGGCTCAGATGGGAAGGACCGCCATTTGGAGTGCAGATGTTGCTGGATTGGTTTCTGGGCACCTGTGGGCCCAAAACAGTGGAAACCCCCCAGAAGTGACCCCATTTTGGAAACTACACCCCTCAATGCATTTACCAAGGGGTGTAGTAAGCATTTTAACCCTGCAGGTGTTTTGTAGAAATTAGTGTGCGCTCAATGTTGCAGAGTGAAAATGGGATTTTTTTCCATAGATATGCCAATATGTGGTGCCCGGCTTGTGCCACCATAACAAGACAGCTCTCTAATTATTATGCGGTGTTTCCCGGTTTTAGAAACACCCTACATGTGACCCTAATCTTTTGTCTGGACATATGACAGGGCTCAGAAGTGAAGAGTACCATGCGGAGTGGAGGCCTAATTTGGCGATTTACAAAGTATTGGTTCACAACTGCAGAGGCTCAGATGTGAAATAATAAAAAGAAACCCCTGATAAGTGACCCCACTATGGAACTGCACCCCTCAAGGCATTAATTAAGGGGTGTAGTGAGCATTTTCACCCCACAGGTCTTTTCCATAAATGAATGCGCTGCGGATGGTGCAAATTAAAAATTTATATTTTTCCCTAGATATGCCATTCAGTGGCAAATATGTCATGCCAAGCTTATGACACTGCAGACGCACACCCCAAAAATTGTTAAAAGGGTTCTCCCGGGTATGACGATGCCATATATGTTGAAGGAAACTGCTGTTTGGGGACGCTGTAGGGTTCAGGGCCGAGGGAGCACCATTTGGCTTTTGGGGAGCGGATTTTGCTTGGTACTATATTTGTTTGAGTATTGCTGGTGTTTTATAATGTGGGGGTACATGTAAGCGGGGCGGAGTATATAAGGGGCATAGTCAGGTGGTATAAAAAAATAAAATTATCCATAGATGTGTGTTACGCTGTGAAGCAATCCTTTCTGCACAGGCCAGTGTCGCACTGATAAATGGTGTCATTTATTATCCCCCTTTTGATCCACACTCCGCGCCTTTGCAGTTTGGGGAATTTTGCTGGGAAAGTGTTGCCCTGGTATAATACGGGCACCGTCGCTTCCAGCGGATATGTTTGGGCCCTCCCCTTCCTGGTTCCCTAATTTTAGGTCCTTGATAAATCGCCTCTTGAAACAGAAGAAATGTTCCCCTCGGGCACAACTGCATATTTTTTTATTTCCTGACTTATTGGAGCCATAACTAATTTTATTTTTCATAGACGTAGCGGTATGAGGGCTGGTTTGTTGCGGGACGAGCTGTAGTTATTATTGGTACCATTTTGGGGTACATGCAACTTTCTGATCACCTTTTATCCTATTTTTTGGGATGCCAGGTAAACAAAAAACGCAATTCTGGCACAGCTTTTTTTTTTTTTTTTATACAGCGTTCACCACGCGTTATAAATTACATGTTAACTTTATTCTGCGGGTCAGTACGATTCCGGCGATACCTAATTTATAGCATATTTTTATGTTTTACAACTTTTTGCACAATAAAATTACTTTTGTAAAAAGAATGTATTTTTTCTGTCGCCAAGTTGTGAGAACCATAACTTTTTAATTTTTTTGTCGACGGAGGTGTATGAGGGCTTGTTTTTTGCGGGACGAGCTATAGTTTTTATAGGTACCATTTTTGGATACGTGCGACTTTTTGATCACTTTTTATTGTCATATTTGTAGGGCAAAGTGACCAAAAAACAGAAACTCTGGTAACGTTTTTTACGGGGTTTTTTTACGCTGTTCACCGCGTGCAATAAATAATATAATATTTTGATACCTCCGGTCGTTACGGTCGCGGCGATACCAAATACATATGGTTTATTATTATTTTTCAATAATAAAGGACTTGATAAGAGTAAAAGGGGGATTGTGTGTTATTTGATTACTTGAAACTTTTATTGTTTTCAAACTTTTATTTTTTGCACTTTTTTTTACACTTTTTTATACTTTTTTTTACACTTTTTCTCAAGTCCCACTAGGGGACTTGAAGGTCCAACGGTCAGATTTTTTTTTTTCTAATACATTGCACTACCTATGTAGTGCAATGTATTAGATCTGTCAGTCATTCACTGACAGCAAGCCGTTTAGGCTTCGCCTCCCGGCGGGGCCTAAATCGGCTTCCGTAATGGCAGAGCAGGAGACCATTGTGTCTCCTGTTGCCATAACAGCAGTCGCCAGTCCCGATTGCCTGTCAGGACTGGCGATCTGCTAGTAACCGCTACGATGCAGCAATCGCTTTCGATTGCTGCATCGAAGGGGTTAATGGCAGGGATCGGAGCTAGCTCCGGTTCCTGCCGTTACAGGTGGATGTCAGCTGTACAGTACAGCTGACCTCCACCGCTGATGACGCCGGATCAGCTCCTGACCCGGCGCCATCTTGCCGGCAGCTACGGAAGCCGATCAGGCTCCGCCGCCGGGCGGATCCTGACCGGCTTCGGTGCTAGGCAGACCGGGAGGCCAGTATTAGGTCTCCGGTTGCCATTGCAGCCACCGGAACCCCGGCAATTTCATTGCTGGGGCTCCGATGAGCTGCAAACACCTTAAGTGCAGCGATCGCGTTTGAGCGCTGCACTTAAGGGGTTAATGGCGGGGATCGAAGCTAATTTCGGTCCCCGCCGTTACAGTCGGATGTCAGCTGTAAGATACAGCTGAGATCCGGCGATGATGGCACCGACTCAGCTTCTGAGCCGGTGCCAAACGTTTGACGTACATGTACGGCATTTTGCGGGAAGTCAATGCTTTCCATGACGTACATGTACGTCAAATGTCGGGAAGGGGTTAAAGAAACAAATTCACTTATTCTCTAAAAACAGAATCCCAGTAAAGATGCTCAAAAGTTGTGTATTGCCATTGTATAGTTGTTATATTTTTAAACGGGTTGTCTGGGATTAGAAAAAAGGATCTGTTTTTTGGTTTTCAGAAACCATGCCACTAGTCCATGTGGTATTTTTTCTCAAGTAAAAATAAAATACAGAACAACTAGGCAAAACAGGGTTTGGGAGATAAAGGTGCTGGGACCCCCATCTATCAGACATTTATGGCATGTCTATATGCCATAAATGTCTAAGTTGGGAAAACCCTTTTAAGATTTGCAGCTCAGATATTGGGGCTGAGGTCAGAATTAGTTCTGCTGGAGAATATTCAAGTCTAGCAGCTCACACAGACCTCTCACAGAATCCTAGCAGTTCAGATGCATAGTAGAATACATCACACTCACTGCAAGAATTTAAAGTCAATTCTATAGGGGAGAGTTATCAAAACTGCTGCAAAGGAAAAGTGGGGTAGCTGCCAATGGCAACCAATCAGGTTTCTGCTTTAATTTTCCAAAGGACCTCTACAAAATAAAAAGGTGGAATCTGATTGGTTGTTATGGGCAATGACATCACTTTTCCTTTGCACCACATTTAATAAATCTCCCCGGTCTCTGTGAACTACTTGAAAACTATTGCAAGCTGAATTGTCATCAGGTATTTCAGTCCGTTACCTATTGACCTAAAAACTTTTGAAAATCATATTGGTCCTTTAGAAAAATTACCATGGAAGAACTGATAAAGAGATAACGTGAATCTCCCAGGCCTCAGTGCAGAATCGGCAATAGGGCCCTCACAACAACCATGTGTCTTTATCAGTACTGGTCTGCTCATATAGGGCAGAAGGATCTATAGTTACACCCCTGGATTATTAATTATTTGCACCATGACATTGTGCATCCCAAAAAAAAAAAAATATCCGGAACCTGTCACCAGCATTTCTCCTATTGAACTCTACTTACCCCTCACTGGCCGCTGCTATCAAAAGTTCTTTACCTTTATCTCCTCTCCTAAACTCCTCCTCCGACTTTAAATGGTCTGCAAACATTTTCCGCCTTTTATCGTAATAATCCGGTTTCCCTTTGTGCGCACACCCCAGAAGAGGACATCAATGCACAAGCGCGGGATTGTGTGTGCTGGGGGAAGGCGAGGAGCTGTCAATCAAAAGTCAGGAGTAAACTCGGAAAGACTTGAGAAATGAAGATATGACTCTTTTCAAACGAAGATTTGACTCTTATGCTCATTAGCATACGGCGTGGGAACACTAAAAAACTGAACACTAAAGCTATAGAGCCGACTAAGAAGATAATTACAGGTTATATAGAAATGATTTTTCACCCACTACCACCAGGTATTGCTGGTTTATTAGGTGAAATTCTGGTGACTGGTTCCCTTTAATGTATATTTCTTCTATTAAAAAAAAAAAGGGCCGTTCTAAGCCATTGTCCAGCTCTACACCTACCTAGTATACTTAAAATATATAAAAAACATAGACTAAATAGAGGTGTATGAGGCAATCTGTTCTAATACTATGACATATTTACAAGAAAAATGTCATCATACAGCCTAAGGCCTCATGCACACGACCGTAGCCGTGTGCACGGCCGTGATTTTCGGGTCGGCCGGCTGCGGACTGTCAGCGGACTGTCAGCCGCAGGCCGCCCGCACATGCACATTGTTTTCAATGAGCCCGGACCGCAGAACCGGGCCGTAATAAGACATGCCCGTTCTTTCTGCGGTCCGGGCTCCCGGGCCGTGCACGGACCGCAAAAACTACGGTCGTGTCCACGGCCCCATAGAAAAGAATGGGGCCGCAATTCTCCCGTGGATTTTCGGGGGAATTGCGGCCGCAAAAACACGGTCGTGTGCATGAGGCCTAACAGTATTCTAACTGCAAGGAATCATTTCTTTAACTTCAATGGGTTCACCCATATCATTTTCCCAAGTGTGGGTTAGGTCCTGTGGGATGTGTTTAGTAGCTTGTTATGCCTCTGCCCCAGAGCAGGAAAGATTCACCGGGTTGATTCTAATTCTAATGTCAGATCAGATGCAACTTGTCAGACAGCTGCCAGAGGCCTATCTGTGATGCTGAAAGCTGCTTATGTGTGATATGACAGAGATAGACAGTGTATGAATCATAATGGCGTGTGTGTAAGTCTGCATAGAATTTGTATGTGCTTTTATAGCCATATGAAGCCATTACATTATTATATGAATGGAAAAAGGGTTGGGACATGGTGTTTGATAACTGTGACTCAATCAATGTCAAATGGGGCACTGAAGGTCATAGTTGTCCTGACACATCTACCCATGAGCAAAAATACTGCTGCTTAATATTCAGGGGCAGTCATACCATATGTGCAGCCCCAGTAGGTAAGATGACCCATTGCAACCTTAAATTTAGCTAGCCGTTTATTCTGTATGTAAATGGCTGAGCTAATAAATTGTATGGCTCACAATTACTTGTGGATTATAAGAGATATATTTGGGGGTGCAGATGAGTAAGGGCCCCATATACTATTCTTGCACAGGGGCCCATTGCTGTCTAGGTCTGTCCTCCCAATATTCACTGATAGTATACAGTAAGTTACCTAAACAAAAACTTAAAAGCATACACTATAGATTAATTTAAGGATAGGGATAATGTCCCACTTCCTTCATGATGTTTCTTCCTACCTGCCTCCTCCTGATCATGACAATGTCAGTCTATATAGAGTGGTGACATGATCTACACAATTTCGCAACAGTCGTGACAGGCTAAAGAACGGACGCAAATGGATTTAAATTTTTTTGTCTTGTTTTTATTTTATAACCAAAATGGAAGAATAAATTTTAGAAAAATTTCAACTCTCCCTATTTTCCATGTTGTTGGTTCTAGAGTGTCAGATTTTCACGACACATTCTGCCAAATCCGAAACTTTTGCACCATGAACTCCAAACTGGCAGCCACCAGCGAGCGCCTGTTACCATTTTTCAGATTAGAAAAAAGGATCACATGACCTTGGGCAGGCTTCCCCATAATGCCTTGCAGACAACCTTCCTAAAATTCGCTGCTGTTGTTTACCCATATCCATATAGGTTGCTGTTACTTTGACATAATGCCGACTTTGCATTAAAGAGCTTGAAAGGGCTTAGATACAGTACTAAAATACATCAGACACGAGTTTTCAGGGCAATCCCCTGGAAAACTTGGGTCTTACTCTCTGATGTCTTTTCTGCAATTTGCAGAATTTTTTTCGGACCTAATTAAATCGGACAACCAATTTCCTTAGATCAGAATTTCCACAGATCACTTACGGCTTATCTCAGAGGTAGGAGGAGAGCAGTGAAACATACCCTTTACCTACGTAAGATTTAAGAGCATCCCTGCCTTACCTCATGATATCACATGTGAGCTACTTGAGCTTCTTGAAACCAATACAGTGCGGAATACATTTTAACCTTTTTTCAAATAGCACAAACTAAGTGATCTTCCAAAAGATCCTAAAGAAGACTGAAGAAATGTACTCTAGTCCCTGTGACTGCTATGGCGCGCCAAGCCCAGGTTGGCATCATCCTCTTCTTAAGGGATGTGAGAATCGAGCAGGATTCCTCCACTACACAAGCGCCACAATGGTAACAAGATAGTCAAAACCAACGGTAACATGCTACCCTTCTCTCCAACAAGAGTCATGAGAGGGAGCTGGGAGACTAACAAGAGGAAGTCCTTCTTAAACCAGCACCAGAAAGGCAGAACCATTCAGAGTTTTGCTATGGTTATATGTCCTCTATATATACACACCTCAGGCTGCACAGGTTGCATTGTATCTACTACATGTCACCATAGCGAAAGAAACCATTCTAATCATTGGTGCATTAACTTCATGCTGGTTACAAAAAGACAAAGTCTCAAGGCCTGATCTATCTGTTTAGCTATTGTGTCCGCTACCATGATAGAGATGTAGGTTAGAGAATACAGTGAACCTGTCACCTTTGCACACCAAGGGTCAATGCACACTATGCGTATTACGTGCGGTTTTGCCACACGTATTTGGGTATCTTTTGCAATGCAAATTCGACCCGCGCTGTGTATTTTGAAAACCGCGGCATGTCAATTTATCCCACGATTCCGCTTGCGAATCCTATCCCTGTTCTATAGAACTATGCAGCAAAACCCGCAGCATGAAAGCGCCACGTTTTACACAGCAAAACATAAAAAACGCCCGAAAAACGCATCAAAAGCGCACCTTCAAGTGCGGTTTTTACCTGTGAATTTCTTTCGGTTTTGTGCAGTTTTGCTGCATATGTTCTACAGCAAAATATGCAACGTGTGCATGTATCCTACAGGTTTAAAAGAATTATTCAGACCGCAAAATAATTTCCTGGTCTCTCTTTAAAACGCATTTATTCTAAGTAGGCATTTTTTCCTTCTGTCTACAGGTGTGATAAGCAATCTGCCGTGTCTTCAGATCAAATATCTCCCTGCATTTGTTAGCAGACTATCCATACCAGGTAAGAGAGAACATATGGTATAATCCATTCACTGTCAGAATTGGCCTGTGCCTAGGGCGACACAGATTTTATGGAAGCATAAACAGCCATATTTTAGCTTACCAGCAACTTACTGCTGTCCCTATAGGTTCTTCTATTGCACAGAGCTAGCTCAGCTGACAAGACCCCAACCCTTTTCATAGTAAATGATGGAGGGTTTACTGGGACCGATTTCAAAATAGACATGTTATGGAACAGTGTATAACCACTCGTCAAAGTTGCCTTATGATTCATTTTAGGTCATAAATCAGGTGGATTATGAGGAGAAATGTACTGAATGGCATGAACAATGAGCATCAAATCAATTGACGGCAGTGTCAGGGAGCATTACATTTGGGTTTGGTTACTCATTAATCAAGATTCAATGTCCCCGGGAAACTGCCAGATGCTCGGATAAATTAATCTTTGAAGTTTGTAATTCCGTCTGCACTCCATAAAAACAAACATAACATTAAGGCTGGGTTCTTAAATTGTGATGTAATTATTTTTTTTTGCGACTGATGGTAAAATGGTGAGAGTTTGCGTCAGAAAGCACATGTAAAGCGTAACGTGACAACCCGGCCGAACATCTATCACACAAATATAATATATATTATATTTATACAATAATATATAAACAAATCAAGGTACCAGAAGACATTTTGGCATTCTTCAGGAGTTGAAACTGCTGTAAATATCAAGACCTTTTTCTTCAATGAAATTAGAGTTGACACAGAAGAATCAGATTGTTCTGATTTCTGTAACTTTTTAAGATAGAAATTCATTGGTTGTTCAAGGGAATATCTGCAACGTTTGTTTTGCACTATATTTTAATGGAGTACCAGAGGATCCCTCCATGGACACCGACACTGGCACCAAGACTACAGGGCTACGAAGGTCCAGCAGAAAACAATCCCATTAAAATATCGGACTTTGGAGACAATCACTTGCCACTATTTCTTATGGGTTAATTCAAAAATAAATGATTAGACTTTATTGAAGATATGTCCTGTGTGTACAATGAGAACAATGTAATTAAAAATGGGCATGTACGTGTCCTATTTGAATAGAGGGCGAGAATAATTTCCTCTAGTGCACCCACGGAGTACCAATATAGATACATGTAGTGTGAGTTCGTAACGGTGGGTCCATTTTTAAACACATTTTGGCTTCATAAACATGGTGCAATATGTTCATAAGGACTCATTATTACCCCTTCTAGAACAAATCATATAGATTTTGCATATTTCCATATTGCCCGATAGAGCACACTGACAACCACCTGGATTTTCTCACTGTGATGCATCAATTGAACTTTATTAAACCAAAAATATGCCACATAAACAAAACGCAGTCTAGGGACTTAAATTCAAAGTCCACTACATCACCTATAAAGAGTATTTTCCCATATAAAAACATCACTATTATTCAATTATTAAAAAGTATACAAAAATCTAAATATCAGTTGATGGATTGACCCAGAAAAAAATGGCATTAGTTGAACACATGAACCACAACTACAGATCTGACTTAAACAATATCATCCATACCAAACCGAGGAGGAAAGGAAAAAAGTTCTAACCATCAAACTATGCATAGTCTGGAACTACTATGCTATCCCAATAGAACATAGAATCAAACTATAGTAACCACATGAATAGCAATGTTCTGGCAATATAGATACAAAACTATCCTCCAAAAAAGTATCATTGGTATAACCGTGAATGGTGATGAAAGTGATCAGGTACTTTACCTATAGTAGTAGAATGTGTATGCTGCACTGCCCCAATGCGCGTTTCGCACAGTAAGCGTGGTTAGAGTGGGGAAAAGGCTGTTTATTTAAAAGACAAGAAGGTCAAAAAGAATGCTGGAGCGAAATCACATGATGCGTATGAATGTGCAGCTGTACTCCTTTTAGTGGCGCATGCGTGCACGCCCGCCAAAGCGGAATATGGGTCCTCCGGCTCTCCGCTTTGTACTGTGCGTGCTCGGGGCCATAATCATGGGGAGTTTCCCAACCTTAATACTACTATATAGTGCCTAAATAACAGTGCCATAGAGTGAATACACAACAGTGCATTATAGTGTCCAAATAACAGAGCTATTTAGGGCCTAAAACGATACCCTACAGCTAGTCACAGGACAATAGTTTGTGAAAAGCCAGAGGACAAATTTTAAAACAGCCTCACATGATGGGTTAAGAGTTGGGTTCCTGAAGGGTGGATGCCACAGAACATTTGCCCTTATGCTATAATCCAACCCTGCACAAGACCCATTGTTTACAGAACAGGACAATACAGTAGCTCTCAACTGTTCCACTTTTCCATTGCATTAGTTTTGATAAATCTACCCAACTCTGGTATAAAACCAGGGAAACTTCCTTTTCGGCAGCATTACCTTATAAATTGTGGTAAAAACAGCCCAAATGACACAAGGGTAAACCAGATTTTACACTTTTCACGTTCGTACATAGTTGAAGCCAATGGTGATTATTTGGTAAGTGAGGATTTGATATTTTTACTTTTACACATACGGGTATAGCCATCTTTATCTGGACTAATAACTTGCTACAGCGTGATATCACACAACAAAAGCCATTGAAAAACTCAAGATAAAAGGATCTTGCCACTGTGTATTTAATGCGTTAATAGTCAAAGTAAAGATGGCTACATCTGTATTTTAGTAATTGTTTATTTGAATCACATGTAGAAAGCCCCCCCCCCACCCTTTTAGTTCTCCCTGGCAGCCAATCACAGTAAAAGTCTCAGCCAATCCGGCTGCACTTCCTGTCGTCTCTAACAAAAATGCCTGCTGCAACTAAATAGAGAAATATGTTTCTGCAAGTAAAAGAAAACAGATTTACCAAGCTTTGGCTATTGCTGTAACAAGTCACTAATATATGGCCAATTTTTAAGAGCCATATTTATGACCTGGGAGTTTTAACAAACGTAGCAGTTTTATAGTGCAATATAATGGGACTCCGGCTGCTGCATATACAGTGAAGGAAATAAGTATTTGATCCCTTGCTGATTTTGTAAGTTTGCCCACTGTCAAAGACATGAACAGTCTAAAATTTTTAGGCTAGGTTCATTTTACCAGTGAGAGATAGATTATATAAAAAAAAAAAAGAAAAATCACATAGTCAAAATTCTATATATTTATTTGCATTGTGCACAGAGAAATAAGTATTTGATCCCCTACCAACCATTAAGAGTTCAGCCTCCTCCAGACCAGTTACACGCTCCAAATCAACTTGGTGCCTGCATTAAAGACAGCTCTTACATGGTCTCCTGTATAAAAGACTCCTGTCCACAGACTCAATTAATCAGTCTGACTCTAACCTCTACAACATGGGCAAGACCAAAGAGCTTTCTAAGGATGTGAGGGACAAGATCATAGACCTGCACAAGGCTGGAATGGGCTACAAAACCATAAGTAAGACGCTGGGTGAGAAGGAGACAACTGTTGGTGCAATAGTAAGAAAATGGAAGACATACAAAATGACTGTCAATCGACATCGATCTGGGGCTCCATGCAAAATCACCTCGTGGGGTATCCTTGATCCTGAGGAAGGTGAGAGCTCAGCCAAAAACTACACGGGGGGAACTTGTTAATGATCTCAAGGCAGCTGGGACCACAGTCACCAAGAAAACCATTGGTAACACATTACGCCGTAATGGATTAAAATCCTGCAGTGCCCGCAAGGTCCCCCTGCTCAAGAAGGCACATGTACAGGCCCATCTGAAGTTTGCAAATGAACATCTGGATGATTCTGAGAGTGATTGGGAGAAGGTGCTGTGGTCAGATGAGACTAAAATTGAGCTCTTTGGCATTAACTCAACTCGCCGTGTTTGGAGGAAGAGAAATGCTGCCTATGACCCATAGAACACTGTCCCCACTGTCAAGCATGGAGGTGGAAACATTATGTTTTGGGGGTGTTTCTCTGCTAAGGGCACAGGACTACTTCACCGCATCAATGGGAGAATGGATGGAGCTATGTACCATCAAATCCTGAGTGACAACCTCCTTCCCTCCACCAGAACATTAAAATTGGCTCGTGGCTGGGTCTTCCAGCACGACAATAACCCGAAACATACAGCCAAGGCAACAAAGGAGTGGCTCAAAAAGAAGCACATTAAGGTCATGGAGTGGCCTAGCCAGTCTCCAGATCTTAATCCCATCGAAAACTTATGGAGGGAGCTGAAGATCCAAGTTGCCAAGCGACAGCCTCGAAATCTTAATGATTTACAGATGATCTGCAAAGAGGAGTGGGCCAAAATTCCATCTAACGTGTGCAAACCTCATCATCAACTACAAAAAACGTCTGACTGCTGTGCTTGCCAACAAGGGTTTTGCCACCAAGTATTAAGTCTTGTTTGCCAAAGGGATCAAATACTTATTTCTCTGTGCACAATGCAAATAAATATATATAATTTTGACAATGTGATTTTCTGTTTTTTTTTTAAATATAATCTATCTCTCACTGGTAAAATTAACCTAGCCTAAAAATTCTAGACTGTTCATGTCTTTGATAGTGGACAAACTTACAAATTCAGCAAGGGATCAAATACTTATTTCCTTCACTGTACTTGTGCAGCCGATGGCCCTCTCCCTGTATCACTGTCGCCAGCCTCTTCATAGTGGCATACAAGCTCTGCTACATCTTAAAAATGGACAGGCTTATGTCAATTGGTCACTTCTCAGCCAGTGACTGATCACCTCAGATTATTTAAACCTTCTCAGAACGGCCTCAGTAACCAGGTTCTTTGGATACTGTCCGTTTGTGAAGGTGGTTGTGGTTTGGTATTTTGGATGTGACCCGGACTGTTTCCGGACTCTGTCTTTGGGTCGCTGTCTGCCCTGACCTGTAACTATCATCTGTTGCTCTGATTGGTACGACCACGCTTCTGTTTATTGATTCACGTACCCCGCTTTGGAAATACCATCTGCAAGCCGGAGACCATTTAAGACCACTTCCTGCACAAAATCTATTCCCCTATGAGGGGTGTTTTAAGGTGCATATTAAAAATATCCCTTGGACGCCACACCCCTGATTTAGACCTAGTGAAATCTAAGTGACACAGTGGGGTCCATGCTCCTGTCCCGAGGCTTGACCAGAACATGAGGTAAAACCCTGAGCAGTTTTTATTTTATTTATTGAACTGGTTTTAGTATTTTCATACGCATCAAAATTAATAAAATGAACATTAGGAATAGTGATAGTCACAAACCTCGCAAATCAATACCACAAAAGATAAATACATGTACATAGGGCAACAGGAGATAATTTATGAGTACCTATGTCACTATGAATGGACTATAAGTCAAACAATGAATATTTCTGACAAGTCTATGTGACCAGTGAAGTTGGACAAACAGTACTGCCACCTTCTATATACTCTCTAACCTTTTTCCCTCAGCAGAGTGTACAGATGAGGGTTTGTTTTTTTTAATAAGGAGAGTGAAAGTGGTAATGATGAAAATATCGATCCCTCAACAAAAGGGAAAGGAATTTTTTTTTTTTTAATCAAGTGCATTCGTCTGTCCGACCCAGAGGGGGCTGGGAAAAAAATTGAGCACAGACTACCCAAAATAGTGTCCCTGCCTAAATGAACCTGCCCATCCGATAGATGAGGAATCCCAATCTCATCCATCATCACTGCAAATAAGGGATAGGGGGACTGTGTGTCCAGCGGGAGGGGGAGGCGGTTGGGAAACTAAGGATACTGCTAGAAAACGAGAAGAAGAAATGATGAAGGGAACGTATAGCATTTTGGTTTCCACATTACAGAGGTAGATTCATCATGTTCACTTTTAGAGCGCAATGGGGGCGATACATATTTGTAAAAAGTTTTTAAAAATACTGGGTGGTGAGGCATTGTAAAAAATATTGTACACGTACCAGTAATAAATAGGAAACTAATACTTAAAGCACAATTCCATTATTTATAAAATTCTTGAAAATTGCATGTTTTTTGGGGGAATTGTAAACTTACTTTAAATTACATTATATTGTTACTTTAAAGTGTAACTAAACGTTTAAACAAACATCTGACATGTCAAAGACATGTCAGAAATTTTGATTGGTGGGGTCCGAGCATTGAGACCCCCACCAATCGCTAAAACTAAGCAGCTGAAGCCCTCGTGTGAGCACTCAGCCGCTTCGTTTCTTTTTACGGAAATCAATGTATCGGAGGACGTACTCAATAGAAAGTCTATGAGCCAGTACTCTGATACATCGGATTCTCTGAAAAAGCCGAACAGAAACGAAGCGGCTCAGCGCTCACACGAGCGCTTCAGCTGCTTCGTTTTAGCGATAGGTGGGGGTCTCAATGCTCGGAACCCCACCATTTAAAGCTTCTGACATGTCACTATGACATGTGAAAAGTTTGTTAAATGTTTAGCTACACTTTAATGATTTCATCTATAATGGGTTGCCAGCCGCTGTGCCTACCTGTGAACTCTGCCAGTCCTAATCTTGGGTTTGTATGACCATTATTCTGTCTAGCAATTCTGACACCTCGCTTCAGAAATACTATCTTCAGGCCGTGAGCAGTTGCCGTTAGAGATTACTCCATAGACCCAACATAATTTTAAAAAATCAGCAAAAAAACAAAACCAAAACACACCGCATTATGTTTAGGGACTAAACAGCGGGTACATGCTTCAATCCAAGTCACTTTGGGAGATCTGTTCTCTGTAAAATGTTCTTTTTTTAATAAACACTTAATTAAACCCAAGGTAATTCACATGGAAAACTAATTGAATAAATCTTAGCGCATCCTTATCTCAAATGGGGTAGAGGTGGCAATGATAAACTAATATTTCAAACCATGGAAGCAATGCAAATAAAAATGTCTGTGCATCTGTAGTGTCTTAGTTTATAAAACTGCCCAAAACAGGTCTAGTAAGGCTGTGCGGCTCAAGTTGAAAAATTGTTAGCTATGGCAATAAGGGATGTTTTAAGCATAGGGCAAACCGTGCAGCTGCCCTGCGTCTCCCTGCAACACCACTTTTTGCAGCCTCCTTACTGCTCTGCATACTACAGGAAAGGTCTCCTCCTCTCTTTACCGCCACTCCACATAGAAGCATCCAGCTCAAACCAGGACACCCCCTAGGGTCCCCAACCTCGCAGGTTAATGCAGGGAAGCAGAGTATGGCACTATTTACTTACAGAGTACAACACTATTCACCTGGGCACTCGATGCTTTGTGTACAATGGATTTTGTGTAGGGCTAAAAAGGGAGAAATGTGTTGTGGCACTATTCTTGCGATGCAAATGGCTCCTGACTAGTGCTATGTGGCCCTGTAATTTCTCTATACATTGCTGCATGCTTCATATACTTAAAAGCACTTTGATAAATTTATGTTGCGTTGTCTCTTCAATTACGAAAGCAAAGCCCTTTCTCCAGTATAAAATGTGGAATTACTTATTAAATGAGGTAACATTATATAGACTAGTGTAATAGTTTGGAGGGATAAATAGTTTAGAACAGCTTCTGTAGAGAGCAGAAGTCCTGCTGCAGACAAAGCGGAGTTGGGAAACATGACCTGAGGTGCTGGAGAAGGGGTGGACCAAATCTGCAACCTGTGCAGCTACAGAGGAGTACTGCAGGCAAGGGGCCGACTGCTACCTAAATAGAGCTCCCTACTGTGTTTTAAATATCATGCTAAGGTACTATGCTCATTCCCATCTGTCTTAAAATTACTGGTGGATTGACATTCAGCAAGTCATTTTCTGGAGAGCCATGAATGAGGTGGTCTATGGTCAACTCCCTGCAGTCATCAGATTTGCAATAGAAAAACAAGGGTCCCATATATTGTTTTTCCAAAAGGTGCTCAGGGCTCTTCTACCTTTGCACAGGTGGAGAATAGAAAAGATGGCCCATCAACACCATAGGCCACCTAAATCATGGCCCATCAACACCATAGGCCACCTAAATCATGGCCCATCAACACCATAGGCCACCTAAATCATGGCCCATCAACACCATAGGCCACCTAAATCATGGCCCATCAACACCATAGGCCACCTAAATCATGGCCCATCAACACCATAGGCCACCTAAATCATGGCCCATCAACACCATAGGCCACCTAAATCATGGCCCATCAACACCATAGGCCACCTAAAAGAAGTTTTTTCTATTAGTTCATGCCATCGGGTCATCGTATTTGCTATAACATTGAGGGCTTATCTGTAGGAATAAGAGCAACCACCTCCTCTTTAATATCATAAATAGTTGATCCTTCATAAAGAAGACTTGAGGGTAAGGGGTTAAGAGCGAGACTACTACAGACAAATAGGAGTTCTCCTGTTACTAAGGAGACATATGCCCATGCATACGTATGTAATAAAAAAAAAATACAAGACATGAAAAACTTCATTTATAGGGTGTTACAAGGAAAAAGTGATAATCGATCTAAAAAGCTACATTGCTTCGGTTAAAACAAACAGTTTTTATGAATGTCAATACTGGGCAAGTTGGCAATGAAAGCGTTACAATTTTGGGAGGTGCAAGTGCGTTGGGTTGTGTCACCATGTTCCACTTTGTACGTGTCCTTGGCAGACACAAACACAGTTCAGTCACAGCGGGGAATATCCCTGTCACAGGACTCTATTAGGCATCCCGCATGCTTAATTTACATAATGAGATTGATTTGCATAGGCAACTTGTGTAGTGAGTAGTTTATTTGTCTGGGACAAGGCCAGCGCTTATTTCCAGATATGTAACGTCTCGCCAGTTGGCAGGATTGCGGATGTTGGTTCCTCGGTACAACACAGACTGATGGATTAAAATATGGCACTTTTATTTCCAGAAATCTAATAGTGAGATCTATTCTCAGCAACAATCTCTATACAACAGCCATTTTTAAATGTTAATGATATCTGCGTTAGATGCCTCGGGGCAGCAGAGACTATTACCGTGCTGAAGCAGGGCAACGCGTGGGTTTTTGTCTGTCTTCGGGTAGATTTTAGCCAGCAATTTAGTGTAACTCGCCATCTTATCCTGTTTATTTCAGGTTTCATTCTACCAGTTTTAACTACACATGGTTACCTTAACCAAACACTTAGGTTAAAATGTTGCTAGAAAATGAGCATTAAAGGCAGTTTTCCCATCTTGGACATTTATGGCATATCCACAGGATACGCCATAAAAGTCCGATAGTTGCAGGTCCCACCTTTGGGACCCGCACCCATCCCTAGAACGGGCCCCCTAAATCCCGTTCTAGCTTTCTCGGCTCCACTGCCTCCCAGCCACTTTCTGGTTAGGTGGTCGGGAGTTACAGAAACAGCAGAGTGCTTGCTGAGCTACGCTGTTTCCGTAACTCCCATAGAAGTGAATGGGAGTTACTGAAACAGCGTAGCATGGAAAGCTACTCTGTTTCCAGAACTCAGTAGCTACGGAAACCGTGTAGCTCGCCGTGCTACGCCGTTTTCATAACTCCCATTCACTTCTATGGGTGTTACGGAAAATGCATAGCTCAGCAAGCACGGCTGTTTCCGTAACTCCCGACCACCTAACCAGGATGTTGCTGGGAGGCAGCAGGAGCCAAGTAAGCTAGAATGGGACCCACATCTGTCGGACTTTTATGGCATATCCTGTGGATATAGCATAATTGTCCAAGATGGGAAAACCCCTTTAAGTTTATGGTTTAGGGCAGTGCTCTACTGTGAGGTGGGTCTCATTGGTGAGGCACCCACCAGTTAGCTAGGTGAAGCTGGGGAGGCAGATTTTACAGACGTGATCATGCATATGCTGTACAGTCCTTTCGCTGGCTGAATCAATCTATGGTTTACCAACAGAATTGACTCCTTTTGTGCTTATTTTAATGTTATACTGGGTTCAGAATACAAAAGAAAGAGGAATTAAGGTGCATTTTTAATTTTGGCACAGATTTTGACCAGTTGTGAGGCCCAAATGAAAGCCATGTTCTGGCTGGTGAGGCCCCAGTAGAGGATGGATCCCTGGACCACAGCAATGCAAGATAATAACACTTGCATTAGCTAATATAGCATACATGTTAATGTTCCAATGTGCACGTTCATTTTTATACCATCTATAGCCACCTTGTGTGTGTCAGTTAAATTGTGGAAGGACTTATGCACGCAGAGCTATTGTGTACATGGATTTGTACGGTGTCTATGGGCTGCATAATATGGACCTGTACTCCATGTACCATTGTATTGGTACCTCCACAAGGCACTTTATTACTTCTTGGAGGTTTTCTGTATTACACTAACCCCAAACATGGCCATGAGCAGGAGGATGAGACATAGACACTAGATCTGAGATGGGAGAAAATTCAGCAGTAGGATATAAACAATGCATTAAATGTTTCTATAAGGTGTTCTCACAAACCTTGTACTCCATTTAATGTTAACTCAAAAATAAAGTCTCGTTTTTGTTATTTATGCTTAATTACAGCATGTTAGAGGTAAATACGTGCACCCCTTTGCTCTCGGAGCACATTTCAGTGCATCATTTATCGTTTACCACCTCCTTAAGTTGCTACAAATATTGTCTAAAATAAGAGTCTACAACCAGAACTTTTCAGAAAACAGAAGGGTCAAGGGAAAGGCTATAAACTCATCCTCAAAGCAAATATTTTTCCTTTAGATTATTTGACGTCAACGCAAAAATGATCAAATCTAAACACTAATATCGTGCCTTATGTTTCTGATTCTCATCGAATACCTAACTGAACTCAACTGCATTAAGACTCCGCTTCAACCAAATTACGTACCTTCTTCCAAGTGATGTGCTGTACCACCATTCATGATTATAATGAAACCTAACTCCGAAACGAGGGAAATAAATGGAAGCAGCATCCAGTTTGGAAAACAGTAGATTTTTATGCCCTAGGATTAAAGAAGGAAAGCAATGAATTAAAATAAAGAAATCACTACATTAAAGATATACCAACATAAAACTGGACAGGAGTCAGGTTGTCGTTGTGCCTACGGTTAGTTGTATTGATGCCAATAAATGAACATCCCTCCTGACTCCTAAGAACCCTGTTGACTCTTAGATTTCATGCAGTAAACTCAGCGTTGTCCAACTCTGATTTTCACATATTCTAATTTAAAACATTATATCCCAGATCTTATTAACTCAATGTCTACTTGGTTGCCACTGAATAGTCACCAATTGCTACAAATATCTAGAGATCACTGGTTCTATTAAAGTAATTCTCTTTCAGACGCCCACATTTTTAATTTATAAACCATAATTGTATCATGTCTGTAGAACATGTATTGTTATTCAGAAATCCAAGTCTATGCTAATCGATTCCACATGTGGATCCATGTGCTTAAATGCTTTTACCTTTTTTTTACGTTACTCTATTCAATATTTTTAAAATAAAATAAAAATATATATATATATTTTATATATGAGGCTCACATGCAGCCTCAACTTTAAGGCCGGACTTATGTATGGAGTTTAAGAATTCTTCTTAGCATTCTTTTATCACAGTGGCCAGATGTGGAATGGGAATTTATGGAATACCTATTCTTACAGTGCTATGGGAGTGTGGTGGTTTTTGCAGCAATTTTTACAAATATTTTATATGTGGTTCTTTTTATATAAATTCCTACAAAGTATTTCTTCATCTTATTGTTTCCTAATGACATCTGAGTCGTTATTTAAATAAAAATAAAAAAGTAAGCGTGCTAGACAATACGGCTGTGTGGTGATCGTGTGCCGCACGGCCATCAACCATGCTGCTTAACCAGGAATTGCAATGGGGTTTTTGGCTTTGCACCTTGTACAGGCGATTGACATGGTTTTAATGTGCTTCACCTGTACAAGCCGCACAGTCAAGAATTGCATTGCAAAACTGTAGAGAATCACAGTAAAACAATGTGCGGTTTTGCGGTGTTCTTGGTCACGTGGCAATCTACCACCAGACTGCCAGGCACAAATAATTTGGGCATCAGGAGCCGGTGGTATTTCAGTATGCTACTTACTACTCTAATATCTGAATCTTTCAAAAGGGAAATAAACGTGTATAACTTTTCCCACGACAACCATTTCTACCTCTGTTTAACACAACATTTTAGAAGAAGAACATATCTGATCTCCTATGTAAATCAATTCTGGGTTAGAAAAGGTTAGAATGAAGGGGTGCTATTTATTAGGAGAGGCTCTTAAGCACACAGTGGCCCCAAAGATTGCATTTTTTTACCAGGACAATGCCCACCTACTCTTCTACCTGGCACAGATCCGGTAGCCCAGACAGATTGCAATTCAAAGAAGTGCGCTCTTCAAACACCACAGCCAGGAAACTGCTGCCAAAATGTAATTACCTTCAGCAAAGTCTGCTTTTGTTTTAATTAAAGGTACAAACGAGCCTCCAGCAGATGGGAGATGTTTGGTATTATGGGAAAAAAAAGTCTATCTATTTAACTCTTTCTTCGTAAAATCAAAACAAAAACAAAAACCTGTTTTTTTTAGGACTTTGGTAGCATTTGGGTTTTTTGAAAAACATGACACTTCTCTTTTTAGGGAATATTATAGTAGGCGATGTTTAAACTTGACCTTCCCAAGCAGAGAGGTTGCCAGTTTTTCAAAAACAGACGCCAAAAATAATGACAATTCTCAGAGCAGTGAGGACATTTCCAAGACAGCAGAATGAGCGTAGAAATCAATACTAGGGAGAGGTTTTATTTCTTTCACCCATAGTACTACCACTGGAGTAGCCGCACTGACCACATATCATATGGATAATGTGGTGAAATCTTATGTATGTATAGGGAAGACTAAACCATTGGAGCGGACAACATGTCTAAAAGCCTGACCTCCTGGCAGAATAGAGACAAACATGGAATTTTTCCACTGCGGTCCACTTAGGAAACCAATGAAATCAACTGGATAAAAAAAAGTTATCAAACATTTATAAAAAAAAAATTATTTTGTGCCGGATCCTTTAATATAACCACACTTTTTGTGCATTTCGATTCCGTCTCAAAGACATGACTCAAAAAAATGTACTACAAAAAAAACATTAAAAGGTATACATGGTCATCAGCTCCTGTATTAAACATTTGAGATTTAATACAATACCACCAGCTTTTTACTCTCATAGAAGATGGGCTTAACAAGAAAATATCTGCTCCCCATGCGTGGACATTACAGATCCGTAAAAACTTGTTAATGTGCCGATTCTGTACCTTCCCGTCTTCCAATTTTATATGGAGGCACACAGGATTTTTAGGACTGATTCCTCACGGATGTGTTATGCAACATTATGCCATATTACATATTCTTCCCTACTAGAATTGCTTGTAGGGGAGAATAGGATACCTCATACCTGTACAGTTTGTTGATCCTAGAAGCTTTAAAAACTCCAACAAGTGGTGATGGCTTATAAGCATTCACCGGGAGATGGTGAGACAATCCCAGGGTGGATGGCAGAGATCATTTTGGAAGTTAAGTGTCTAGAGCTGTCAGAAGCATATGCAAACTATTGTTGACAAGCCACGTTTTTTTGTTTCTTGTTTTTTGAAGCGCGGTAGAAATTAACCGGTCTGAACTTACTGAATCGTTTTTGGAGGAGAAAGGTCAAAAGAGAAAATCACCTGGGAAACTAAAATCAGTCAAAAAAGTGAACTGGTAAAAAGCAACTGAGGTAAATATTAAATGTCAGCAAATGTCAACGGACTCAGATCAGTTTAGTTATCTGTGAAACATAAGTAGGCTTTTATAAGGTTTTAGCGGTATGCTTTCATATGTTTCAGGCTGAAATTCTAAAGACAACTTTTTTTAACTTCGAGGAAGATTCATAAACGAGTCTAGGTTCCTTAGAAGTAATAAATAGCATGTCACCAGTATATACAAGCACTGGAGGTCTGTCCTGTTATATACAGTTAAGAATTCTATTTAGCCATCTCCGTTATATACATTTCTGGGAAAGCTAGGTTACAACTACTCATATGGCTTACAACCTGTATGGCGGGTACGACCTGTGCGTCTTAGGACATGGAGTTGAAACAAAGCTTCCGGAAATGCAAGTTTGAATAGTTATGCAGAGATACATCTTCTGCTATTGTATTATAGTGATGCAAACGTTTCATTCATTTCTGGTGGACAGTCCCTATGAGTGCTACAATGGTGGTCAGTTTTTCAAGCAATAGATCTATCGGAGGAACAGCTGAGCGAAGTTTTGCAACCCATTGCTTTATTATAGTGACATGTTTTATTTTAGGGGGAAATACTCTTTAAAATTGCATCGGTCCAAGTACTACTACTAATACTATGCCCTTTTTTGGTTAAATTATCGTCTGTCACTAGAAAATAAAGAAAAACGTACACTGGGGCTTGGGTTAAAATCATTTAATAAATGTTATCTGCTTTAGAAAGCCGTTTCTGTTTGAAAGTTCTAAGCTGATCATGGGTGGTCTCGCTGCTACATTTCCTCCTGTGGCAGTACAATGGTTCATCTGTGTAAAACACAGTACTGGGTCCTCTAGAATAAAAGATACTCTTTGAAGCGGATCTCTGCTCTGAGTGACAGTAGGGGGTCTGAATTGAAGATCTACCTTTATTAATTCAGAGTGCCCTAATAGGTCATTTTTTTTTTATCAGATCATTTTTATTTTATTTTTGATAAGATACAAACATGGGAAAAAACAAAAAATATTCACCATTTCCCCACAACCCTTCTCTGTTTCCCCAGGGACAACAGTGAGTACATAATCACACTGCATATACATAATACAGATGTGGATGTATATATTAAAGCCTAGAGCGATCACTCAATCATGATAAGCTACAAAGGGCATCCCTTGCTCTGAAGGACCAAACATGATTACAGAGACCATCTACTGATTACAATGAATCCTGTGTAATGCTTTATTTCCCCTGTGGTGGCGACGCAGAGGAATTGAACACTTGCTTCCAGGTTCCCTTGCAGATTACAGCGGATCGCTGGGAGTCTTAACAGCATGACACCCTGTAATCAATTTATTGTCAGAGGACCCTTATAACAAAGTGATTTTCTAACTATTGCTCTTCTTTCAGGGTCCCCTGACCAAGGATCCCTCACAACAGTCTTAAGGCCAGGGCTACACCTAGACTTTTTCTAGTGCTACAAATTGATTTGAACTCTTGTGTGACAGCTGCAGTCCACAAGATTGCATGCAACTCAATGTACTCATTCGGACTTCATCTGTAGCTCAATAGTTAAAATCAATCAATAGCACTAAAAAAAAGTCTAGGTGTAGCCCTAGTCTAAAGGAACATAAGGAATTTTTCCTATTTTGTTAAAATCCTATAAATACCTCCCCAAAAAAGTATTGAATAATGCCATCTCTTATACAGTAAGTGGTTAATGTTTATTGTGGATCCAGATAATGCCAAGAGTAATAGAGCTAGAACCATTTGGTAGTTCAAGAGTTTATCATTTACGGCAATATGAAACCTGGATGAAACCGGTAAGCACGGTATAACTTATGCACGATGGGTGCTTTTTCATCCAAAAGACAGGACTTCTTTGCCCATAACATTACCACACAGTTGTTTAGTGTACAAGAGGATTCTAAACGCCATTGACATCACACGGATTAAAAACAAATTTGGAAACAAGTGATAGTGGCATAAAAGCCATTTAGAAAACTCTAGTTGATGAGCAAGGCACCTGGTGTCACTAATGACCAAATATTTCCACATACAAATTTCAATGCATCAACAAGTGTTCAATTCAAGTAGGGTTGTGAAAAACAAATCGCACAATGTAATTATGGTTTTTGTATCCAGCTTGTTAGAGATGGATCTGTTCTGCCCTCTCCATGATTTAATCGAGCTGCTGGAAAAATACAGCGATCTGCCTGCACAGCTCAGCAAACTGCAGCGAGCGACCCATTAAATCATTCAGAGACAGCAGGACACTTTATCATCTCGTAGGAGGACCAGATGCTATTAGGAGTGAAGGAAGTATTAACCCTTATGGGCCGATGCAGGGGATGTTGGCAAAGGATGGCTTTTCAAGAAATTAGACATTTAAAAATAATTTTCCATTTACTCCAATATGGAACCCCCTGAATGATATGTTCAAGAAGTTCGGAAACTAATTTAAAGTAAAATAAGCAAGATGTGGCAACAATTTTTTTTAATTAGATTTCATCTTTATTTACTAAAGGATCAAACACAAATCAAATGTTCTCCAGAATCTGTACATTTAGTGAACGCCCTACAGGGTTTTAAAGCTAGGGCAACACAGTTACTTGTGGTATATGATGTCAGACAAGTGATTTATTCAGTACAGACATCTGATACGGCATTTACATAATTTAAGCGGTTTTGTCCAGGATTACAACGTTTTTTTGTTTTTAAAAAGCGTTGCTTTTGTCCATGGACTGCGACGGGCATTGCAGCTCAGGCCTATTTAGTCGAAAGGGCTGAGCTACAATACCAGAAATAGTCCACGGATAAGGCTTCGTCTGCGTGTGCGCCAGGGTCCCGTTCCATCTGAGCTTTCCGTCGGAACGGGACCCTGGCTGACACAAACGGAAACCAAAGGTTTCCGGTTCCATCCCCATTGATTTCAATCTTGACGAATCCGGTGCGAATGGTTTTCGTTTGTCTCAGTTGTGCAAGGGTTCCGTCGTTTTGACAGAATCAATAGCGTAGTCGACAATGGAGATGGAAACGGACCTTATTAGAAGTCAATGGGGTCTATAAGGATCTGAAAAAGGATCCGGCTTAGATGTCATGGCTTTGATATAAGAAGAAGAAATGATGCTAGTGTGAATAGAGCTTTATATAGTTACATAACGGTTGTGTGAAGGGATCATGCCATGCAAAATATTTAGTGAACAACAGCTTATGGTGAAAACTGAATTGGGTTATACTCATTGGGGTACATTTACAATTACACAGTGGCACGTGCCATATTCCCCAACAGGTGACGTAGTTCACAGCTGTTCATCTGCACGGAAAGGGGTCTGAAAACTTTTCTAAACTAGTCGCACAGTTTCAGACCGATCCGATTAATTTCCTTGGAACTCAAACTGAGGCTAAAGTGCATCAATCTTCATCAGTTCCAACATGATCAATTTTATTCACAGGATTCACTACAATCTATTTTGTTATTGTTTTCATCATTGTGCTAAAAAACGAATGTAACCGAATGACAGTTTGTCATCAGTTTAGATCAGTCGCAGTGCCGAAAGAAAACACCCTAACACAAGTAAGCCCAATGCTACTGTTTCTCCGTCTTGCTTCTAGTAAATATCAGCCTGTCACGTCACTTGACCCACCTCCTCACCCCATTTGCCATGATGCTGGCAGAAGCGCAAACCATGTCTCTGCCGGTCTATTGAGAGCTCTATATTAGGGGGCGAAGATCTCAAAAACATTGCTTGAAAACTCTTCCAACCAGTGAGTAAAGTAGCGGGACCTCAAATGGAATGGGAGCGGAGCTTAAATTGAATGAGTGCACATCAACCTACATTACATAACTTTTTATTGGCCATTATGCAATTTCTGGCAAAATTTCACATTACTAAACCAATCCGGCATGGTTGCTAATAGTAATTCCCCTTCCCAGATTGGTTTCCTTTAACGTACCATATATGATCAGCCAGAGTTTCCATTCACATCACGTTTCTTACCTACGTTTAGCTTGTACGCTGCGATGGATGCCTAACAGTGGCACCGGTCACCCATAGACTATTATGGCATCCATTTAACAGATACGCCATGAAATTCTATTGAAAAGCTCATGACTTATACGTTTAACAGATGCCTGTGACATATGCCATACAGTGGCATACGACACCCATAGGCTACCGTGTTAAAAGTAAGCCATCCCGTTGGATGGAATAGCGTAGACTACCTTAAAACAAAAAGGTATACGGACGTAGACCAGCCCGGCTGAGGATAAAAGGACACTCTTTTGGCCTCCGTCAGGCTAATGGAGCCCTATAGACATGTTTAGAATGTACGCAGTGAGCTTTATCGGCATACACACTAATGTAATGCAAACATGGCCAAACATAAAAACTTCACTGTTCGCTTGAATCATTATATGCATTTCACTGTGTAGTCTCTCTCTTGTAAGCTCAGCTGTTTTAGCTCCATATTTATCAGGCCTTCGGTTTTTAGGACGTGAAGTAGCTGTCTGAGGGCTACTATTGTCAGGCATATTAAAGGGAGTCTGCCACCAGATGTCTGTTTTTAACTACCAACATGCTAATACTGATGACGCTAACCCGATTCTGACGTCAATTTTCTTTTTCTCCAGAATGCATCTATTGCAATTAAAAAGCTTTTATTAAATTTATGCGAATTGCCATTTTGGAGCAACTGGCACATCTCCGTTGCTCCAAAATGCTCACTTCAGATCAGGCCCTGTAGTGCAGTGAACGCCTGCGCGCCCCAGCATCGTAATCGGCGCATGCGCAGTATCCTCAGGTCCGTCTCTTCTGGGTGAAGTCTGACGTCATCGACGCATGCCCAGTAGTGCTGATTAGAATGGCGAGCATAAGGATTATACTGCGCATGCACTGATTAGGTTGCAGGGACGGGTATGAACTCGCCTAGTACGCTGCCTGGCCCCTGTCAATCAAAGCAAGCAGGGAGAGAAAGAGGTTAAACAGGGCAATGAGGAGCAAACATTTTGGTGCAATGGTGACGCCCTCGTTGCTCCATAATGCTAATTTGCATAAATTTAATAAAACCTTTAACTGCAAAGGATGCAATCTTGGGGGAAAATAAAATTAATGTCAGAATCAGGTTAGCATCATCACTATTAGCATGTTGGTAGTTAAAAATGGACATCTGGTGACAGACTCCCTTTTAAAGGGGTATTCACATCTTCATAAGTAAACCTAAAAAGCTCATCAACTAAAAGTTATGCACTTTTTTAAATACATAATTTTTTTTGAACAGCTGTAGTTTTGGAGAGATCAAGGCTTCATACCCATGTCATCCCCTCTTTGGGGGATCCAGCCACCGCTGATTTCCTTTAGCGGTGGCAGCGCTTGTGCTAGGATTCTCCTCTCCATTCCTTAGAGAGGACGGACGTGTCGCATGCGCGTTAGGTCCCGGCTGTCTCATCGTGAGCGCGCGCGCATGCGCGACACGTAATGGCGGGGGTTGTTACGAAGAGAGTGTGATAGATTTTGTTTATTTGTAACGATGTGTGTTAACTGGTAATTACGGGGAATACGAGGTGGGATCGTCTCAACCGTGCTTAGCCTGGTTGAGACGATCGTTTCGCCACCTTTACTCCCGAGTACTACAGTATCTAGCAGCCTCGGGGGTGCGCTCTAAGACAGCAGAGAGGCTTAATTGACATCAAGCTTCTCATGCCCCGATTTAGAAAATAGAACAGGCAGTAGCTACATTGAAAGGTTTATAAAAAATATGTTAGAAAATGAATACAAAAAGTATTTACATCATTAAACTAATAATTGCCAGAATGTTTCATATTCATGAAAAAAAACAAAGGCTTCACTTGGGAATAACCCTTTAACGCTCATTTGGCTGTTTTCTCTCACCCAGTTCCTCAAAGGATTCCTATTCTACAGGTTTCTTAACATTTCTTTCCTACATGCATTAAATTGTTTAATGCACTTTTTGAAAAAATAACCAGTTTTCTGACAGATATCATTGTCCGTCATATTAGCTCTCCTGGGGCTGTATTATTCTGTCACTCATTCACCTAGAGCGCCATCAATATGGAGACGATCCAGATTCAATGTCACTATTTGCGACCCACATCTCTATGAGCGGCTGATGTCATATAGCCTGGGCCTTCTAGTTTCAAATAAAGAACATGAAATTTTACGTATTTTAAGAACATAATGAAAAAGAAAATAATTTAGAAACAGTTGGCGGCTCAGAGCACCAGAACAGAGATTTTACCCTATAGGCAAACCAGCCACATGTCTAGTATAGAGAAAATTCAAACACAAAAATAATACAAAGCACTGTGGTTTGTATACACCAAATAAGGCCGGTGCTAGGCTGCAGAAAATTTTGATGTAAAAGTTTATATGTCATATCTAAATAACAAAGCATTATGTGAAGTTCCTGCCAACAGAGGGTTAGTCCAGCCTACCAGAGGATGCTCTGATGTGCCTATGTTCTGGCAACATAATGGAACCCAACCATAATAGTGCCCATAGTGAAGCCAAGAAAACAATTGAAGCTGACCGTAAATCGGATTTTTTTTTAAATCAAACAACTGTTTATTGAAAATACACAATATACATCTGTCATCTGCTATAAATCCACTTTCAGCAGAGAAATAAAATTTACATTACACATATCATCTTTTCATATAAATTCTGTGCATATATTACATATTTCCCATATGGTTCTTTAATAACATCCCCCCCCCCCAACCTTAACTCCCTTCCACACCCCTTCCCCCCCTGCGCGTCCATGTCTCTATCCCTTGCTATATCTCGCTCCACTTTTATTGACCTCCCAGTCCATAGTATTGTGT
The DNA here is from genome assembly GCF_050947455.1 of Rhinoderma darwinii. Lineage (NCBI taxonomy): Eukaryota > Metazoa > Chordata > Amphibia > Anura > Rhinodermatidae > Rhinoderma > Rhinoderma darwinii. The sequence goes on from NC_134699.1 coordinate 35,238,753, forward strand.
CCATTTACCCCATTGCTTATCGTATTTATGAATCGCTCCACGTTTCATATATATTCTTCGCTCCAAAGCCACCGTATAAGTAACATAACTCACTGTTATGTTCCCCCTGTAGCCAGTATTTAGCAATCAATTTTCTTGCGTGATATAGTACTTTTTTAATGGATAGCAATTCAGCCCTATCTTCTTCCACCCCTCCCATGCAGCCCAACAGGTATATCTTAGGATCCAGTGGGAATTCCCTGCCATATATCCGAGACACCATTTCTTTAATCTCTCCCCAGTATCCGTGCAGCCTCGGACAACTCCAGAACATGTGTTTCAGATCTGCCCCATCCAATAAACATCTTTGACATTCCATTGTAGATCTAAGCCGCATTTGCCAGAGCACCTTAGGTGTTCTATACACTCTGTGTAAGAGAAAAAGCTGCGACCTCCTATGCGCCACACTAAGGGAGAGGACTTTCGGTGACTCTAATATTTCCCCCCACTCGTCCTCTGTCAATGTTCCCACATCTCTTTCCCATTTTGTTTTAACTTCTGCCATCGGATCTCCTAGAAATTTGAGAAGCAGCGTGCCATATACTAGAGATATAAGCCCTTTTGTGTCTCTTGCCCCCAGTATCTGTTCCACCACTCCCATGCTGGAACAACCCATATCTAGCACCCTTGCCTGTGCTTGTGCTGCATGCCGCAGTTGAAGGTATTGATAGAATAACCTATGGGGGAGGCCAAACTCTTCCTGAAGCTGTGAGAAAGGTTTAAAAATTCCCTCATCATATAGCTGACTCACCATTCGAACTCCATTTTGCTCCCACTCCTGAAATCCCTCCAGTGTGCTAACCTCCCCAAGGTATGGATTGTTCCAGATGGGCATGTAACTAGAGCACCCCGTAACTCCCAGTAAGGCCTTACATTCCCACCAAACCTTATGAAGCAATAACAAGGTAGGTTTTCCTCTCGCCTCCCTCTTCAATCTATGAGATTCCAAGGCCTCTAGCATACTCATGCGTTGCCCCAGGTAGAATAGCAGCTTCCCCCTGGAATCCCAATCCTCTCTATCTTTCCATCCTGCAAAGTGCTGCAACTGCGCCGCCAAGTAATATACCCACGCATTTGGGATGGCCAACCCACCTTGCTCCTTTGGTAACTGCAATTTTTCCATTTTAATTCGAGGGACCCCCCTTTTCCACACCAAGTCCCTGAACAGGTTATGAATCCTCCTGAACCAATACTTAGGTAACCACATTGGAGCGTTGTGTATCACATAAAGGATTTGGGGCATTAAAATCATTTTAATTAAGTTCGCCCGTCCCAGTGCTGAGAGCGGTAACTTCAACCAAATTTTTGATCTATCTTCGATCTTTTCCAATAGGGGCTTCACATTTAGGGCAACAAAGTCCTGCACCTTTGCCGAAACTGTAATCCCTAGGTACTTAAATTCCTTCACACAGGGTATATTCACCCCTCTCACCACCACCGGCAGACTCAAAGGGGTAAGCGGCAGTAGCACTGACTTACTCCAGTTGATTTTCAACCCCGAGAATTTACCAAAGCTTTCCAGCACATTCATAACTGCCGGCAACGACCGATCTAGTCCCCTTAAAAATAACAAAACATCATCCGCATACAAGGCTATACGCTCCTCTAAGTCCCCATATCTAAATCCTTCAATATCCGGATGCTGTCTCACAACATTCGCTAAGGGCTCAATTGCTAAAGCAAATAACAACGGGGATAACGGGCATCCCTGACGCGTCCCCCTTTCCAGAGCAAAGATCTCAGACATCCTTCCATTAGCTCGAATTCTTGCCATTGGCTATTTGTATAGCAGTCGTACCCAGGTAATAAAGTTGTTCCCAAACCCCATGCGTTTCATCACCGCCCACATATATCCCCACTCTACACTATCAAAAGCTTTGGCAGCATCTAGGGATAATACTACTCTAGACCGAGCATCTTCAGTATCTGCCTGAATATTCAGGAACAGCCTTCTCAGATTAACTGCCGTAGATTTTGATGGCATAAACCCTGACTGGTCTGGGCCAACAATGGTGGTCACTACTTTCGTTAGCCTACTGGCAAGAATTTTTGCAAGAATTTTAACATCTGAGGTCAACAGTGAGATTGGCCGATAGGATTCAGGCATAGTCTTGTCTTTCCCCTCCTTAGGAATAACTACTATGGCAGCCTCAGACATTGACCGGGGCAGACACCCCCTCTCAAAACCATCCTGAAACACTGTCAATAACTCTGGCAGAAGCACCTCACCGCAGGTTTTATACAGCTCCACCGGTATGCCATCTAGCCCTGGTGCCTTTTCATTTGCCATTGAACTCACCGCTTGTTGTATTTCCTCCAGAGTTAGTGGTGCCTCCAGCCCCTCCCTATCTTCTGCCTTCAGCGTGGCCCACGTCATACCCTCTAAATAGTCTGCCAATAGTGCTCCCGTATAGTCAACTTTAGAGCTATATAGTTCAGTATAGTAAGATTTCAACACCTTCAGCACAGTTCCTGTGTCTTTAGCCACCCCCCCTTTCCCGTCCTGTAAGCAATGAACAAACGCACTATCTTGTGCAGGCCTAGCTATAGTGGCCAACAATCTACCTGTCATTTCCCCCTCCTCATAATATTTCTGTTGCAGAAAAAGTAGTTTATTAGCCGCCTGTTCCATCACATGTTCTCTCAATAGTTTCTGGGCATTCTTCCACTGAGCAAGCGTATCTGCCGTGCAATGTGTAACATGACTCTCCTCTGTTAGTGTTACCCTATTTGACAATTCCACACCCATTTGTTTAGTCCTATTCTTAATGGCCGTAATCTCTCGTATATATACCCCTCTAATATATGCCTTCATCGCATCCCACAAGACGTCGACAGGCACCGTGCCAGAATTAAATTCAAAATACTCCTGTAGACTCGAGGCTATTTTTTCCCCCCCTACCAATTGAATCCAGAACGGATTTAACCGCCAATGCAGTCTCAGTCCTCCCTCCTGAGGACCGGTGTTGACTTTCATTAGCATTGGAGAGTGATCTGACAGTGATCGCGGTAAATATTCCACCTCTTCAACACACACAACTCCCAGACTATTACTAAATATCAAATCCAACCTGGACAGTGATCCATATGTAGAAGAGACACAGGAATATTGCACAGTAGATGGCCATTTAGCTCGCCACACATCCGTAAACCCCCCTTCCGTCATATATTTTCCGAACGATGTCATCCCGGCTTCCATTCCCCCTCCATTCCCCAGGAATTTATCACGCGCCTTATCCATTATATTGTTAAAGTCCCCCATTAGTATAGTGGGGACCATCGTCCAGCCAGCCAATTTCTCGAACACTTCCCGTATGGGGACCACAGAGTATGGGGGAGGCACATACAGTATCACTATAATACATTCCCAGTTAAAAAGTTTACAATGTACCCCTACATATCTACCTTCCCGATCACTGAATGAGTCCAGGCAACTAAACGGTAGGCTCCGATGTACCAAGAGACTAACCCCTCTTGAGTACGTGGAATGAAAGGAATGGAAACTGTGCCTAATCCAGGCTCTATGCGCCTGATGGGCCGTATCTTTGGTCAGGTGAGTCTCTTGCAATCCCATCACCCCAGCAGACTGTCTTTTCAATGAATCAAAAATAGCCCTGCGTTTTGTAGCCTCCCCCATACCCCTGACATTCCAGGACATAAAATTTACCCTTCCCCCCATCTAATCAAGACTTGGATTTGACATTGAGATATATCATATAATACAACACACTTCTGAATACGGCACGCTTTAACCTCCCACCCCCCACCCCCCCCCCCCCTGCAACACATCCCCTTCCCCCCTGCTATATCCCTCAACTCCCCACCTTGCCATAAACTTACCCTCCTAAGAGGGCCAGGACAGGCGAACAATTCGCCCTTATCAAGACATTTCAGCACCTTATTCACAGTGTATAAATACATGTAAAATATTCTATGCATTGTACTTCAGAAGCTCCGATTCTCCCGCCACCAGAATACAGTATACATATTATTTTCACATTTCAAGTAATCATATCACGGTCAACCTTCCAGTATTCCCCCCCCTTCCTTCCCTATTTCTTAAAATAAAAGGATTTCAACTCCTCTCCAACAATTCAGCGTTTCAACGTATACCCGCATTTCTTTCTCCTCTCCCCCCATCAGCAACAGTCCCATCAGGAATCTTCAGGTGCGCACAGCAACTTCTTCCCTCTCCTGACGAAGACGATCCTCATGGCTGTCCAGCCATCTGAGCACATCCTTTGGGTTTTCAAAAAATTGGACAGTCCCCAGTGCCACCACCCGCAGCTTCGCTGGATATAACATGGAGTATTGGACTCGAAGATTCCTCAGCCGTTTTTTAATATCTAGGAACTGCAGTCGCCGCTTCTGTATCTCAGCTGAGAAATCTGGATAAAAGGAGATTTTCGCCCCGTTCACACTAATATCTTGGCGTTCCCGGGCTTTCCTAAGAATCAGATCTCGGTCTTTGTAATGAAGCAATTTCACCAAAACTGGCCTGGGCGGTCTTCCAGGTGGGCCAGGTCGAGTGGGAACTCTATGTGCTCTTTCCACTGCAAACAATGGCGTCAAGGATTCTTTGCCAAACACTTCTAGCAACCATTTTTCAAAATAAGAATCTGGATGGGCCCCTTCCACTTTCTCCGGGATCCCCACCATCCTCACATTATTTCGGCGCAAACGATTCTCCAAGTCGTCCGTTTTGGACAAAAGGTAATTTACATCCACAGCCGTTGCATTCACATCTCTCCGCATGGGCAGCATTCTGTCTTCCAGCTCACTGACCCGACCCTCCACCGCCGTTGTACGTTCAGACACTTTCTGCAGGTCATGTCGTATAATAGAAATGTCCTCTTTGATCCCCCCCACCTGGCAAGTAAGCTTGGCTAGAGTAGAATTGCACTGGCTTACCGCCAAAAAAACGTCTGCCAAGGTGGGTCCAGGCACTGCCTTGTCATGTATGCATCCTTCCGATCCGTCCGCATGGCCATCCGACACCCCTTCTCCATTTTCCTCCTCATCCGACTCCATCTGCGTCCTCAGTGGCTCAAACCGGGACCCGGAGCCTGAACCCTCCGCCATCCTCTCCCTACTGCTCATCTGCCCTCTGATTACAGCAGGCTTCGTAGGTGTGTGTCGGGCAAAGCGCTCTAACCTCGCTGCTGCCGCCGCTTTCACATCTCTGCGCTCCGTGAAGGAGCCCGCGTCGGCGCCATCTTGCTTCTTCAGCTCCTCGTCCTCTGCCGCCTTTGACTTCCGAGATCGGGTCATTATGAATGTCGGTTTTGTTCCGAAATATCGTCCCCGGGTTCTCCACCACTTCTCCTCTCGTGTTAAGTGGTTCACCGTGCAAATTAACAACTGCAGGATATCGTTTAAGGATAATGGCAGCGGGAGCTCCGGATCCTGCTTCTTCTCACATGCGCTGCTAGGCCACGCCCTTCCGTAAATCGGATTTGATGCCAATGAAGCTATAGAGTTTTTATAGAGTTTCTTTTTTTAGGTCATGTTCACAGAGCATATTTTCAGGCATATTTTAGAGCATAAAGCACTCATATTACGCTCTGAAATATACTTAAAATACACCTTCAAACAGCTTCCCATTGCTTTCAATAGGACATATGCTGTGTAGTTCTTGAATAGTTTTACAAGCAGATTTTTCCCATTTTACATTAAACTGTATTTAAAAAAATACACCTTAAAAACACTTGAAAAAATCAGCTTAAAAATTGCTTGGATTTTAGAAGCGGTTTTCTCTTGAAAGCAGTCTTGTATTTTTCAGCCTAAGGGTATGTTCACACGGCCTATTTACGGACGTAAATCGGGCGTTTTTGCCCCGAATTACGCCCGAAAATAGCGCCTCAATAGCGCTGACAAACATCTGCCCATTGAAAGCAATGGGCAGACGTTTGTCTGTTCACACGAGGCGTATATTTACGCGCCGCTGTCAAATGACGGCGCGTAAATAGACGCCCGCGTAGAAGAAGTGACCTGTCACTTCTTTGGCCGTAATTGGAGCCGCTATTCATTGACTCCAATGAATAGCAGCGCTAATTACGGCCGTAATTGACGCGGCGTTCAAGCGCCTGCACATGCCGGTACGGCTGAAATTACGGGGATGTTTTCAGGCTGAAACATCCCCGTAATTTCAGCCGTTACGGACCCCCGCCGTGTGAACATACCCTAAACATATGCCGTGTAAACATGGCCTTACTAATAACATATAAGTCTTTTGGTCTGTATGTGACGTGAGAGCAGTACAATGCAATAAAGATGAGCACATTTCAGAAGGCTGCGGCACGCTATCAGCACCAGAATTAATATTATTGAAGAACTTTTTTTGAATGATGCGATGAAGATTGGTGATTCCCACATTAACGCAAGAATTGTATAGCTATAGCACTCACAGCAATGGCTGCCTGTGCTTGCCTAGCTACCACTGACTGACTCCTATCTCTCAAAAATCTCGCTCTATAAAATTATTGTATATCCAACTTTCTATTTTCTGCTCCTCACTAAGAAACACACTCACTGACAATAATCTAATATTTATCTGTATTATGTGTTCTACTATCTGTCACTCTGTCTGACGCCCTTTCTTTCCCCACAAAGAAGCAGCATTTCTTGGCTGGGCCGTTTATAGTGGCTATGACCAGGTCCGGCCTTAGGGGTGTGCGAGCTGTGCAAGCGCACAGGGCGCTGCACCCTCCCAGCATGTAGGGGGCGCCACTGGGCTCTGCCTCTACTCTGTTCTTAGTTACACACACGGAGTAAGTAAGAGCCGAGGAGCAAGAGAAAAGGAAGCTCCATCCACAGCCCGGCCTGCAAAAAGCGTGTGATCCTGTCAGCAAGGAGAGATGGTGAGTATTTGTTTGTCTGTGTATACAGTATGTGTCGCTGTGTATACAGTATGTCTCTGTGTTTGTGTGTTTATGTCTCTTTGTAAAAGTGTGTTCAATATTAAAGTAGAACAGATAAAACAAACATCTCTGTGCTGCCTCCTATATAATCTGATGCCCCTATATATCCTGCTGCCCATTTTATACCCTGCTGCCCCTTATATATGCCCCTGTGTGCGTGTGGTTATATGTGGCTGTAGGTATAGTTATCATCTACGACATTATCTGTACTTAGAGAGTTATCAGTGTTATCTGTGGGGTTACATAGGACTGCAGTAAACACTATGACATTATCTGTACTCGAGTTATCACTGTGTTATGTGTGGTGTTACATAGGACTGCAGGTAACGTCTACTATATTATCTGTACTCAGTTATTACTGTGTGTTATCTGTGGTGTTACATAGGGCCGTAAGTGAAATCTACGACATTATCTGTACTCAGGGAGTTATCATTGTGTGTTATCTGTGGTGTTACATAGGACTGCAGGTAACATCTACTATTATCTGTACTGGGTATATATGTGCCTGTGTGGGTATATATGGGTCTGTTTGTGAATGTGTCTTTGTGCTTGTATATATGTGTCTTTTATATATTCGTATATGTTCCTGTCTGCGTATTTATCTACCGGTCTGTGTGTGTGTATATGTGTATGTACGTCTACATATTTACCTGTATGTATACAGTGAAGGAAGTAAGTATTTGATCCCTTGCTGATTTTGTAAGTTTGCCCACTGTCAAAGACATGAATAGTCTAGAATTTTTAGGCTAGGTTAATTTTACCAGTGAGAGATAGATTATATATAAAAAAAAAAAAACAGAAAATCACATTGTCAAAATGATATATATTTATTTGCATTTTGCACAGAGAAATAAGTATTTGATCCCTTTGGCAAACAAGACTTAATACTTGGTGGCAAAACCCTTGTTGGCAAGCACAGCAGTCAGATGTTTTTTGTAGTTGATGATGAGGTTTGCACACATATTAGATGGAATTTCGGTCCACTGCTCTTTGCAGATCATCTGTAAATCATTAAGATTTCGAGGCTATCGCTTGGCAACTCGGATCTTCAGCTCCCTCCATAAGTTTCCGATGGGATTAAGGTCTGGAGACTGGCTAGGCCACTCCATGACCTTAATGTGCTTCTTTTTGAGCCACTCCTTTGTTGCATCGACTGTATGTTTCGGGTCATTGTCGTGCTGGAAGACCCAGCCACGAGCCATTTTTAATGTCCTGGTGGAGGGAAGGAGGTTGTCACTCAGGATTTGACGGTACATGGCTCCATCCATTCTCCCATTGATGCGGTGAAGTAGTCCTTTGCCCTTAGCAGAGAAACACCCCCAAAACATAATGTTTCCACCTCCATGCTTGACAGTGGGGATGGTGTTCTTTGGGTCATAGGCAGCATTTCTCTTCCTCCAAACACGGCGAGTTGAGTTAATGCCAAAGAGCTAAATTTTAGTCTCATCTGACCACAGCACCTTGTCCCAATCACTCTCAGAATCATCCAGATGTTCATTTGCAAACTTCAGACGGGCCTGTACATGTGCTTTCTTGAGCAGGGGGACCTTGAGGGCACTACAGGATTTTAATCCATTACGGCGTAATGTGTTACCAATGGTTTTCTTGGTGACTGTGGTCCCAGCTGCCTTGAGATCATTAACAAGTTCCCCCCGTGTAGTTTTTGGCTGAGCTCTCACCTTCCTCAGGATCAAGGATACCCCACGAGGTGAGATTTTGCATGGAACCCCAGATCGATGTCCATTGACAGTCATTTTGTATGTCTTCCATTTTCTTACTATTGCACCAACAGTTGTCTCCTTCTCACCCAGCGTCTTACTTATGGTTTTGCAGCCCATTCCAGCCTTTTGCAGGTCTATGATCTTGTCCCTGACATCCTTAGAAAGCTCTTTGGTCTTGCCCATGTTGTAGAGGTTAGAGTCAGACTGATTAATTGAGTCTGTGGACGGGAGTCTTTTATACAGGTGACCATTTAAGACAGCTGTCTTTAATGCAGGCACCAAGCTGATTTGGAGCGTGTAACTGGTCTGGAGGAGGCTGAACTCTTAATGGTTGGTAGGGGATCAAATACTTATTTCTCTGTGCACAATGCAAATAAATATATAGAATTTTGACTATGTGATTTTCTGTTTTTTTTAAATATAATCTATCTCTCACTGGTAAAATTAACCTAGCCTAAAAATTCTAGACTGTTCATGTCTTTGACAGTGGGCAAACTTACAAAATCAGCAAGGGATCAAATACTTATTTCCTTCACTGTATATTCCAGATGTGTGTATGTATATTTGCCTGTATGTCTAAACTGTCTTTATGTATGTACAGTATATATGTTCCAGTATGTGCGTGTCTATATGTTTGGTTAATTTTTGGTTTGTGGAGGGCAGCAATAGAGAGTCCTGTACAGGGCGCCATCCAACCGAAGGCCGGCCCTGGCTATGACTCATATGACTGTTATCCACAGTCATCAGTGACTCAAACCTATACCCTTCATAATTGACTGTGTGTTAAAGAGATGGATGCCTGCAGGGCATTATGGGAAAGCCCACCGAGCCACCGCCCGAGGTCATGTGATTCTTCTTGTCTTTTTTAATATGTAAAATAGCAGCCACGAGTTTGAGCGAATCATGCGGGACGAATCCCAACATTTTTGGATTCACTCAAATCTGAAACTTTTTGGAAATTTGTAACAAATTCAATTAGCGCAGAATCAATTCACTCATTTTTACAACCCAATTAAAAAAAAGTCGGCATTAACCAGTTCTTTACAGTTGGGCCCTCAGAATCATTCACTTTGCCAGGCCTAAGGTTATCCAGTCCAAGTCTAGACCAATGCATCAACATTTAAGGGACCCAAAAGGTCATGCATTGAAAGCCTGAAACAAACTTAAAAGGGATCGCCACCGGTTTTGTTTAGACATAGATTTCACCTGCAGTAGCACTGTTTTATGACATGCTGGCCATCCATGTAATACATGGACGGACCAGGTGTACCAAAGTGGGGTCATGCTTAGTGGCTCTCCATTCTGGCTCCTAGATGGGGACCTGAGCAGCAAACACCCCTCTATGTCCACATACTTTAATCATGTATATAGACATGAATTGTCATAATGAGTCCTTCTAATGATAATCACGGTGTCTATGTTACCAAAACAATTGGATACAATCTGGATTCTACATATCTTTAATTACATACATAGTTAACACGGTTGAAAAAAAGACACATGTCCATCAAGTTCAATTCTTCTTTTAAAATCACATTGTCTATGTCTATGGCGATGTCAATTATAAAATGTATATCCTTACTTTGTATATTAAATGGTACTTCGATTGCCATTTACAGGGGCACGCCAAGAGTTGACATTTTTTTTTTTTACAGTGGATGCAGGTAGTGCTGTGAAATAAAAAAAATACTCACCTGCTAAATCCCCCGCCAATCCACTGCCGAAGCGCCAATGGTCTCGGTCATTCTTTGTTTATTTTCCAGGAGTAATGATGTGCCGTTCATCCACGTTACTGCTGCAGCCAATCACTGGCCTCAGGGGTGATGCGAGCACGTGACTGCCGAGGCCAGTAATTGGTTGCAGCTGTAACATAGATGTACGACTTGTCATTGCTGCAGGAAAATAAACAAAGATCAGCAGGAGATGAGGTAAGTACGGTTTGTTTTTTTATTTTAGAACATTTCCTGCATTTACTGTAAGTTCTTGAACACTCCGATAACTTCTTTAAAGGGGTTTTCCCATCAGAGACATTTATGACATATCCACAGGAAATGTTAAACATCAGACCGCTGGGACCCGCACCTATCTCTAGAACAGGCCCCCCTAAACCCCATTCTACTGCTCTGTGTTGTGGCTGAATCGTGTGATTTCCAACCATGAATTACTCCCACAGTAGTGAATGGCAGTTGCGGAAGCAGCGTAGCATGCGAGCTACGCGGTTTCTGTATCTACAATTCATTTCTATGGGACTTACGAAAACAGCGTTGCGAGCTACGCCGTTTCGTTAATTCATGGTCGGAAATCACACGATTCAGCCACAACACGGTTTCGGGGGCCCCGTCCTAGAGATAGGTGCAGGTCCCAGAGGTGGGACCAGCATCTATCTGACATTTATGACATATCCTGTGGATATGTCATAAATGTCTCTGACGGGAAAACCCCTCTAAGGCTAAAGGCTCCAATCTCAGCAAAGAAAGATAAAAACACTAAACTAATCAAGGAACTGACATAGCTAGATAGCTCATGCGCAGCCAACAGAGCTCCCTGGCACTTGTGCCTGTTTGCAGGCAGATGCACATTGCTGAAACAGTCTCCGTTAACCAGCACCTGCGTAGCCGAATGCTCCATCAAGCGCATAACTGCAAACACAGGGACTCAGAACTACTGGTTCTATGGCTTCAGGTCAGCGCAGTATCAAGCATTTGAAAGTTGGATGCTTGAGGAAAAATCCATATTTGACAATATCTAAGTAATTTAAAGTTACCAGCTTGAGATTACAATATAGTATGATGGAAAAAACTAGATATAACAGAACATCATTAGGAGCTTTTGGGTAAAAAAAAATCCAAGGCGGCACAAAAGGCGCAGGGACCGGACTATTGGGATAACATGCACAAGATTAACAGGTATAGAATAGATCAGTAAGGCCCCATGCAAACGGCCGTGCCCATAATTATGGCCCGCGATAGAAACTTGATAGAATAAATTGCAGCTCTATGAAGTGAAATACAGACAATCTGTAGAGTACACACAGGGTGTATCATCTTGTAGAGGATTCATTCATATTTAAATTACTATTTCATTTGCCTTCTCTGCGTATTTACTATGAACGATAACTTTGTGAAAACAGCATTTTAGAAATTTTTGCAGATTTATTAAAAATGAAAAGCTCTATTTTCGCATGGACTGAAGTATTCAGACTCTTTGCTATGACACTTGAAATTTAGGTCTGGGGGGCTCCCATTTCTGTAAATCATCTCTGAAATGTTTCTACACCTTGATTTGAGTCTACATGTGGTAAATTCATTTGATTGGTCATTATTTGGAAAGACACACCCCTGTCTACATAAGGTCTCCCAGCTGACAATGCATATCAGAGCAAAAACCAAGCCATGAAGAGGAAAGAACTGCCTCTAGAGCTCAAAGACAGGATTGTGTGGAGGTACAAAAAAAATCTGCTGCACTGAAAGTTCCAAAGAGCACAGTGGCCTCCATAATTCTTAAGTGGGAGAAGTTTGGAACAACCAGGACTCTTCCTAGAGCTGCCCCCCCCCCCCCCCCACACCAAACTAATTAATCGGGGGAACAGGTCCTTGGTAAAAAAAAAAAAAAAGAAAAAAAAGAGACCAAGAATTCAATATCCTGTCTGCAGATAGGAGAAACCTCCAGATAGTCAACTATCACTGCAGCACTCCACCAATCTGGGCTATATGGCAGAGTGGCCAAAAGAAGCCTTTCCTCAGTAGAGGAGACATGAAAGCCCACCTGGAATTTACAAAAAATCACCTAAAGGACTCCCCGACTGAGAAACAAGATTCTGTGGTCTGATGAAACCAAAATTGAACTTTTTGACCACAATTCTAAGCGTCATGTCTGGAGGAAACCAGGCACTGCTCATCACCTGCCCAATACCATCCCTACAGTGAAGCATGGTGGTGGCAGCATCATGCTGCGTGTGTTTTTCAGTGGCTGTGACAGGGAGACTGGTTGAGGGACAGATGAATGGAGCAAAGTACAGATATATTCTTAATGAAAACTTGATCCAGAGTGATCTGGACCTCAGACTGGGCCGATGGTTCACCTTCCAACAAGACAATGACCCTAAACACACAGCCAAGACAACTCAGGAGTGGCTTGGGCACAACTCTGAATGTCCTTGAGTGGCCCAGCCAGAGGCCTGACTTAAGCCCAATCGAACATCTCTGGAGTGACCTGAAAATGGCTTTCCAATGGCGGTCCCCATCCAACCTGACAGAGCTTAAGAGGTTCTACAGAGAAGAATGGCAGAAAATCCCCAAATCCAGCTGTGCAAACCTTGTGGCATCATACCCGAGATAACTGGAGGCTGTTATTGCTGCCAAAGGTGCTTCAACTAAGTACTGAGTAAAGGGTCTGAAGACCTATGTCAATGCAATATGTTAGTTTTTCCTTTTCAATAAATTATCAAAGACTACGAACATTGAGTTTTTACTTTGTCATTATGGGGTATTAAGTGCAGAATGATGTGCTAAAATAAAAATAAAACCCACATTTTTCCCCAAGGCCTCAACATACCAAAATGTGAAGAAATTCAAAGGGTGTGAAGACTTTCCGAATGCGAGAGAGATATATATATATATATATAAACACATTTTCTAGATTAATATGGGAAAAAATGGATCATAATATATTGGTTATTGGTCCTATAAAAACAGGAGCCATGACACCTGTGTGAACCGAGCCTAATACATGGTCACATTGAGTCTGCCAGAGCGGGAGGCGCTCAATAGAAAATGGTTGTTCCATCATCCAGGAAGCATGTTTAATGCCAATTTGATTATTACATTTATTGCCTAAAATTCTCACTACTATAATTGTGCTTCTTTTATTTTGCAGTGTTTATGATACATATAGTTTCTTAGAGCATTATTTGCTATTTTGATTTTAACGCATACTAATAATACGACTTTTACTAGTGCTTCTAAAGAAAACACGTAATACCAATAAATAGGATTGAGGCAAAATATTGTATGTGTATTATCAATTTAATTTTAATGCATGCTATTAACTGCACAATAATTATTCTTTTTTTTATTGCATGGTGTGTATATGTTTTAATTAGTTCATGTTAATCGAAATGTTCAATAATAATGCTAATTTTATTGCCATTTTCCCACATTGTTAATGCTAATTTTAATGGGCAGTTTTGATATTTTATTATAATATTTTTCATCGTGTGGTATTATTAACTTTATTTCACAGTATTAATTGTTCATTATATAGCATGATACCAAACGCCAATTTTATTCTGTTGTACAAATGCGAAGCTTATTAGGTGGTATTAATTGTATTGTGGAATGTTTATGCTAATGTAATTACATAATAATTGTGCTTATTTTATTGCATGATAAAAATGCTAATTTTACCGCACACTTAAATATTAATAGTATTAGCAGCAATTTTATTTTGTGGTATGAAGTCCCGTCCCCCCCATATTTTAGCTACTATTACTATATGTCACAAATATTTAAATATTAATAGTATAATTATTGTTTGTTTTATTGAACTGTATGAAATTGACTTTGTATTTATACTAATCTTATTGATATAATTAATTACATGATGCCCATAAAAACTGTCAAGTCATATCTGATGTGAGCACTTAAAAGATCACTTTTACAAGGCAATTCTCCTATGCCAAAAAATACATTTGTGATGTATTTGGAAGACGTTAACTGGCGACAAGAAACGTGACATCACACAATGAGGTTATAGAGTTAAATGATAACCTAGTATATGCATTGTGGAAACTTTTCTGATTAATACGACAGGGAGGTTTTCCCAATTTGAAGAGCCCCTTTCCTCTATTAACTCAGTGGGGAAGATTTACTAAGACTGGCATTTCCGTGCACCATCTTTTGGGCTCCACCCCATCGGATATAAAATACAAAAAAATGGATGCTTACCTCACTGCTCCTCCCGTTGGGTCGCTCTCACTGCAGGCCGCGGGTCATACAAGGTCCTGAGGCAGATCCGTGTAAAAGGTTTTCTAGGAGATGGCGTAGATTTCTACTACAATATACAACAGAATTCTGTTGTAAATTCTAATGAATTTGCTGGGTTGTGGTGGCCCCGCCCCTTGTAAGACTTGCCAACTTTTTGAAAAAGTGGAAAGGGCAGCGTAAAAGGCACAAGAGTCGCAATTTTCAATGCCAATTGCGATTTTTCAGCCTTTTTGTGACTTTTGTACAGAGGTTGATAAACTCCCACTATTGTGACCTAATAAGGCATTCAACCATAGGTTGTATAATTCATAAAATTGTTTTTCCATACAGGAAAAATCTCTATGGGAGACCTGCGATTATAAATGGAGTATGGAAATTTGATCCTTATAGTATTGATTTGTTTGGCCTTTCCTATCCAAATTAAGCAGTACCATGTATACTAATATGACTGATACGATTATATGCAAGTGTTATTTGGAGACGTTTATTTTAACACTTTATGATCACTATGGTAATTATTTGGGGGCTGTACAACAATATTTGTGGACTGTATGGTAAAGTTATTTGGGCACCGTATGGTAGTATTTTAGACAGTATGTTATTATTTGGGGACTGTATGACTAATATTTTGGCAAAAAAAAAAACACTACTTTTGAACTTATTTACAGCTTAAAACTGTATGTCTAACTTTGAATACTATTTCCAGTTTACATATATAATCTATAATTAGGGTAGATACAACGAAGAAGCTTTGCAAATAACATTGCGTTGTTTATTTTGTACTGATTCAGAGTTACAGATAACCTAGATTTTCATATCCAATTCAGCCAGCATCAGAGCAGAAATCTCCAAACATTCCTTGCTGTCTCAACATCTGCATGTAGCTTTCTCCAGCACCAATCTACAGACACTGTGCAGTAATCTGGCGAAAGAAACAAAAACAAAAAAAAACTGTCCTATTGCATTAGAAAAATTAATCTAAGCTGATAGGAAATGTCTAACGACAAGGTTGTCGACTGTTTCCAGTGACAACCAGCAGAACTCTGAATGCAGCTTTATTACAGTAAATGATAAATAATACAATATTGTAGGCATAAAAGTTTTTTTATGTTTTATTCCCTGTTCAGACAAAGCAAAATAAAAAAACAACTTCTGCTGATTCCAGTTACCTGACAGCATTGCATTGCGGGAGTGCAGATGACAGCCACAGTTAATCTGCTAATCCACATTAACGTCTGCATATTGCAGATTGACTGCCTACGTGAAAGAACCGGCATTCACTAATCAATGAGTGTAAGTGACGTAGAAACGACACGTAAAATAAAAAAAAATACTGATTTAAATTTTTTTTAAAAATTAAGTAAATTTACAAAATTACTCATGGTCTCACATAGATTTTAACGAAAAAAAAGTGAGTTTCCTTTTAAAATGTAAAACGTAGGCTAGGTTTATATCATGCTTGGGGCGATTGTTCAGCATATAGGCAATTTTCCCAAAAATATTCCAAAATAGATTTTAAAAAAACATATAATTTTGCCATTGGGACAGGAGGGGCCCATCAGGTCTATGTTCCATCCTATTGGCTTTGCTTACCGCAGTTAGTGGTATGAGCTATTTAAATAAACGCTTACGTTATCGGCAAAAGGGATGCTTCTCCCAACAGAATGCAGTACAGGCTCCACAATGGGAATATTGCTCCAACATAGGAATCAGTGAGTGGGTTTATCTTTTACAAGTAATGCGCACAGGTCTAAATAAATATAATGGTATAATAGAATCATTGCAGGCCACGTCTTCTGTAAGACATATCACATAATTAAGCCGTATGGCTAGGAGTGTAATTACCAAATTAACTTGTCTATTAATTATTCAGCAATATCACCACAAAAATACATGGTGAAAGAGTAACAAGACTCATTTCTGTCACCGTGGAAACAGATGAAGCCTGTAGGCCTCACTCCAGCATGGAGATGCAGTTACTATGGAAACCATGAATCAGCCCTATCATTAGTTAATGGGACTGGCATTGTAGTTTACAATATTTTTTTTCCAAAGTGGAGATTAGAGAGAAGGTTAAGCTCAACCTATTGGCCTCCAGAAAGTGTCAGTTCCGAAAAGACGAGTAGTACTAATGTTATTTTCAGACATCTCCATGCAAAGTACTTAATGGGAGAAAAGAGCAGGATACAATAAATGTGCACTTTATGTAATACAATCAGTTTTTACGACTGTTATAGTATGGAGAACAAAGGCAAATGACTGGATTCTGTCAGTAAATATAATCATTGGCTATGGTGTAGCATACTACCGAATTATACCATTATAGCTAGTAAACTTCGAGCACTGATATGTAATATAGCTCTTAGACCAAATAAACAAGGAGTTACACATCATTGGGTTAACAATTTGCCTTCCTGCTATAAACACTGTGCCGAAGTGTATGAAAACAGACACGAATACGAAAACACACACCCATAAAATATATTCAGAAAATCATTGAAAGTGAATAATAGTGGAATAGTGAATACAGTCCAACCTGCCCTTATTCCCTTAGATTAGATACAATCTCAACGACCTTAAACAAGTATATGACCCCCAAATTTTTCTTTATGTAATTAAACCTTAAGGAAAACCTTTCACCTGCCCATACAAGTGCAGCATGTAACAGGCAGGGCTTCACAAACACGGTCTCACTTTATTTTTCCTATCTTATTCGGTTATTTACATATCGGTGCCATTATTTTTGGTGCCCGACATGTAAATAAGCCCCTGAACTGTCAATGGGGCATTTCTATCTAACTAAATGACAAGGGGGCGTGATGTCTTCGCTCTGACACTGTCCAATCAGCTACGGACAGTGTCAGGGCGGCTTGTGCTGTGTTCCCACCCGCGAGAACACAGACTGGTGGTTCTACAGAGAGCGCTCTCAGTCTGTGTGTGTTCTCGCGGGACGGAACACAGTGCAAGTCGCCCTGACACTGTCCGTAGCTGATTGGACAGTGTCAGAGCGAAGACATCACGCCCCCTTGCCATGTACTTTACATGACTGATAGGTGATATTGCAACTAGTTATTTTTTTTTATGTTAAGAAAAGAGGGGTGCTTTGTAGCATGTACAAAGTCCTCAAATTGTTTGATGCATTTCATACATGTTCCTCCGATGTGAATGAGAAGTCAGACAGGCGCATATGTATCAAGAGCTTTAGGCCCCCATGCACACGAACGTATTTTCATCAATCTGTAAATACTGTCTGTAAATATGGATCCGTAGTCATCCGTAATTCATCCGTATATACGGAAGGGTGTACGTAAATACGGTCTGTATTGCATCCGTATTTGATCCGTATATACGAATCCGTAAAAAAAGGACGGAGGCTGCAACGGATGTCACCAACATGTTGCATAGCAACGCTTCCGTAAATACGGACAGTTTACGGATGCACATCCATAGCCGTCCATATTTACGGAAGTGCCCATGGGCTTCTATAAGAGATAGTGCGTGCCGTAATTACGGACAAGAATAGGATCGGTTCTATAATTTTTTCAGCACGAACACACATCAGTAAAAATACTGAAAGGTGTCCGTGGCCAATAAAAATGAATGAGTCCGTAATTACGGATGAATTATACGATCGTGTGCATGGGGCCTAAAACTACATTGTAACAATGTTTTTATAACCAATATTAGTTTGGATAGGGCTGATAAGTTTAAATTAGATATATTGTCCTATATATCTGTAGATCTAAAATTAAAACACACCGCTACCAAAATGTAAGCTATAAAAAGCAGCAGTGGAGGCCGCATGCTGTGCATTTCAAAAATAATGTATTGCAATCATTTTGTCAAGAAAGTTTGCTATTAGCATTAAGTCTGAACTATACATGGGAGAATCAACCGAGTAGCAATAATGTCCTTTAATCCAAAGCTCATTAAGAACTGGTTAGAGTAAAGAGGAAAAGGTAACCATTAGGGGCAGACAGATGTGTAATGAATAGTATGTAGAAATGACTATATCATTTGAAGTCTGACTTGGATCACACACCCCGGCCATCGCTTGCACTTGATGCCATGAACCTGTAGTACTTTTCTAATGCCCCAAAAAAGTTAGGAGCTTCAAAAGGAGAACAGGATACATTACATCCACCAATTATAAAATGTTTTTGATACCTTGCTGACTTTGACAGTGTTTATAGTGACTAAATTAATTGAACAATTTTCATTTGTCATGCTGGGTGCAATATTTTGAGTAACTTTGGCTATGCACATATCAGGGATTTATATTAACAAATGAATAGATGGCCAAATAAATTACATTACAAAGTCCATTGGAAATGTGTATTGGGCAGCCCAATCGTCCCGCAACTTCTGATGTGAACGTGTATCGGACATGGTGGATTTTAACATGCTTGATCATGTGCTGGATGATAAGTGGAGCCCAAGGCGTCTGGCAGCCTACTATCCCCCTCTCCCTAAATTATTGAAAATATATGCGCAGTCCCACTGGTGTTACTAATACAAGGTATTTATGGCAGATGCCCATGATCTGGGCGAGCACCACTTTAAATTATATCCACGTGCGGAGGACGTGGATGCAGCGGATTACTATGGCAAAGCAGCATGGTCATGACCTGCCCAGAAAAGTGCATAGGATGTACTCCCCTCTGTGCACCAACCAGTAGAGTATTTTCATGTAGACATGCAGACAACTCATGACTATGTCACTTGGAAGCTGTAGCCGGTAAAGGATTCAGCTCTTGCCTAGAAAAGATTAATGGGGAGATGTCCAGTATAGAGGCTCAGAGGCTTGTAAAACCTTAGAGCCATGTGGAGTACCCTGAGATAGCTAAAGAACTTCCCATATAGCATAAATGTTATATAGTGCATTACAACGTATACTAAGGACACGGATATTCTCGCCAAACTCATATGCAATCCACGCATATCATGAAGTAGAGATTATTTTAAATTGGTATATACATGTCCCCTAACTATGAGCTGTACATTGTATTGTTGTATTGTGTACGCCTCCTCTCACTGCAGATACATTGCGGGCGCACACTGCACAGATCAATGTCTCTCATTCATCAGTTGAAATCCCATAATTGGGTGATTTAATAATACATTTCTAAAAGCTTTGCCTCTTGTCAGGAAATGATTTTCATTTAACAAGCCATCAGTTCACGAAGTGTTTTTTATGCTTAATTGATGACTGACACATCCAGACTGAGCCCAAAATCTAATCATTTGCCTTCGTTTCTGTCTAATAAATTGCTCATTGTAACAGTTTTAATTTCCTTCTGAAGCAGAACACGGTCACGACAAGGTTGTCACATCCTCGGGTTAACAGTAGCCGTGTATTCCGAGGTCAGCAGATAACATGTCTATAAAAATTGGCCTAATGAGTAAAAATGCAGTAATAATAATTGTGTAATTAAACATTGTACAGAGCATATCTTTATACAGCAGCCATGTGACCTTTTCACGTGACCACTTTTTCCAATTGCAAAAAAAGTCTAAATTTTTAATTTTACTCTTTTGCTTTGAAATGTAAAACTAGAAAGGCACAACACACAAACATACGTACAGGCTACCAATGTAATTACATCTGTCGTTCAAGGTCTAAGTAGATACAATGTTGTTTTGCATGGTGTGCCATTCACATGAGGAGACATCATGTTGCACCAATCTAAGAAGGAGTGACAGCTGTGCTCAAGTCTGCCTTGTACTAGCTCTATCTGTATATAAACCTACACTACACTGTAAACGGCCTACACGCTTTTGGGAATGCTTCCACAAGATTTTGGGGTGTGTGTGGTTAGGTACTAATATTGGATACGAAGGTCAGGCTCGCAATTGCTGCTCCTATTCATCCCAAAGGTGTTCGATGGGTTTGAGGTCAGGGCTCTGTGCAGCTACTGAAGGTCCTACTAGAAGACCCATACCATGTCTTTATGAACCTCGCTTTGTGCACAGGAACACAGTCATACTGGAACAGGAAAGGTCCTTCCCCAAACTGATGCCACAATGTTCTAAACATACAATTTTCAAAAATGTCTTAGTACGCTGTAGCATTAACATTGCCCCTCACTGGAAATAAGGAACCTAGCCCAAATCCTGAAAAACAGCCTCAGACCATTACCTATTCTTCATCAATTTTTACAGTAGGCACTATGTAGTCCGGTAAGTAGCACTCTCCTGACTTCCGCCAAACTCAGATTCATCCATCAGGCTGCCAGATAGTAAAACATAATTTGTCATTCCAGAGAACACGTTTCCACTGCACTAGAGTCCAGTGGTGGCGTGCTTTATGCCACTCCAGCTGACATTTGGCATTGTGCATGGTGATCTTAGGCTTGTGTGCAGCTGCTCAACCACGAATATCCAGTTCATAAAGCTCCTGACGCACAGTTCTTGTGGGATGATGATTAACATGATTAATAGGAGGTGCCCAATCTAGGGCACTCATAAAATAGAATCTCTCATATTCTAAACTAAAAATGAAGATAGTTAACCCCTTAACGCTCAGTGACGTACTATTACGTCATGGAAAGCACCCTGATCGCGCTCCATGACGGAATAGTACGTCTCGGGAGTAACGGCCGTTTCGGCCGTCCTCCCGACACATACAGGAGCTGTGACAGCTGTTGTCTCGTACAGCAGCTGTCACAGCTCCTACAGCGGGGACCGATCGCTGTGTCCCCGCTGATTAACCCCTTAAAAGCCGCGTTCTATAGAGATCGCGGCTTTTTAGGGGTTAAGCTGCCATCACCGGCCTGCTACACGATAGCGGCCGGCGATGGTGACTATGGCAACCGGACACCAAACAATGGCGTCCGGCTATGCCATAGACGGAAGCCTAGTGGGTCCTGACAACGTCAGGACCCACTATGCTTGCTGTCAGTGAGTAGCTGACAGTTCTAATACACTGCACTACGCATGTAGTGCAGTGTATTAGAATAGCGATCAGGGCCTCCTGCCCTCAATTCCCCTAGTGGGACAAAGTAAAAAAGTAAAAATAAGAAAATAAAAGATTTAAAAGTATTAAAAGTAAAAATCCCCCCTTTTCCCTTATCAGTCCTTTATTATTAATAAAAATATATAAACAAACAAATAAACTATACATAATTGGTATCGCCGCGTCCGTAACGGCCTGAACTACAAAATTATTTTGTTATTTATCCCGCGCGGTGAACGCCGTAAAAGAAAATAATAATAAACCGTCCCAGAATCACAATTGTTTGGTCACTTCACCTCCCAAAAAATGGAATAAAAAGAGATCAAAAAGTCGCATGTACCTAAAAATGGTATTGATGAAAACTACAGTTCGTTACGCAAAAAATAAGTCCTCGCACGGCTTTATTGATGGAAAAATAAAAACGTTATGGCACTTAGAATAAGGTTACACAAAAAGTGAATGATTTATTACAAAACTTATTTTATTGTGCAAACGCCATAAGACATAAAAAAACTATAAACATCTGGTATCGCCGTAATCGTATCGCCCCGCAGAATAAAGTGAATATGTCATTTATAGCGCACGGTGAACGCTGTAAAAAAAATAGAATAAAAAAACAATAGTAGAATTGCTGTTTTTTAGTCACCGCGCCACCTAAAAATAGAATAAAAACTGATCAAAAAGCCGCATGCACCCCAAGAAAACTACAATGGATTCCTCAAGGGGTCTAGTTTCCAAATTGGGGTCACTTTTGGGGGGTTTCCAATGTTTTGGCACAAGACCTCTTCAAACCGGACATGGTGCCTAATAAAAAAAGAGGTCTCATAATCCACTAGGTGCTCCTTTGCTTCGGAGGCCGGTGCTTCAGTCCATTACCACACTAGCGCCACATGTGGGATATTTCTCAAAACTGCAGAATCTGGGTAATAAGTATTAAGTTGCGTTTCTCTGATAAATCCTTTTGTGTTGTAAAAAAAATGGTATAAAGAGGATTTTCTGACAAAAAAAAAAATGTAAATTTCACACCTACTTTGCTCTAAATTCCTGTGAAACACCTAAAGGGTTCATAAACTTTCTAAATGCTGTTATGAATACTTTGAGGGGTCCAGTTTCTAAAATGGGGTGTTTGATAGGGGTTTCTAATATATGGGCCCCTCAAAGCAACTTCAGAACTGAACTGGAACCTAAAAAAATAAATAAATGAGGCAATACTTTGCTTCTTACATTATACTGATAATGAGCCGTGCCCACCCCGAGGTGACCCCAGTTTTGACCGTTTGTATAAACGGAGACCCCTATTAGACCGTTTCAGTGCCCGGTTTTCCCAAGCATTCACCCCCGAGACGTGTATTTCTATTGATGAGTCCCTGGTACATTTTAAAGGGAGGGTTCAATTCCGCGAGTACCTGCCGGGTAAGAGGGTAAGGTATGGCGTGAAGATATATAAGCTGCGAGAGTGCATCCGGGTATACCTACAGCTGGCCAACAGGGCGCAGGTCAGGGTCTATGTCACGGGCACAGGGTATGTGGACCTACTAGGCCGCTCCGCCGTAGCGGGGAGGCAGCTGACCAGGTCACAGTCTAAGCAGAAGTAAATGGCAGACAGTATGCTTGGGTACCTGAAATAGTCCGGGCGGTGGCTGTGGCTTCAGCATGGATGGAGGCAGGTGCGGCAAGTGGCGCCAGACGTGGCGGGCAGTATCCTATGACACTTGATGTGGCAGATGGCACTTGACGTGGCATATGGCACTTGACGTGGCAGAAGACACTTGACGTGGCAGATGGCACTTGACGTGGCAAAATACACTTGACGTGGCAAAAGACACTTGACGTGGCAGATGGCACTTGACGTGGCAGAAGACACTTGACGTGGCAAAAGACACTTGACGTGGCAGAAGACACTTGACGTGGCAGAAGACACTTGACGTGGCAGATGGCACTTGACGTGGCAGATGGCACTTGACGTGGCAGAAGACACTTGAACGCGGGTAGGCACAGGAACAACACGGAATACAGGAACGGTAACAGGGCACGGGTAACAGCTGGAAAGGGAGACACTACGGAACCATTTGCGAGACAGACTGGGAAAGACTAACAACGCTCAGGCAAGGATTAGAAGGCCAGGGGGCCTTCTTATAGACCAGGAAATCGTGGCAGTTGATGGTGATGACGATTTCCTAATTGCGCGCGCTGGCCCTTTAAGGCCGGGCGCGAGCGTGCGCTCGCACCCTATGGGATCCAGCCGAACGGAGCGGAAGTGAGCGCTCCTAGGAGGGAGACGGAGGCCAGCGCTCACAGATCCATGGCTGCAGGCGTCGGGAGGTGAGTAAACCCGACGGCCCGCGGCCATGGGCGCTACAGTATCCCCCCTCTTACGCCCCCTCTTCTCGGGGCCAGAGTGAGAGAGGAACTTTTTAATAAGAGCAGGAGCACTGAGGTTCTCTTCTGGCTCCCAGGACCTCTCCTCAGGACCAAACCCTCTCCAGTCCACCAAATAGAAAGTCCTTCCTCCTACTCTCTTGCGGTCCAGGATCTCCTTTACCTCAAATACATCAGAAGGACCGCTGGGAGCAACTGTGGAGCTAGAGGTCTTGCTGTAGCGGTTCAGGACCACTGGTTTCAGGAGGGACACATGGAAGGAGTTAGGGATTCTGAGGGTAGGAGGCAGCCGCAGCTTATAGGAGACAGGGTTAATTTGTTGCAGGACCTCGAAAGGACCAAGGAACCTGGGAGCGAACTTGTATGAGGGCACCCTCAAGCGAATGTTCCGAGAGGACAGCCAGACTTTAGTCCCCGGAAGATACTGAGGCGGCTCTCTTCTCCTAGTATGTGCCTTTCGCTTCATGCGTTCGACCGCCAGCAAAATAGAGGACCGGGTCTGTTGCCAGATTTGCAGGAAGTCCCCATATGCAGAGTCAGCAGCGGGTACCTGAGATGAAGTCGACACAGGAAGAGGGACTCTGGGATGTTGACTGTACACGATGTGAAACGGAGTGGAAGTGGTGGACTCACTTGTGTGGTTGTTGTATGAGAACTCCGCCCATGGAAGAAGCTGTACCCAGTTATCATGCTGTGAAGAGATGAAGTGGCGGAGGTAATTTTCCATGACCTGGTTGATCCTCTCAACTTGCCCATTGGACTGGGGGTGATAGGCAGAGGAAAAGTCCAAACTCACATCCAGGTGGTTACAGAGGGCTCGCCAGAACTTGGAGATAAACTGAACCCCCCGGTCGGACACAATGTGAAGAGGCAAGCCATGCAAGCGAAAGATGTGCAGAATGAAGAGACTTGCCAGTCGAGGAGCAGAGGGTAGGCCGGTCAGCGGGATAAAATGTGCCATCTTAGAGAACCGGTCCACCACCACCCAGATGGTGTTGCATCCTGCTGAGAGAGGAAGGTCCGTGACGAAGTCCATAGCAATGTGCTGCCAGGGGGCACTGGGTACAGGCAGGGGTTGAAGCAGGCCGGCAGGCTTGCTGTGAGTCACTTTGTTGGAGGCACACACCGTGCAAGCAGAGACAAAGTCCAGAACATCCTTAGGTAGCGTGGGCTACCAGAAGTGACGAGCGACCAGGTCTTGGGTTTTACGGACACCAGCGTGCCCAGCCAGTTTAGAACAGTGTCCCCAGCGGAGAATTCTTTTTCGGTCTGCCAACCGAACAAAAGTTCTCCCCGGAGGGATATCTCTAAGCTGCAGAGGACTGGCGGTGACAACGCTGGATGGGTCTATGATCGTCTGAAGGGACTCCACCGTGTCTTCCGTCTCAAATGATCTGGACAGGGCATCGGCCCTCACATTCTTGTCAGCGGGACGGTAGTGGAGCAGAAATTGGAAACGGGTGAAGAACAGTGACCACCTGGCTTGACAGGGATTCAGTCGTTGAGCAGACTGAAGGTAAGTAAGATTCTTGTGGTCGGTGAAGATCAGGATGGGGTGAGCAGCGCCCTCCAGAAGGTGTCTCCACTCCTCCAGGGCCAATTTGATAGCCAGTAGCTCCCGATCTCCAATGGAATAGTTGCGCTCAGCAGAGGAAAACAGTCTTGAGTAGTAGCCACATACTACTGCCTTTCCTTTGGAGCTCCTCTGGAACAGAAGTGCGCCTGCACCAACAGAGGAAGCGTCCACTTCCAGTGAAAACTGCCGAGATACGTCAGGGTGATGGAGGATTGAAGCTGAGGTGAAGGCTTTCTTGAGGCTAATGAATGCGGACTCTGCCTCTGGAGTCCACACCTTGGCGTTCACACCCTTCTTGGTAAGGGTAGAGATGGGGGCCGTCAGAGAAGAAAAGTTCGGAATAAACTGCCGGTAGAAGTTGGCGAAACCCAGGAACCGCTGTATGGCCCTTAGGCCTTGAGGACGTGGCCATTCCAGGACAGACTTTAGCTTCTCAGGGTCCATCTTAAGGCCTTGATCCGAGATGACATAGCCCAGGAAGGGCAAAGAACTCTTTTCAAAGGTGCATTTCTCTAACTTGGCATACAAGCGATTCTCTCTTAGTCGCAGAAGAACTTGACGAACATGCCTCCGATGGGTCATCAGATCTGGGGAGAAAATTAGAATATCATCGAGATAAACTACAACACACGTATAGAGGAGATCTCGGAAGATGTCATTAACGAACTCCTGAAATACTGCGGGAGCGTTACACAGTCCGAAGGGCACCACTCGGTATTCGTAGTGCCCATCGCGGGTGTTAAATGCCGTCTTCCATTCGGCACCCCGGCGAATCCGGATTAGATTATAGGCCCCCCGCAGATCTAGCTTGGAAAAAAATTTGGCTCCTCGTATGCGATCATACAGCTCGGAAATGAGTGGCAACGGGTACTTGTTCTTGACCGTGATCTGATTGAGACCACGGTAATCAATGCAGGGTCGGAGAGATCCATCTCTCTTTTTAACGAAGAAGAATCCTGCCCCGGCCGGGGAGGAAGATTTTCGAATAAAACCCCTCTCCAAGTTCTCCTTGATATAGGCTGACATCGATAAAGTCTCTGGCAAGGAGAGAGGATATACTCGTCCACGGGGAAGAGAAGCATTGGGAACCAGTTCAATGGGACAGTCGTAATTCCGATGTGGAGGCAACGTCTCAGCCTCTCGTTTGCAAAAGACATCCGCAAAACTGGCATACTGAGAAGGTAGATCGGAGAGTGACTGAGGCAGAGGAGGCACAACAGGACGGACTTGTGACAGGCAATGGCTATGGCATCTGGAACCCCATTGAAGAACTTCTCCAGGACTCCAGTCGAGAGTCGGGGCGTGTAGACGGAGCCATGGCAGACCCAGCAGGATAGGATTGATAGCCTTGGGTAGTACCAGGAAGGAGATCTGTTCCGAGTGAAGAGCTCCGACCCGTAGTGTCAACGGCTCAGTGATGAGCATGATCGGATCAGGCAACGGTAGACCATTCACAGAAGCAACTGCCAGGGGTCTCTCCAGACGGACTGTGGGTAGTTGAAACCGGTCCACTAGATCCTGGTGGATAAAATTAGCAGCCTCTCCAGAGTCAAGATAGTCGGAGGAAGTATGTGATGCCTGTCCGGTGACGATGGCCACAGGTATCGACAATTTGGAAGAGGTTTTAACGTTTGGAGACGTTCCACCTAGAGTTGCCTCTCCAATCAACCCTAGGTACTGGAGTTTCCCGGTTTCTGTGAGCATTGGCGCACAAAATGACCCTTGAGGCCACAGTACATACAAAGTCCAGAGGAGCGTCTGCGCTGCTTCTCCTGTTCAGATAACCGGACTCTGTCTACCTGCATGGGTTCCTCAGGTAGCGCACTAGGAGTAAACAATAGTGGTCTCTGGGCAGAGGGTGCTGGTCTGTGGGCCCGGCTCTCCTGACGAACCTCTTGAGAGCGCTCCCGGATTCACATGTCAACCCGGGTGGCTAACAGGAAGAGGGCATCCAAGGTAGAAGGAAGGTCGCGGGCTGCCAGTTCGTCCTTGATGTGAGAGGACAGTCCCTGCCAGAAGGTCGCCACCAGTGCCTCATTGTTCCATGCCAGCTCGGCTGCTAAGGTACGGAAGGAGATAGCATACTCCCCTACTGTGGAGCTCTCTTGCTTGAGGGTCATCAGAGTGGCTGCGGCAGAGGATGTTCGACCCGGCTCCTCGAACACGGCACGAAAGGACTGCAGGAACAAGGCTAGGTCCGCGGATACAGGTCCTTGTTGCTCCAAGATTGGGTTTGCCCATGCGAGGGCCTTGCCAGTGAGGAGGGAGATAATAAATGCCACTTTGGCCTCCTCGGAGGGGAAGAGATGAGGCCGTAGCCTAAAATGCACTGTGCATTGGTTGAGAAATCCTCTACATGCTCTGGGGTCACCGTCGTAGCGAGGAGGAAGAGGCAGAGGAACTGAGGATCCGGAACAAACAGGGGGAGCAACAGGCAGTGGCACGGCAACAGCTTCAGGGGGAAGAACCGGGGGTTGAACAGCGAGTAGATCCAGGCGGACCAGGATAGAATTCACCGCCTCAAGGAGTTGATCCTGACATGTGCGGAGGTCCTGCATCTCTGTCTGAATCTTCTGTACTGGGGTCTTGGGCTGGCCAGCGGGTTCCATGGCCTGAGCGTACTGTCACGGGCACAGGGTATGTGGACCCACTAGGCCGCTCCGCCGTAGAGGGGAGGCAGCTGACCAGGTCACAGTCTAAGCAGAAGTAAATGGCAGACAGTATGCTTGGGTACCTGAAATAGTCCGGGCGGTGGCTGTGGCTTCAGCACGGATGGAGGCAGGTGCGGCAAGTGGCGCCAGACGTGGCGGGCAGTATCCGATGACACTTGACGTGGCAGATGGCACTTTACGTGGCAGAAGACACTTGACGTGGCAGAAGACACTTGACGTGGCAGAAGACACTTGACGTGGCAGATGGCACTTGACGTGGTAGAAGACACTTGACGTGGCAGAAGACACTACGGAACCATTTGCGAGACAGACTGGGAAAAGACTAACAACGCTCAGGCAAGGATTAGAAGGCCAGGGGCCTTCTTATAGACCAGGAAATCGTGGCAGTTGATGGTGATGACGATTTCCTAATTGCGCGCGCTGGCCCTTTAAGGCCGGGCGCGAACGTGCACCCTACGGGATCCAGCCGAACGGAGCGGAAGTGATTGCTGGCATCTCCTAGGAGGGAGACGGAGGCCAGCGCTCACAGATCCATGGCTGCGGGCGTCGGGAGGTGAGTAAACCCGACGGCCCGCGGCCATGGCGCTACAGTCTATAGTTCGTATAGTGTACTTGTGGCAGCTCGGACAGTAGCAATGACAGGCTCGGCTGGTACTAGGCAGCAGGCAGACGTCAGGCGTGGTGTAGCAGGACAGGTGAGGAATACAGCACAGCATGACTACAGCTCAGAACAGCACTTGACCAGGTAGCACGGGACACCGGATGCAGGTACAGGAACGGGGAACACTGGGAACTGGGAAACACTAGGAGACCATTTGCTTAGACAAACTTAGGGTACGACAACAACACACAGGCATGGGAAAAGGGGAGCAGTCAGGTCATGTGTTAGCAGAGCCCAACTCTAAAGGCCCTGTTCACAAAGTTTTTTTTACACTTTTTTTTGCCGCGGAAAACGCGCCAAAAAACGGCCCAAAACGCCTCCCATTGATTTCAAACTCGGGGGACGCTACGTCGCAGGTTGGAAGCCAAAAAATAGATTTTAAAATTGGGAATTCCATATCACCCCTGTGCCTTACTCAATTTCAAGGTTTTTAAACTAATCCTGGGTGGTTTTCTTATCCAAATTAGGGTGTTGATCAATATGAATGTATTAACCATCTCCCTAGTATGGTTAAACTCTAAGCAGCTGTGGCAAAATGACGATTTTGACCAATGAGAACCTATCCACCATTCCCAAAGCCATTTTAATCTATACTGTCACGTTCTGTGGGTATGTGGTTCCACTGGGCTGTACCGCAGCGGCACAGAAGCTGGCCAAACAGAGTACCAAGTCAATGTCTATAGTACGAGTAAGGGTACCTGTGGTAGTTCAGACAGTAGCGATGGTTAGGCTGGGATGGGACCTTGGCAGCAGGCAGACACCAGGCGAGATGCAGCACAGCAGACATGATCGGTGGCACAACATGACTCCAACTCTCTAAGGCACAGGAACAAGGTAGCATGGGATACAGGATACAGGTAACAGGAACGGGAACACTGGGAACTGGAAAACACTAAGGAACCATTTGCAAGGACTGACACGGGTAACCACAACAAAGCTCAGGCAATGAAGGAACTGGCAGGGCCCTCTCATAGTCCAGGGTGAGTCTGGGGTAATTACTAATTTTTTACCCTACGGGACACAGCAGAGCGAAGCGGAAGTGAACGCTGGTGTCTCCTGAGGAGGAGACGCAGGCCAGCGCTCACAGATCCATGACTGCGGCCGTCGGGGGGGGGGGGGTGAGTAATCCCGTCGGTTCGTGGCCATGGGTGTTACATATATATTGACTTTACCCCTTAGTTTTACCAACAGAGGCAATATATTAAGAGGGACAATCCTGTATATTTTTTAGAAACGTTTATGCCCAGGTATTTAAAACTTCCTCCGGATGTTGCCTTGACCAAACCCATATCTTCACTAATATCATTGTAGAGAGGTAAAGTTATAGATTTATTTGTATTAATTTCAAGTCCCGAGAGCGATTGTGTTCCCACAGCATTTGAAGAACCTTTTGCATAAATAAAACATCATCTTTCCTAATATATACCAACAGATCATCCGCATACAGTGATAGTTTTTACCATCAACATAGTGCCCTGATATAATACTTTAACCCATTTAATAAAGCTCTGAGGACATCCAAATTTATGTATGACTTTTCACAGCAAACTGTCAAAAGCTTGTAGGGGCAGCCAATTACAGTATGGAGTGACCCTCCCCTGCATCCCCTCCTAGCTGTATATTAAAAAGCCGCTTTAAGTTGTATGCCATCGACTTGTCAGTCATAAAACCTTTTTGGTCGTTGTGGATAATAGATTTGATGACCTTTACCAAACGAGTGGCCAATACTCTGGCCACTAGCTTTACATCTGCATTAAATTAGGGATATTGGTCTACAGTATAAGACCCGGTTTTACATGGATGCTTTTCGGGCTTCAGTACTACAGTTATTATAGCCTCTCTCCATGACAAGGAGGGTGGATTAGTTTTAAAAGTGGTTTGGAATATGGTTTGAAAATAGGGTAGTATAATAGTATAGTGATGCTTCCAAATTTAAAACGATATTCCATCTAACCCCGGCGATTTTTTCGAAGGGGCTGTGGATAGTCCCTCACCAAGTTCTTTTAGTTCAATTTCGGCCCCTAGTAATTGCGCCTGTCCTACTGAAAGACCAGGAGAATTAAATCTGCAATTCAATCTGCAGAAGCGACAAGCCTTCTTTACTGTGAATCTGAGGAATAGTCTACCGCAGGAGCTGGTCACAGTAGCTACAGTAGATGGCTTTAAAAAATGCTTAGATAATTTCCTAGAACAAAAAAATATCCGCTCCTATGTGAATGTGTATCATTTTTGTTTTATCCCTTCCCTTATTCCTATCCCTTGTTTGAACTTGATGGACATATGTCTTTTTTTCAATCATACTAACTATGTAACTGCTTTTCCGCTTTTTTTCCCCCCAAGAACGGTTTATATTCCAACATAGCTTTTTTCAGCCTACCCAATGTCTCAGATCCTCCCCCGAGAGACATGTTCTGCTTCCCTCATCATCACTCATCCTAATTTCCTCTTCTTCCCATATTTGTGCTTTTTTAACATCTTGTATATTTTCGTAATAAACCCCACTAACAAATGCCTTAAACGAATCCCAGATTATATGTTCTGATGCTATTCCATGCTTCTCCCTTAGGAAGTATTCCATCTCTTTTTTTGATTTAGAAAAAATGAATAGAGGCAACTAGGAGGGATTTGTTTTTTACACTCTACCACTGGGACATCCAGTAGATATGATCTCTACCTCCACTGGGGTATGATCTGAAACTCCTCACACCTCATATTTTACCCTTTTAAACAGAGTTACCGTACCGTTGTTCGCCAGGACCAGATCCATGATAGTGAATTAAATAAACTGGAAAAGCTTGAGTATACCCGTGCATTTGGGTTGTGGTCACACCACATGTCTACCCAGCCCAACTCTTGAATCAGCCTTGCAAATGAATAACAGTTGACCTATGACTATTTTTTCTGTTAGTGCATATATCTATTTTACGGTCTAATACATTAGTGAAATCACCCAACAATAATACTGGGCATTCTATATATTGGCAGGACCAAGTATAGACGTCTAACAGTACTTTAGACAAAAAGGGTGGCGGAATATAAAGTGCAATAATAATAAATTTTTTCCCTTGGGGGCCGATGAGCCATAGTGATCTTTGATTTCAACCAGTGGAGTAAGATGAAAGCTGCATTACACAGCCGTCACCCACTAAGTATGGAGCGAGCTCAGCCTGTGAGCCCGCTCCATAGTTCCCTTTAATGCTTATCACATGCAGTTACATGATAATGGGTTAAGGGGTTGATAGACAATCTCGATCTCGTGTTAAAAATGTTGCACAAAATAGGATTTGGCGCAATGCCCTGAGCTCTAGCTTGAAACTATTCTCTATGCGCCCTCTCCACCATAAAGATATTTGATAACTCTTCTGCTCCAAATGTTTCTGTAGCCTGATTGGTAATAAATTCTGAGAAGTTGCTTCCTTCCGATCCTTCTGGAAATCCCACTAGTCTAACATTTGCTCTGCGGGATCTGTCCTCCACTTCAGTTAATTTGTTAGTAAGATCATTGATAGTTTCTTTAACAACCTTCACTTCTTCGACCATAGTGTTTAGAATGTCCTCCGTTGCGTTTATCCTGGTTTCAGCCACATCCATGCGGTCTCTGATTTTATGCATATCCGTTCTTAAATAATTTTCAGATTTCACTTTAGCAATTTGACGTGTTAAGTCTGCTAAAGCAGCATTTGTTTAGTATTTGATTTAGTATCACATTATCCACTACATGGCCTTGTTTAATTAACAAAAAAGACAGTTGATGGTCACTAGCGGACGATCCATGAGAAGCTGAGTCATCACTACTAGCGCTTATTCAGACGAGTGTGTAAGCTGCCCGAGTGACGTTCGTTCGCCACACGGACGCATGTATTTCAATGGGGCTGTTCACATAGGCCATTATTTTAACGGACGTGTGAAGGGTCTGTGGAAAAATAGAACAAATAGGACATGTCCTATTTTCGTCCATTTTCATGGATCCCACACTAAAGTTTTTCACCTCGTGTGAAACTGCCCCTACGCAATTCTTGAGGAGAACTGCTGATCATTGTTCGCTTTTCCTAGGGTGAAACAGAAGGGTAACAAGGTATTTCCCTATTATATATTGATCTCTCGGTGTTGTAGATATAGTAGAAGGAGATTTGTATTAAGTAGCTCAAGTATTTTTTTTTTTAACCCCGACATTTGATGTATACTCACGTCATAGCCGGGTAGGGGGAAGTATAGAACGTGCTCATGGGCTGAGCCCGCTCCATACAATGCAGGTGTCGGCTGTACGACAAACCCGATACTTCATTATAACGAGCGGTATCGCGCTCGAGTGCGATCCCACTCGTTTAACCCTTTAGATGCCACGGTCAATAGCGACCGCGGCATTTAGAGCGTTAGAAAGAGGGGGACGACCACCCTCTGATAGCCTATCACCCCCCCACCAATGCGTTCGCAGGGTGCCGATGGTTGTCATGGCAGCCTGGGGGCCTAATGAAGGCCCCCAGGTCTGCCATCTTTGTGCTCATATTAAGCCCTGCTTCATTTTCGACCAAAACAATGATTTTTTTTCCATTTACTATTACATTATATGGTACAATAACTGATGCCATGAAAAACGACAACTCGTTATCTGAAAAATAGCTGCGGCGGGAAGGGGTTAAGCTCCTTGTTATTACATTCTCCGCATGGCACAATGACCTGTAAATGTATGGTCTTTAGCCCCCTTGGATATACCACCAGAATTCTTATTATATTCAGTACCACTGACATTTTCTTTTTCTTTTACATTTTCCTCCTCCCCCTTTCCACTCATCTGCGTCTACCCAATAACAGAGAGTTTCGTATTAGTAATATGTAGATAAGGAAAGGATATCAATTTTAATGTTCTTAGATACACATTATATTCGCTTACTTTTCTCCCACTTTTGGGCCCCTGCCTGAGAGGAATGGGAAAGCAACAGAGAATAAATGAATGGTTCAGCAGTGGCAGAGGAGCTAGGAAAAAAAAAAGTAGCTGTATTCAGCTGTAATCAATGTCCAGCAAGCAGCAAATTCCCCAGGGTCTGACAGCGGGAGGATCGATAGTAGAGTAGCAGTAGGGAGAAGAGGGCTGTTGTAGCCCGTTTAGCAGTGCCATGCCATTCAACGATTGACAAGGTGCTCCTAAGTCCAGCACAAGTAACCCCCAGCTGAGCATTCTTGGTGGCTTAAAACTGGTTTCTCCGCTTGGAGGCAGGGCGGAGGGAAGTGGTGGCGGGGAGCATCAATGTTCTACCGTGTTCGTCGGGCAGAGTGATGACAGAGCAGAGCTGCAAAAACAGTTCAGGTTGCTCATATACGTGGGAATCCTCCAGAACCTTCGCCTCAGATGAGCTCTGGCAGGACATTCAGCGCGGCTCAGTACCTTGGTCCCTGTATGGAGGTAGAGCGGTGGAGCAACATCAGCAAATGTCCTCACGCTCCTGCAATTACTTGTTGTATTGCTCATAAATGTGGGTCTGACCTGATGTTAGGTCACTGTTAGTGGCAAGGATACAAATCAATAAAGTTATTCAAGAAAGGGACTGCAGGTTGTGTAGGAAACATTAATAAGATACTGAGATTATCAAGTACTGGTTGTACTTAATCTTCCAGAAAGTCTAAACAGGAACTGATGTTATGAATACCAGCCAAATTATTTTTCTATACGACAGAAGCAGATTTTATATTTAAACAGACGTTGACAATTTCCCCAGTCTGAATTGCTCACAGTTAGTCCGACAAGTGGCTCAAAAGATGATTCACATGCCTACAAAAGGTGACTAGTTACATAAGGTAACTACAATCTTTAACAAGCCCATAAAGAAACAAATTCTAGGCCCACCGCATTTTGGTAATTTAGTGCTAAGTGGCGATAATAGTTTTACATTACATAAGTCATTTTTAATATAGCAGACAAGCTCCCCAATATCCCCTGGCTCTGTTCCGCAGTATGGGGACTGCAATGAAGCAATACTTGCAGTGTGATAACTTTTGGGTCATACAGCAGTATCAAGCAGCACACTCTAAGTTGCTACAGGAGGATAAATATTCCCAATAGGATGCAATAGTCAACACAATCCAAAAATCTCAAATTCTTACAAAAATATACAAAAAAACCTGTTGGTGAATCATGGAAATGTCTGGTTTCTCCAGTGTTTAAGCCGATTGGCAATAGAAACATAAAGGTTCCAACCTTGGGATCAACTGAACAAGACATTCACTCTAGAACTATAGCACAGAAACACTTCTGCTATAACTGCTCACCTAAGAACCACGGGACATCGGGGTATTAATCCCTAATAATAAGGTTTGATTTTTGCAGGTCGAATAGAAATGGAGTTTCTCACAGTAAACTTAAAAGATAAAAAAAATCTTTTTGCTCCTCTTTATTATGTAGTGGTAGTTCTATTAACATATAGTTACATAGTTCGTACGGTTGAAAAAAAGACGTGTCCATAAAGTTCAACCAAGGGAAGGGAAAAACTTCTAGACATTGACATAGGAGCTAATATTGATTTGTTCTAGAAAATTATCTAAGCCTTTTTAAAGTCATCTACTGTCCCTGCTGTGACCGGCTCCTGCGGTGACTATTTCATAGATTTACAGTTCTCACAGTAAAGAAGGCCTGTCGTCTCTGCATATTGAACCTTTTTTTCTCCAGACGGAGGGAGTACCCCCTTGTTTTATGAGGGGGTTTTACATGGAACAGGATTTCACCATATTTTTTGTATGTGCCATTAATAAGTTAATCTTGTCCCCCCTTAAAGGCTAAATACTAAAAGATTTAATTATTTTAATCTTTCCTCATAATTTAGATTCGCCATGCCGCTTATTAGCTTCGTTGCTCTTCTTTCTATTTTTTCCAACTCCAGGGCATCCTTTCTATGAACTCGAGCCAAGAACTGAACTGTATATTCTAGATGAGGTCTCACTAATGCTTTGTAAAGTGGTAATATTACATCCCTGTCCCGCGAGTCCATGCCTTTTTTAATACACGACAATATCTTGCTGGCCTTTGAAGCAGCTGATTGACATTGCATGCTGTTATTTAGTTTATGATTTACAAGTACACCCAGATCCTTCTCAACAAGTGACTCCCCCAGTGTAGCTCCTCCTAGGACATATGATGCATGTAGGTTGTTGTTACCCAGATGCATAACTTTACATTTATCTACATTAAATTTCAATTTGCCACGTGGATGCCCAAACACTTTGTGTGTTCAAATCAGCTTGCATTTCACGAACATCTTCCAAAGACTGAACTATATTACATAGCTTGGTGTCATCTGCAAAAATAGAGATAGTGCTATTAATCCCATCCTCTATATCATTAATAAATAAGTTGAATAATAGTGGTCCCAGCACTGAACCCTGGGGTACACCACTTCTAACCGGGGACCATTCAGAGTAGGAATCATTGACCACAACTCTCTAGATACGGTCCTTGAGCCAATTCTCAATCTAATTACAAACTATACTTTCTAAACCTATAGTCCTTAATTTACCCATTAGATGTCTATGAGGGACAGTGTCAAATGCCTTTGCAAAGTCCAAAAACACTATATCCACAGCAGCCCCTCTGTCTAGGCTTCTGCTCACCTCTTCATAAAAACAAAATCAGGTTGGTTTGACAACTTCTGTCCTTAGTAAAACCATGCTGGCTGTCACTTATAATACTATTTTTTGTCACATAATTCTGTATATAGGCCCTCAATAGCCATTCAAACATTTTCCCCACGATGGATGTTAAGCTTACTGGTCTATAATTACCCGGGGAAGATCTAGAGCCCTTTTAGACATTACCATATTATATTATGCATCTAACTAATATATACTAGTATGTACATAGAATAATAGGACATTGCTCATCCAAAATTTGTATAAAGTGCTGCCTTATCTAAGGAGTTACATTTGTAATCCAGAAGGGTGTTAGTCCATATTCTTTGGGATTGGATCCCAGCAGAGGGGTGCAGGTTTCAACAGGCCCTAAAGGGCGCAGAACACTTGTGTATTTTAACCCCCACAAATAGTATTTTTTATGAACTTTTTTGTCAACAAGCTCCTGGGATTTGTCAATCCCTGCAAATTATGTCAATGTGTAGTGATGCAGGATAATTCAATCTTCTAAAACATCTCACTAATTGTCTTATAAAAGCCTGAAGAGTATGACATGTTTATTTAAACTTCCAGTTATCGCTTTATAAACAATGTAAGCAGCCATGCATGCACCATACAGTGTAGTAGAAGTGACATCTCTCAAATTTGCTTCTGTTACATTGATAGATGAATACATGAATGCCGCATGGCAAATGTATTAATGTGGTATTGAGACGTTACACAGGAAGTTGTTGTAAACCATATCACATACACGTTTTGTAACATATACTGCTTAAAGGGTTTGTCCACTACCGGACAACTGATGACCTATCCACCGGAGAGGTCATCACTATATCATCGGTGCGGGTCCGACACCCGCACCGATCAGCCGCTCTGGTGGACTGCGGGCACTGGATGTTATTGTCCATTATGCGATGTACGGAGCCGGAAGCAGTTGGATCCGTACATAGCATAGTCGCCGTGCTGCAGAACTGCAGCTCTGCTCCTATTCACTTGAGGCAGCCGCAACAGCTTAGCGGTGCGGGGTCCGGACCACCACAGATCTAGTACTGATGAATTATCCAGTGGATAGGTCATCAGTTGTCTGGTAGTTGACAACCTCTTACATATTGGAGGCACTTGTCTTTGGTAGAGTGGCCACCATAAATGCCACCAAAACATCTAGGACATGGCAGACTATTTTTTTTAAAGACAGCCACAGGACTTATGCAAAGTGTAAATAGGAATTTTCCCCCACAAAAATCCTATTCAGTGCTAAATAAAGTTGCATCAATAAAAACGTTCAAAAAGTCCTTGTTCAATTTTATTCAGCCAAAATCGAAAAGTCTTTCCTTTAGACCAGAATTATGCAGTGCAGTTTTTCATGTTACATTTTTTTTTTTTATAACCAGAGCCAGGAGTGGATCTAAAGAAAGGACAACATAAAGAAGATTCTATTTTTGAAGCCAATCCTACTTTTGGCTAAAACAAAAAATATCTCCTTCAAGTGGAGATATTGTGCTCGCTCTGCTTGTCACTTGGATTTCCCAATCAGAAGATGAATGTGTTATTTGATGGTTAAAGAAAATGGATTTAACATCAGATAATTTACTTATAAAAGGTGACCGAATCCTAACTCAATAAAACATATATAAAAAGCAGACTAGTATTATGACCCCACAAAGAGACTGCGAAGCGGATGGAGTTTAAATGCTAAACTTCTGGCTGCCTGCATCCCCCACTGGGGGGGGGGTTAGGAGGTACCTGCAGCAAGATCCCCTGAAGAGTCATGCCCTTTCTTCGGGTTTCTCCATCTCTCACCTCCCATTGACATCAAGCTCCCAGGCAAAGAAAGCGGTTTTCGCTGCGTTTTTTGTCTGCGGAGCTCAATGGCCGCAGACAAAAAACGCTGCAAAAACCGTGGCAAAGAGAGTGCAGGCGGGTCAAAATCTGCCTCAAAATTCCTTCAGGAATTGCAAAAAACTCATGTGAACAGGGCCTTAGACCGAATTTTATCACTTAAAAGGGAACCTGTCACCAGCATTTCACCTATTAAACCGGCAATACCTGGTGGAAGAGGGTGAAAATTTTTATTTATGTAACCTTGAATTATCTTCTAAGTAGGCTCTGTACCTATAGTATTCCATTTTTTAGTGTTCCTGTGCCGTATGCTAAGGAGCATAAAAGAGTCATATCTTCATTCCTCAAGCCTTTCCGAGTTAACTCCGCCTCCTTACTTTTGATTGACAGAATTCAGGGTGGGCCAGTTTTCGGCAGTGGGCGGGTATAAGAAGAGGGATGAACGAGACTGCCGGATTATTACCACAAAAGGCGCAAAATATTTGCAGACCATTATTTATGGTTAGAGGAGGAGTTTAGGAGAGGGGATAATGGCAATGAACTTTTGACAGCAGCGGCCAGCGAGGGGTGAGGAGAGTTCGATAGGTAAAATGCTGGTGACAAGTTCCCTTCAAAAGGGGTTGTCCAGGATTAGAAAAAAAGATCTGATTTTATTTTAGAAATAGTGCCGCTCTGCTGCAGTACCACACACAGCCCAAAGACAAGAGTAGATTTTGTTTATTTTTTTCCATTCCTGAATATCCTCTTGATCTCTTATCCTGTGGAAAGGTTACTATACAAATTATAGGCCTTCTCAGGTCAGTCCCTTAATTTTCCAACCAGTCTTCCCAAAAAAAGAATCTAGAAGATTTTTGCTATTGCCAACTGTTCCAGCTTATGTCTTCTATTATTTCAATACAGGGCCCTCTGTGATAAAATTCGGACTGACTGCAGGCTCAAATTATTTAGGCACTTGTGAGTGTTTTCAATCGAAAACTATCGTAGCCAATAATATTCGTCCCTTGAGGTTTAGATGTACATATTTTGCATACAGAGTATACCAAACAACACATTATCAACAATAGGACATGTACTTGACTATGCCACTTAACCATTTTCTTTTTTTTTTTTTTTAGCCTCCGGGGAGAAAATGTCCCTTAAAGCCGCTACAAGTAACATCACCAACAAAAATGATCCCAGGTCCCTGAATTCAAGAGTCTTCATTGGCAACCTAAACACAGCCGTGGTGAAGAAGAGTGATATAGAGTCAATCTTCTCGAAATATGGGCGCGTCGTTGGTTGCTCAGTGCACAAAGGTTATGCTTTTGTACAGTATATGAACGAGAGGCATGCACGGGGTGCTGTCCTTGGGGAGAATGGACGAGTACTGGCTGGACAAACACTAGGTAAGAAAAACTTGCCCAAACAATTGGCTGCACTAGGGGGTTTATTAACCCTGTTCTTTGTATAGTTTACATGTTCTATATGCAATACCTCATATACTAGCTAATTACTATATGTAAAACAACTTGTTTGTCTATGGTCACAGGGCACAGTCATGTACTGCACAGTGTGTGTGCTATAGATAATATATATTTATTACACACACACTTTAGACACACCATTTAGATTGCAGAATTTCCATCTCATTACATTAGTTAAGAGGGAGTTTTAAAGATCCAGCTACAATTTGGGGAAAATCGCTGAGGATCTCACTAGATCTCCAAAGAGATGGGCATCTTTCTTAACTCCATATAGATGAACACCTTACAGGTTACTAGAATGCTGGTCTTTTTTCCATCCTTTTATTAATATAACTATGTAAGGCCTCATTCACACAGGTGTATTATGGCTCCATACAACCGTATTACAGCTCCTTGTCTGGCGGTGTAATACTGTACCCATACACTTCTATGGGTCCCATACTGTACCTCCATTTTGTTAATTGTGGCATGCAATCAAGCACAACACCACAATTTCTAGGAGAGAATAACTCTGTAGTAGGGTGCAATACGGAGACCCCTAAAGTGACACATGCCTATGGCACCGTAGTACAGATACACAGAGTCTGTGTTCACGAGGCCTAAGACAGATATGCTAAAATAAAACATTCGCAGTGACGTTTTTGTCATCAGTCCATAGAAGCGAACACATGCGCATCTCAATTGAGGTCTCTTTTTAGGAGGAAAGTCTTATATTTCGTATTATATTCTTTTGATAGAACCTATGTCCTGTGCTTCATTAGAAAACACTGCCCATAAGGAAAAGGTCCACTGTATGGTCACAAGTGGAGCAGTGAATGAAAGATTTATATTGAGAAATACTTTAACAAATGTCCCTCAATGTGTATACAGCAAAACTGTCCTCTAAATACAAGCGACATTGTGTGTAAACAGCGAAGGTCACTTTGTAAATATGAAATAAGTGGATGCGAAGAATTTTTTCTTCTTAATGCTTGAATGCATTCACACCTCCAGGATTTACCAATGCCTCTAAGAGGTCTGACTTGTACAGAATTTTACCAGTGTGTCGGACCATGCATCAGTGTTAACTGAACACTCAACAGACATTGGAACTCTTGTCCCCCAGAACGAATGGTCTTGTTACACATAGCAACCAAAAGTTCAGCTTTAATATTCGGAGCCATTGCGATTGGTTGTCGAAAGCAACAAGGACATTTTCCCTTGAGACACCGGATACGCGAGGTCGATTAGGTCTTATTTCTGCCATTGTGAGACAATTAACACCCTGGTCTCCCTGGTTACGTATGATAGTCGTAGGAAAAAACAGAATTACTTCTTTATTACTCCTATGAAGGTATGGGTTTAATTGATATAGGACCCTCCTCAATGTAGAGCAGCTTGACGTAAAAAGGAGACA
The DNA here is from genome assembly GCF_050947455.1 of Rhinoderma darwinii. Taxonomy (NCBI): domain Eukaryota; kingdom Metazoa; phylum Chordata; class Amphibia; order Anura; family Rhinodermatidae; genus Rhinoderma; species Rhinoderma darwinii. Next base: position 35,279,975 of record NC_134699.1, read on the forward strand.
ATAATAGTCACTTTAATACAAACAAAACAAAAACATTTCTCAATATATTATGGGTTTTTAAGTGCCAACAATACTCAATAGTCAAGATAACGTATCTGTGGTGATGAGATAATGTTTGCGTGCAATGTTTATCTTGTCATTTATTAATTTTGGATAAAATATATCCTAATCTTCTTGGTCAAAGGAATGGCATAAATTTTCTTTTTATGTTCCTTTTAGACAAATTTAGCTAATGATTGCAGCGTATATTGTAAATAAGACACTTAAATGATGGATTACTCTCATCGTAATCATTGTGTACTGTCTCCTCCTCTGTCCTGCCATGTCCCAAATGGTCAGACAGCGGTGACTGCTCTATAGTAAAACAAGTAAATTAAAAGTAGTCAAACTACTAAAGTAAATTCCACCCAATGAGGCACTCTTGAAAAAGAATGGTACTCTTTGAATTCGGGCTCTATTTGGCAACGTGAGAATGGTGTTCTTCATAGACAAAAGAGTACACCCTCTTAGCACTGTTTGGTACTATATTGGTAAAATATAGCACTATGTGGGTACTGTTTGGCTTTATAAGGGTGGCAGAATAGTTTGGGGATAGATCAAAATGACACCCAAAAAAAATAATTGTGCTGTTTGGCTAATAGGAGAGTTGACGTGATACACCGGATTTATAGTGATCAGTACAGTGTATTCATGAGGGGGTGTGTGCTTCTGAATACACAGCAGCTCATCAATCACGGTGAGGGTGTATATATTAGACGCATAACTGGGGGTTCGGTGTATTCTTGAAATGTTTCTTCGTTAAAATGCCAGCATTTTTTATGTGCGGTTTTGGCTAACAGGAGAGTAGACCTGTCTTCGTACTATCCTGCCCTCAGAGCAGCATAATATGATCGGATGACAGATCCGCTTTAATATTATGGCTGTCCAGGTGGATTGCTTAAGAGCTTCCTACATCAGAGAGAAACATCCAGCAGTGTAAAGAAGAACATGACAGAGTTTATTGCTGTCCATCCTACAGACCACCTTGGATAAAATGTGATGAATCATGCCCAATATGAATATTCCACAATTGCAGCAAGTTCAAGATGCCATCAATTTGAACAGACTGTACAACTGTTCATATCTGTTTTAGCCATGAACTTTAAGGGCTTTACTTTAAGTGGTTGCTTTATCATCTCCTCGGGATTTATTCTGTGGGCTAAATCACTGGGTTTTATTCTCTTCTATGTGCCACGCCACTCCTACAGTTACCATACTAGTGCCCCAGCTCTGCGGTCTAGGACTGCGGCCTCAGCTGTCAAATAAATATACTATAGTGAGGAGCAGATTTCAATACTATTGATCTGCTCACTGCTGAATGGTTTAGTACAATAGTAGGCAGCACTATTACCTTCCTAGCAATTTGACAAAAACATGTCAATCTGTTCCCAGAGAATATCTTTTAAGGTCTCAGTCAAGTCGCTATAATATTTGCACATACTTGCTCATATTACACACAGGTCTTCATTAGAAAGTCCTTTGTATTAGTTTTACACAGCTCATAGTCTTCCAGGTCTCCTTCATAATTGGAGCTTAGGAGACCCTCAAGATTAATTTATTTTTCCCCCATTTCATTTGTTCGGTACTTTATAACCTCTCAGATTTCTATGCATTTTACTCCTCACTCAGTTGTTGGGGTAAGGCCTACAGATTATAATTCCTTTAGCTTCTCCCAAGCAAATATTATAAAACGACACGGACACGGTGACTTGGTCGTTGTGGACAGAGCAGTAAATCTTCAGAACGACTCTTTAGGATGTTTTAAATCCGTCTTTGTGAGGCAATGCAGAATTCTCCACTCTATGATACGCTTGCCCTCCCTGGCCTGGCAGCGCCCGGGATAATATACGACAGGTTCTCCTGGGGCTGGCACACACAGCCATTCGCACATTACTGCTGTAGAGCTGGTTGTCAGCTTCTTGTCATGATTTGCAGGATAGTGGCTGGAGCAAGCAGCAACTCATACATCAGAGAGTCCATGGCAAGGTCAGCATTGGAGACATGATCATGGGAACAGAAGATGAAGTATTTCTAACTTAAAGCTGGACTTACATACAGCGTTTTTCGCAGCATTTTTAACGGCTCTTTAGTGCGGCCAGATGTTGCACTAAAGTTTATAGCGAAATATAAGATGCAATACATAGAACTGCATTTTGGTTTGCAGCGTTTTTGTTGCTTTTTTATGGTCTTTGGCGTGTATTTTAAAATGTAGCATGCTCTGGGTGTGGCATTTTTTGGGGCGAAAAAAAAGCATGTACAAAATTAAAATAAAAAATTATGACAAATGCATGTTTATAATGTCAGGAAAAAGTCTCTGTGTGAAGGAGGCCTTACACAATGAATATGTAGTGAAACTGGGAATAAAAAAAATATATTTCTTAGGGTTCGTTCACATCTACGTCAGGGCTCCGTTCCGAAGTTCCGTCGGAACGGAGCCCTGACTGGCACAAATGGAAACCATAGGTTTCCGTTTCCATCACCATTGATTTCAATGGTGACGGATCCGGTGCCAATCGTTTCAATTTGTCTCAGCTGTGCAAGGGTTCCGTCGCTTTGAGGGAATCAATAGCATAGTCGAAGAATGGAGCCCTGACGCAGATGTGAACATAGCCTAAATTGACATTTATGACATATCCACGTGAACTACGCGGTTTCCATAATTCATGGTCGGAAATTACACGCGTCAGCCACAACACAGAGCAGTAGAATGGGGTTTAGGGGGACCCGTTGTAGAGATAGATGCCAGTCCCAGGAGGTGGGACCCACTTCTATCTGACATTTAGGACATATCCTGTGGATATGTCATAAATGTCTCTCATGGGATACCCCTTTAAGGATCATTTCTTTGGGCCCTTCTTAATGAACTACATGTTGTATGGCTCCTAGCCAGCTGACTGTAGCATCATGACGTCTGTGGATTACTACCAATGAGCTGTCATATGGATAAATACTTGTTCCCTTTCTAAGTCCTTTATGAAGTTAACCCCTTAATGACAAAGCCTAGTTTGGGCCTGAAGTCTCAGAGCCCATTTTTCAAATCTGACATGTGTCACTTTATGTGGTAATAACTTTGGAATGCCATTAATAATCCAAGTGATTCTGAGAATATTTTCTTGTGACACATTGGACTTTATGTTCGTGGTAAAATTTGGTTGATACATTCAGTGTTTATTTTTTTTAAATTAGCATTTTTCTGAATTGATATGTATCTGCTTGTAAGGCAGATAGTTATACCACACAAAATTGTTACTAATTAACATTTCCCATATGACTACTTTATGTTTGCATCATTTTTCGAGCATTCTTTTATTTTCTAGAACATTACAAGGCTTAGTACATAAACAGCAATTTCTCATATTTTCAAGAAAATTTAAAAAGCCTTTTTTTTAGGTAACAGTTCAGCCTATGTATTATAAACCCCCCATAAATCACCCCATTTTAAAAACTGTCCCCTCAATGTATTGAAAACAGCATTTAGAAAGTTTCTTAACCCTTTAGGCATTTCACAGGAATTAATGCAAAGTGGAGGTGAAATTTGCAAATTTTATTTAGCAGAAATTCAATTTGAATTCATTTTTTTCTGTAACACAGAAGGTTTTATAAGAGAAACAACTAAATATGTATTGCCCAGATTCTGCCGTTTTTAAATGTCCCACATGTGGCTCCAGTGCGCTACTGGACTAAAACACAGGACTCAGAAGCAAAGGAGCACCTAGTGGATTTTGGGGCCTCTTTTTTAATTTGAATATATTTTACGCACCATGTCAGGTTTTCAGAGGTCTTGTAGGACCAAAACATAGAAAACAACCACAAAAAGAACCCATTTTGAAAACTATACCCCTCAAGGAATTTATTTATGGGTGTTGTGACCATTTTGACCCTACAGTTATTTCACAGAACTTATTTGAATTGGGCTGTGAATTTTTAAAAAAAAGTATTTTTTTCCCATAATATGTAGTTTTTGCTCAAAATGACATTTTCACGAGGAATAAAATACCCTATTTTGTTGCCCAATTTCTCCGGAGTCTGGCAATACCCCATTTGTGATACACTGCCGTTTGGGCCCATGGGAAGGCTCAGAAGGGAAGGACCACCATTTGGCCTACTGGAGCTTTTCTGGTGCCAAGTCATGTATGCAGAAGCAGCTGAGGTACCAGTACAGTTTAAACCCCCGAGAAGAGACCCCGTTTTAAAAAAAGACACCCCTTAAGGCTTTCATCAAGCGGTGTAGTGAGCATATTGACCCCACAGGTATTGTGTAAAAGATAATGCGCAGCAGATGGTGCAGAGTGAGATTTACCATTTTAAATACATAGAAGCCATTTCAGTATTCGATATATTGTGCCCAGCATGTGCCACCAGAGACATACACCCCATAAACTGTAATGTGGGTTCTCCCAGGTACGGCAATATCCTACATGTGGCTGTTATCTTGCACCTGGGCACACGGCAGGGTGGAGTGCATCAGGTTAAGTAAAACTGGGTAAATTAAAAATCAAGGGATGTATGATACATTTTAGAACAGTCTTTCATATAGAGCCCTGGTTTTTCAGGACACGTGTCACATTGATATATTGTGCCCTTCCTTATCACCCTCTTTGATCAGACTTTGCACCTCTTGATTCTTTCCCTTCTTGTCGGTTTGGGGAATTTCTCCTGGAAAGTGTTGCCCTGGTACTATGCGTGTGGCCTCGCTTCCAGAAGTACTGGGTACCACCCCTTCCTGCTCCGTAAAGATTAGGTTCTTGACAACCACCTCTTAAAATTCCAGGAAAGTTACCCTCTGGCCGGCACATCGACGTAGCACGTACGCATTGTACAATGCCATCTGTATGATGTGCACGGCCAGCTTCTTATACCACACCCTCGATTTCCGCATGGCACCGTAGGGCTTCAGGACTTGATCTAAGAAGTCCACACCTCCCATGTACCTATTGGAGTCCAGGATGCAGTCTGATTTGGGGGTCTCTGTACTGATACTTAGTGAAAAAGAACTTGAAAGAGTCCTTCTCACTCAGCCCTGTCGTGTTAAATTTTATCCCTGGGCTGCCCGTGTACTCAGGGATTTGGGGATCATAAAGGTCTGGTGTGGGGGTCCAAATGGGATCACTTCGCTTGGGGGTTTCAACTGCGGTGGGGTCACTTCTCTCTGGGGTTTCAACTGTGATGGTGGTCCTGGGGCATCTCCTATGGTGTCCCTCCTCTTCATCACTAGATGAGGAGGTTGACAAATAAAAAATAAAAAAATAATTAAAAAAAAGAGTGTGTTGGAGGCAAGAAATGCATAGGCCTCTTTGCCAGTAAATTTCTGTTCGGACAGGTTTGTTATGTCGTGCTTAGACACGTGTCAAATGTATTATTTATACAGCAAAAACAATTAAAAATGCCTCCCTAACTGGGAGCAATAGGCTGCTAGGAGTGGGAAGTGGAAGGAGGAGGTAGGAAGCAAAAAAAAAAAAGATACTTTTTTTAGTTTTTTTTTCCACAGCACACTCTCTCCACAACTGCTTTGAACGACTCTCAAACGCCAACAGAGAAGTTCAGGGCGGGTGCAGCAGGATCTCATGGGCAGGGGCAGGTAATGAGGTCAGCGATTGCAACTATCGGTCAGTAGTCACTGACCAACCAATAGCGGCGATCGCCGAGGCGGGACCATCGCGATTGCTCCCTGCACGTTGAGCTATGATAGTCTGCTGTCGGAAACAGCAGTTATCACAGCTCATGAACACGCCAGGGGAAAAATGGCGCTGTATTTTCCCCATGACTTACTATTACTTCACTGAGCGTGAACGACACGCTCAGCATGTCGGAATAGTACGTCAAGGAGCTGGAATGGGTTAAATGCTTTTTAAAGTATTAAAGTATTATAAGAGTGAACTATAACTGCAGCCTTTGGGAGCACAATATTTAAAAGAGGTTACCCAGAGAAAACATATACTGTATAAGGTGATTAAAGAAATTAAAACAGAGGACTTTGCTATACATGCAGGAGCAATGAATGTGAGGACTTTAATAAAATAAGTACTTAAATAAAAAAAAAAAATTCTCATTTTTGACAACCTCTTTAAGTTCAGAGATCTGGAATCAGCCTGCTGTGATACAGGCGTGTAAAGTGTGTCCATGTAATATTAATAGGTCATACATCCAGGTGTTAGATGGACTTCGTTTGTTAATAATGGAAAGTGAACTTTAATTCCCAGGCTTTCCTCGCACTGTCATTCTTAAAATGTTATTACAGTATCTATCATACCGGGGGAGATTTATGAATACTGTCCTAAAGATAGAAAAGTTTAAAACTAGACCAGAAAGGCAGAAACTGTATCAGTGTGGCGCACTCTGTATGATAAATTCTGCGCTTCTTGTTATAGGTTAGTCACTTTTCTCCTTCTTAAGCCACCACATGACTGGCATACGTTACATCAAAATTTTTGGCTAAAAATGGCACACGGTGTAAATTAACTAATGCCTATTAGCCATGTCGCTTTTTCTAGAAAATGTTCAAAGCTGTCAAGGAAAGAGCAAAAATTTCAAACACAAATTTGGCGCACGCCACGTATGACAGTTTTTTGGTATATTTTGTGCCGGAATTCTGGCACATTTTACTTCGTAAATCCCCCCCACCTCCAGTGTTCTGGGCCAGAGCAACTTTTTCACATGGCCTCCTCATTGAATGTCTGTGTAGATTCATCCCGGATTGTAACTTATGTTTAGTCTCCCCATTAAAGATTCCTTCATTGGGGTGACTTGATGCCTCCACCAGTCTGATTTATTCACCTGAGGTTTATTAGTCGACAGGTCATGCCATCTTCATACCATGTTGATGGATTTGAGGTGCAGCAGCAAGAAGCCATGCATCATTACTCAAGAAATTATGTTATAGCACATTTATACCTGGATGTAAAAACACCAGATCCTGCAGGAACATACATGGGTCTTAATGATAAAAGGATCCATAGGCAACTACTGCTAAGGCCTTATTGACAAGAATGTGTTATACATCTGTGTGACGGCCGTTAAAACAACGGCCGTCACACGGACCTATGTAATTCAATGGGGCAGTTCGCACGGCCGTTGTTTCAAAGGACCGCGTGAAGGGTCTGTGAGAAAATAGTGTCCTTTTTTTGCGCTTCACGCATCCCTCCATAGACTCTAGTCTATGGGGGATGCGTGATAACGTATCCTGCAGGGAAACGCATGGATGCACTAATTACATTGGAATATTTTGTTTGACAATGTCAGATTAAGTTTCATGTAAGTAAATTACATTATAAGCAATTGTGCGCCCCAGTATATTAAAAAAAAAATCTAACCCTCTCTACAGATATCAATATGGCTGGGGAGCCAAAGCCCCACAGACCTAAAGGACTGAAACGTAGCACTGCAGCACTGTACAGGTAAGAGATTAGTGCAAACACCACCAAATAATTCTCCTTCAAACCATTGAAATCAACGGAGAAAGAAAAACTAAGAATACATACATAAGCTGCAAACACCCCCCCCCCCCCCCAACGTCCATGAACAAAATAGGTGTGATTTCTTGAAGAAAAACAGACCCTTTTATCTAATCACGAACAACCCTTTCAGACCTAGTCCTATAATAAAGGAATTAAGCTACATTACTTTTATCTCAGCCAAAAGATGTGAACCCACTAGGAGTATATCCCTAATTTTTTTGCCATTAAAAAAAAATAAAAAAATAAATAAACTACATTACTAAAATATATCTTATAAATATCTACACAGGTCGTATAAAGCGGCACACGCTGGAACATCTTAACTTTGTTTAACTGGGGGTCTAGTTATTATGGCTGGGAGCTCAAACAAGAGATATTTCAATTGTGTCTTATGGGTGGCCACTGCTGAGAAACACTGAACCCCAAATGCCATACTACAAAACAGAGCAAACCCTGCACAGGGCTGAGATTCCCTCTGGCTGTAAAAGGGTTATCATGCCACAATTATCTTTTAAAACCAATTAGAGAGGCTGAAAGTATAAAAGAAAATCGGTAGCTGTTTTGCAGTAACTTCAGAGGCAATTAAAATAATTATTGGATTTCTCGTATTAAGGATTTATCGGGGCCTTGGTACAAAAAAAAAAAAATCTAAACCCAATCCCATTAAGTTGTAAAATCTTACCGCTTTGAGTGTAAATTAAAGATGACTTCAAAAGAGAATTGGTTAAACAGCATCGTTACAGTAACCCACATCTTGCTGTGCGGAGGCCAGGGATCAAATAGGGGCTTGTGAAAGAAGTGTGGTGCATAGTATTTAATATGCGGTTCATACTAACGACACAGATACAGAGGTCACATTGCAACGTAGACCACATCGCAAGAAATGCTAGAAATCTTACAGCTTAGAATGCAGAAAGCGAAGTATATGGCTCAAGCAGCAATATCCTAGATTAGAAGCACGATTGGTAAGGTATTATGCACACGAGGCTGTGCAGCGGCACACAGAGAACCTGCGGCTTTATACTGGGGAGCCATAGACACTCAGTGTGCCACTGTATTTACAGAGATTCTCCCCTAGAAGTAATGCAAGTTTGATGAAACATGGTATGATCGTGGCACAATTTTTTTATTTATACGGAATTGTCCAGAAAAACAAAACTCTGTATAAAATTCAGGGAATGTAGAAGTATAGTAGAGTCGCATACACTTCTATGGGCGCTATATTAAGGCTTCATACAACTTGGAAGTTGTACAGAATCATAAGGGTAAATCCAGGTAAATTGCAGGTGTTAAATTGTGATGGGGGAAATCCGCGTTAAAAATCTGCTGTATTTCCACAACAAAATGGGCATGCAAATTTAAAAATCCACAGCATGCACAGATTTCCACGTTGATTTTTCCTGCTACATGTGGAATAATTTTTGAATACCATATCCACATCCATTGTACTGTAAATTGTAACGAATTTTCACCAGAAATCCACAAAACGTCTGAACATACCCTGATACAGCCATGCAAATGAGGTCTTTGGCTAACAAAAAAATCACAGTGCCATCATTGTGGTATCTATGTAATTCTTCCCATTAGCAGCCGGAGTGAGCTGAAGCAGACTACAGTAGTTGGAGGGGGGGGGGGGGACCTATGTCAATCCACCACCAAGTTACAAACAAACCATCTATGGCAGCCAGCTGAAAGCGAATACCAGTAAAAAAGGGAAAACAATAATCTTCAGGGTATATTAGGTGTTTGCTTATATCTCAATTCCCTTATACAATGATAAAAGAACCCACCTTACTTTTACCAAACAACAACAACAACAATATGCTTGCTATCTGCACAATGGTTGAAATCTGCACTTCAGGTATCATGCACACGGCCATAGTACAGGTATTATATGGATCCATAATATAGTGCCCATAGATCTGTATGTATCCATGAGGGAAAAAAATTGCATGTTACATCGCATGTCATATTACACCCCCAGAAGCATACAGTGCCGTACGCCTTTTTCACACGCCAGTATTTTGGTTCGTATTTTGCACCATTATTTGTAAGCGCAAATCTGGAGTGGAACAGAAACACAGAAGATGTACAAATATTTTCATTATGCTGTTTCTCTGTATATGTGCTACTGATTTGGGCGTCCAAATACGGACCTAAGTATGCAAGCGTGAATTAGGCCGAGGGTTGCCAACCTCCACAAATATTCCCGGCTGCGGCCACTCTTCCTTTGCACTGTGCATGTACATTTTGGCGCATGCGCAGTGCAAAGTTCTGGGAAAAGAAGGAAAAATCCTGGACGGTGCTTTTTTCTGCCGGACGCTACAGACGGCAGAAAAAAAACCACCCATTTTTGCGGACTGTCTGTAAATTTACGGACGGTTGGCAACCCTGATGAGGCCTTACAGATGTACTATATGGCACCACACGTGGGTGCCTAGGGACACTGTGTACCGCCATACAGGGTCCGTGCATACAGCTTTGTTCTTAGGATAGAGGGAACCATGTTTTATTGCAGCACATATGTTCTTTGATGACTAGAGAGAACGCAATGTATTCTTCCTAGATCACAGTCACCGGAATGTGTCGAAAGGTGACTTGAATGGCAGAAGAATTTCCCAGCAGACAACAGGTTAAATATAAATGGCATATTTAATGTGTAATTCAGTGATCTGCCGATACTAGGGGCAATACTGTGAAGTTGACTGGATGGAAGGCGGGGGAATCCTCTGGGGAATAATGGTAATGTGTACATGAAATCGGCTGCAGGAGATACTTTGCTTTGCCGACGCTTATCCCCATGCCGCTCTACCTAGCTAGAAAATACTTTTGGCCCAGTGTGCTTGCAATTTAAAATTCTCTCTATTCTCTTCACAGCGGCTACGATTTTGACTTTGATTACTACAGAGATGACTTTTATGAGAGGTGAGTGAAGCTGCGTCGATGCACTCTGACCTATTTTTGTTCTCTGTCACAGTGTGGATTGCATTCAAGCAGCAGGGGAGATAGGGGGGGAGGGGGGCGGGAGAGAAATCAGAGCCTGCAAAATGCAATCACATCTCTGCATTGTCAGGAAGAACAACGGGAGGGCCAGCACTAATGTGCTCCCTCCTCCAACCAACCCAGAAAGAAAGAGCTCACAATATCTATCTGGACGGGTTAATCATATTAGGGATGGGAGTAAAGGGCATTATGGGGATCAGGTGCAAGCCAAAGATCATCATGTCTGTCATGGACGGCTGCTCATGGTTTTGGAGGAAGTGGGATGTCCTAATTAAACTGTCATCTTGCTGATCATAGCTTCCACCTATGTATATGCAGGAATTTATACCCTGGATAGTCTAATCACAATGGTGATACTAAAGGCCCTTTTACACCGGCTGACACTCGGCGGGTGCAGTGAGTGCCGATCAACGAGACATCGCCGATCGGCGCTCGTTTGCTCCTGTCACACAGAGCTATGGATGGGGACGAGCAGTCGTTACTCCGATCGCTCGTCCCCATACATTATCATCATGTCGGCAGTGCGTCTCCCTGTTTACACAGGGCAATTATCGGCAACTAGCGTTATATTACCTCTCGTCTGCACGATAATCGTCCTGTGTAAAAAAAAAACTTAACTGGAGCTTTGCATTATCTGTGGTTAGTACATATATATGTGAATTGGTTTAACCAGAGTCATTTTAGATTGGTCATTCACTGCCTTAATTTCAGCTCTATACAAGGGGCGTACATACTAGATAATCAGACCATGTGGCTGCTATGGGGCCCTTGAAGAGAGGAGGCCCAGTCCTGGTTTATTACCGGGTGGCAGGAATCTGTGCAGGCTCCAATCTCCAGAGAAAATGCATTGTACGCAAACAAGGGGATAGAGAATTGTCCCATAGAAAGGATGTGGAGGAGGACCCTCTATCCTGGGTGGCAAAAACCTGAACCATAACAGAGGGCCCATTTTGATCTTGTTTATGAGGCCCCCTCTGGCTCTGTAAAAAATAATAATAATCAGGCTACATAGGGGGAAGATAGAGTGTGTTGGTCACGATCAAACATGGTCCACATCACACAGATATCTTTTCCTCCTTACGTCCATCGGGAACCTAATGACAGACGTGTGAGACAGTAAGACCTCTGCCCATTTTTTGCTCCTTTTTGGACAGATCTATCAATACATGTCTTGCAATGACAGCAAATAGTTTACTAGAGCACAACATTAGGATATTAGCAGTAGATGGTATGTCATGATTTGGCTTATGGGCGATCATAAATGTCCATATGAAACCTGTTCTCCAGGAGGATATATACACCTTCACATTAACAGAATATAGAATAACTGGACCAATGTGGTAAATGATCTGTGCGATGGGGCAGAGAGCTGCGGTTTCATGGTCTTTAAATAGCTCATATACAAACACGTCAGCCAACATGTTATTTTCGAAGTAACCAAAAGGTGAAAAATGTGAGAGGAGGGGAGAAAGTGGGGGAATTTATCTATAAAATCAATGCAACAGCCCCTTTAAACTGCAGCTTGATAACAAAGACGCAGAAATCAATTGAAGCTGCGGAGTCACAGCTCCCCCTGCTGACTGGCGAAAGAAAAGCCTCTGTAGACAACAGATCAATGTGACGTCATTTCACCAGCCTGCTGCCAATTACTGAATTATACAGGCCAATAATCAGGAACGATCGTTCCTAAAAACACTCATTCAGCCGATTATTGGCCTGTGTAAGGTTGTATTCACACGGTGCAGTCTTGTTGCTTTTTCTGCCAGGTGGCGGAAAACCGCACTAAAAAATAAAATTAAATAAAAAATTGTATATTTACTGTAATTTGCTACGGTTTGCAGTTGCCACAGAATTAGTTGCAAATCGTGGTAAAAACTCACGCGCTTTTGTAGTGCGGTTTTTAGCAACGCAGCAAAAAAATTAAATGAATAAAAATTAGAAAAATCGCACTCTGTGAATACACCCTAAACAGGGCAGTGATTCGCCGACAAATGAGCAAACACTCGTTTGTCAGCTGATCACATTGTAATGCAGGCTATAATATAACATTAATATGATATCGTTGTCAGCGGCACGTCTCCCCGTGTAAGCAGGATGTGATGCCGACAATAATGCAATTGATGAGGACTGGTCGATGGTATTAATGATTTTTCGTCCCTATACAGTATAACATCGACCTGTGTAAAAGGGCTTGTTATATCGTCGATTGGCGCTCATTATGGGCTGAAATCTGTAAACCAGCCTTCACTTGTGAAACTCGGTTTATTGTAACACAAGAAATTACAGGAAATAAATTAACAAATACAAATGAATGAATAGCTTGTAATCTACAAAAGATAAACAGGTTGGATACAAGCAGTAAAGGCCCTTTTACACTGGGCGATTATCGGGCAGACAAGCATTCAGAGACCGCTCCCGATAATTGCCCCGTGTAAACAGGGTAGCGATCAGCAGATGAACGAGCAAATGCTCGATCATCTGCTGATCGTATCGTTTTAAAAAAGTAAAAGATTATCGTTGTCGTCAGCACATCTCCCTGTGTAAACAGGGAAACGCGCTGCCGACATGATAATAACGTATGGGGACGAGCGAGTAACGTGTGACAGGAGCAAACGAGCGCCGATCAATGTCTAGCTGATCGGCGCTCGCTGCACCTGCCAATTATCGGTCGGTGTAATAGGGCCTTTGGGAATGAATACAAGACATAAAGGGACAAGATAAATAAACATTTTGGAAGGCAACAACAGACCAATGCTAAACTCAGACGTTGGATAAGAAACACGCACAGCCTCACATTATCAAAATGTCATGTTAAAGGATGAGTTTTACTGTTGTAATCCCTACACCTGTATAGACGTTTCCCATTAGAAGACATTAGCTATAGGCTGTGGTGCCTGTGCGGGGCCCAGAGACCCCTCTGCCTCATAAAAAGACACCAGTATTGAAAATGGCATATGGTATGTGTGGGGCCCAGTTACAGATATTGCATTGGGGCCCAGGAGCTTCACAACATTTAAAGATGACCTTTCAACAATTCCTGGACCCTCAGCTTTCACGCAAGAAATAATGTCTCATAACAGGGATATGAAATTCCCTTGAGTAGACTTAGGCCTTATTCACACGAACGTGTCCGTTTTGCGTGCGCAAAAGTTCCATGTGGCATCAGTATGTGGTGCGTGCCTTCGTGATTTCCGCGCATATGGCAGCGTGAAGACACTCTGTTTTTATGTTTACAAACATAAAAGCAGGAGGTGCTTTTCTTGTTTCATTCATTTATTTTACTACTGTAGCGCGAATCCCGCGCGGCACACAGAAGTACTTCCGTGTGCTGTGCGGGATTTTCACGCACCCATTGACTACAATGGGTGCGTGATGCGTGAAAAACGGCCAAGTATAGGACATGTCGTGAGTTTTACGCAGCGCACATACGCTGTGTGAAAATCACGGACTGTCTGAACGGCCCCATTCACTTACATAGGTCCCTGCAGAAATAAAAACCGCCCCGTCGGCTGACTTTTCAGCCGTTTTTACGGATGTTTACGGCCCGAAAACACTCCGTGTGAACATCCCCTTATTGTTAAATATGTGTATGTAAGTGTTTCTAGAGGTTATCAGAACTGGAGGTATGCAATATAAATAAATTCAGTCTCTCCCCCACCTGAAACAGCTGGAGTATAAGAGATTGCAGTATATGATGGGGAAATGTCCGCTCCGCTATTAGCCCGACAGGCACAACAATATATTACACACACCTATATGTACATAAACACAGAAATAGTCATTTGACTAAAGATTCATGGTTATAAGTCGGCTGTATTCATGAGAGCAGTGCTGCCTCCACCCATGAATGATGGCAGCCATGTATACATGCAGATACAGGGCAGCCGTCAGTCACTCGTGAGAGGGCTCATGACCACAGCGGACTCATAACTAGAAATCCACTTTGCTCTTTGTTAGGCTCTATTAGCCAAACAGCACAATATATAGCAGAGCGGTCCCCATACTATACTGCCCTCAAACAGTAGCATAGTATGATGATAAATCCGCTTTAACATGACTTCTTTGTCACTCTCCATATAGGTTGTTTGAGTATCGAGGCAGAGTGTCGCCTGCTCCTCGGGCAGTGCCAGTAAAACGCCCACGTGTCACAGTGCCTCTTGTACGACGGGTAAAATCAGCTCTTCCAGTCAAACTGTTAGCAAGATCAGCAGCCATGAAAGGGAATGCAGCTAAGCTAAGATGTAAGTATGGATTTAGGACTTGGGAAACTGCTTCAAGGTGTTGTCCGGGATTAGAAAAACATATCTGCTTTTTTTTTTTCCAGAAATAGCACCACACCTGTCCATGGGTTGTGTCTGGTATTGCAGCTCTATTGAAGTGAATTAGGCTGATCCGCAATACCCTGCAGAACATATGGACAAGAACGGCACTGTTTTTGGAAGAATGCAGCATTGTTTTTCCAATCCTGGACAGACCCTTTAACATTTTGCTGAGCAATTACATTGGTCTGTATTTTCTTTGCGGTTTGTAGTAAGAAACAATGAGATTCAGACCATCAAGTCTGAGCTCACACAGATCAAGACAAACATTGATGCCCTTTTGGGAAGGTTGGAACAGATAACGGATGAACAAAAGCCATGCACAGGTTGGTTGATTTTGAGTCATGCTCAAGTTGCCCCTACACATGCAATGTGCCCCCCTCGGAGTGGGCCACATTGTCAGAGTGCACCACTCCGAGGGGCCACAATTAAACTTATAGGGGTGTCCTCATCTGCGAGATTTATGGCATAACAGTCGTAAATGTCTGATAGGTGGGGGTTCCACTTCAGGGACTACCACCCATTGGGAGAATGGGGGTCCCCTGCTCCTCTGTTCAGCACCCCTGAGAGAAGAGACCATGTATGTGCAAAGCTCTCTCCATTGTAATTGATCAGAGTTATGGTAACATCCAGGCATATCACAACAGGGGCAAATGCAGGATTTTTAAAAGGGGTTTCCAAGTGTGTTGGTGTCCACAATAGACAGCAAAATTCCTCTCCTTCCTCCTCTACCCCAGGTTATACTCACTGTGCTACATCACACATATTGACATGGGGTGGTTAAAGGGTTAATGATATTATTCCTTTAACATCCCTGGTGATGGTGGTCTCGAAAGGTTATGGATTAATATACCTGGAGGTCTATGGGGGTTTACTGATTAATATTTAATATTATATAATAATATAACATACAATAGTGTATTGTTGGAGGATTTAAGATTGTAAAGTGTGTTAATGGTGGTTGTCTAGGGTAAAAAAAAAAAAGAATCATCTATCTTTTACTTCATTCTTTTTAATCTAAATAGGCCCATAATTCTTAGGGTATGTTTACACGGCCTATTTACGGACGTAATTCGGGCGTTTTTGCCCCGAATTACGTCTGAAAATAGCGCCTCAATAGCGTTGACAAACATCTGCCCATTGAAAGCAATGGGCAGACGTTTGTCTGTTCACACGAGGCGTAATTTACGCACCGCTGTCAAATGACGGCGCATAAATCGACGCCCGCGTCAAAGAAGTGACCTGTCACTTCTTTGGCCGTAATTGGAGCCGTTATTCATTGACTTCAATGAATAGCAGCGCCAATTACGTCCGTAATTGACGCGGCGTTCAAGCGCCTGCACATGCCGTTACAACTGAAATTACGGGGATGTTTTCAGGCTGAAACATCCCCGTAATTTCAGCCGTTACGGACGCCCTCGTGTGAACATACCCTTAGGCTGGGTTCACACGACCTATTTTCAGGCGTAAACGAGGCGTATTATGCCTAGTTTTACGCCTGAAAATAGGGCTACAATACGTCGGCAAACATCTGCCCATTCATTTGAATGGGTTTGCCGACGTATTGTGCAGACGACCTGTAATTTACGCGTCGTCGTTTGACAGCTGTCAAACGACGACGCGTAAATTGACTGCCTCGGCAAAGAAGTGCAGGGCACTTCTTTGCCACGTAATTTGAGCTGTTCTTCATTGAACTCAATGAAGAGCAGCTCAAGATTTACGAGCGTCACAGACGCCTCGTATATTACGAAGAGGAGCATTTACGTGTGAAACGAGGCAGCTGTAAACAGTCTGTCTTTTCACACGTAAATGCCTCTCAGCGTGTGAACATACCCTTAGAGGTATCGGAGCCCTGTTTTTCTGATACAGAGCTCCAAATCGCCTACTTCCCATCATACTCTTAAACGACCAAATTCTGTCTGCCTGACACCACTAGAGGGCTTACTACATTAGGATTTATACATGGGGCCCAATAATAAGTCAGTATTCAGAGACAGGTGCCGAAAATAATTTGAGCATTTAACGAATATTTTCTCTCCTGAAATGCTGGGGGGGGCGGTGTTGGGTACTGGGAGTTTGACCATGCACAACTCCCATAAACCGCAAAGGACAGCTGCATGCATGGTTGCACAGCCTCATCTCCTTTCGGGAGTGCCAAACAGGGAGTCAGGGAATCCCCATTATCCTGATGTATGAGGGTCCCAGAGGTGGAATGTATGCAATGAATGTCCCAGATGGAAATACCCTTTAATAGAGGAAAGATGTGCAATGCTATGCCTAATTGCAGGGCCTGAGGAGATTGTGCTTAACAGGAATTTAAGGAGCATACCAGTCATGGTCGCCACATCAAGTGCTGCACCAAGTATAATACAGTAACAGTTTTGCCTGGTTCTTGTTTTTCTCAAGGCAGCATCTGGGCCGCAGGTTGTACATCCTTGCAAGAAAGCTGCAAGGTGGGATAGCTCACTCACAACTGACAGGGACTGTCCAATATAGCCCTTTACTCTATACATAATTTACATTAAATATCACAACTAGACTTTAATTCGAGTTCAGCTGCAAGCATGGCATGCAAAGGATACATAATCATGCTAGGTCGTAAATATTAACGGCTAGAATTATCTCCCAATTTCTTGGTAAATGTTTGGTACTGGTAATTGTGTAGTTAAAGATTTCCCTGCATATTCAATGTGTGCAAACATCTGCTGCTTACCCCAGCCATAGCATCAAGGAAGAAATCTGACTGCAGCCGGAGTGAATTCTCCCAAGATGACAGCACATCAGAAGCGGGCGACACCGTCACAGACGAGGCTCTTAATGGAGATGAAGGAGAAGAGCTTGTACATGATGACTGCACAGATGACCTGGTACGAACTGCATTGTAAAGAAAAGACAAGAATAGTAAACTCTACATAGGAGCGTATGAAAGTTAGACATGTACATTGTTAATGATGCAGTAATTTGGCTCAATAGCATGAGCAGTACCAAAAATTGTGCAAATTTGGAAAGAGCATAGAAAAGTGCAATAAATTCAGTGCATATGCCAATAAAACAGGCACTGGTATGCTTGTTTTATAGGGCAATTCAATTTTTATTAAACATTGCTAAAGTAACAAAGTACACATATGTTCAAGGTTGGGGCTCCAAGGTGACTAATCACATGCAACAAAACAAAAAGATTCCACAGCACTGGACTGCAAGTGGGTGCACGCCTCAATAAGACCTGGTCCGCGGTCTTGGATATCAAGCAGACAAAGAATGGACAGAGGCAGCACTTCCAAAAAGAGCAAGAGCTATTTATTCACCCATGCGACGTTTCAGTCCAACTGGACTTTTTTCAAGCATGCTTGAAAAAAGTCCAGTTGGACTGAAACGTTGCATGGGTGAGTAAATAGCTCTTGCTCTTTTTGGAAGTGCTGCCTCTGTCCATTCTTTGTCTGCTTAATCACATGCAACGTCTTGACATGAGATTGTGCCCTTGGTAATTTAGGGGAAAGGCTTTTTTTTTACGGAAAAATATTGAAATCGCATTGCAATATTCCATAAAATTTAATGCGACTGTAATAGAACTCTATATGGGTGGGGGGAATCGCATATAATTTGTAATTATTGCAAAGAATTCAACAGTGTAGGATTTTTGCAATTATGATATCACGCACACATGTAATTTCAAACAACTCAAGGGTTTGTCCACACGTAACGGAATTGCTGCAGAAAATACCTGCAGCAATTCCACAGAAACTAGCAGGATTTCCACTGCGGAAAAAACGCACCATGGTGAAATGGTGCATTTTTTGCTGCGTTTTTCCTCAATGTTTGGAGATGGTGACATCTCCTCTGAAAAATGCAGCGCAGGTCAATTTCCCGTCGGAAATTTAACACAGTGTGTGGATGAAATTTGTAAAATCTCACCCACTTTGCTGCTACTGTATTCTGCTGCGTATTTTCCATCCGCAATTCCAGACGGAAAATACACAGAAATTCCGCTACGTATGGACAAGTCCTTAGGAATACATTACGCATGATATCACACTGCGATTAAATCGTGAGCAATTCTTGCACGAATATATCACCATGGAGCCCTGGCCTAAATGTGGACAAGAAGCATACAGAGATCCCTATGGAGGTATCCCATTCCTATGGGCAGTGCGCTACATAGTGTTGAGGGCGCCATATATCACAAATCCAAATGGTATCTTCCTACTTTTGCAGATTCATACCATTACACCTGCCATCCCTTATAGGAGAGAAAGGAAGAATTACCCCCTGGCTATTCCCTCACTTGCTAATGTTGCCATATTGAGAAGGGGGATCCCTGTGAAGAAATGGGAAATAGGGAAAGGGCTGGCCTGAGCTGGGATCCGATTCTCATGGTCCGCCTAAGTCATATGTGCACTATGGTCAATGGGTGACCATATATGTAAGAAATCATTATTGGATGTGGAAATGGACCCGAACTGTATTTTGGTTTATAGATCATAAGTAACCATATTCACTAACTAGTAGGATTGAAACCTATGGCGAGGAGTAGTACGATAGCACAATGACTAATACTGCCGCAGGTGATTTGTATCATTACACAGCTAATAAGGGGCATGGAGAGTCTAAGTTATGAGGAAAGATTAAAAGAATCAAGCCTATTTAGCCTTGAAAAGAGACAACCAAGGGGGGACATGATTAACTTATATAAATATATTAATAGCACATACAAAAAATATGATGAAATCCTGTTCCATGTAAAACCCCCTAAAAAAACAAGGGAGCACTTCTTCCGTCTGGAGAGAAAAGGTTCAACCTGCAGAGGCGATGAAGCCTTCTTTACTATGAGAACGGTAAATTTATGGAATAGTCACAGCAGGAACAGTAGATGGCTTTAAAAAAGGCTTTGATAATTTCCTAGAACTAAAAAATATCCGCTCCTATATCAATGTTTAAAGATTTTTTAAGTTTGGTCCCTTCCCTTCTCCCATCCCTTGGTTGAATTTGATTGACATATGTATTTTTTCAGCTGTACGAACTATGTAATTATGTAAATCAAATAACATACTTTCATCCCGCTATATATATACTAAAACAAATTTATACCAAGTACTATAATGTACAAAAAATAAAAAAATTGAAAAGCCTTCAGGACTGATAATATTACCCGTAAATGCTAATTATCTACCATCCTCCACAAAGAAGAAATACTCTTTTAGGCAACAGTCATTGAAGTTCTGAGGCTCTCACTTTCAGTAGTCTTCATTTACCTTGGCCCAGAACAGCCATTATTTGTGAGATGAGAGAGAATGGTCATTAATGGCGAGCAGAGTACGGGGGTCGTCTCACTGATTTACATCTTTGTCTTCCAGGAGAACAGCGACTATACAAACTCATCTCTCCACTAACAAGGTATGGCCCAGATTATTCTAAGGGTATGTGCACACACACTAATTACGTCCGTAATTGACGGACGTAATTCGGCCGCAAGTCCCGGACCGAACACAGTGCAGGGAGCCGGGCTCCTAGCAACATACTTATGTACGATGCTAGGAGTCCCTGCCTCGCTGCAGGACAACTGTCCCGTACTGAAAACATGATTACAGTACGGGACAGTTGTCCTGCAGAGAGGCAGGGACTCCTAGCATCGTACATAAGTATGATGCTAGGAGCCCGGCTCCCTGCACTGTGTTCGGTCCGGGACTTGCGGCCGAATTACGTCCGTCAATTACGGACGTAATTAGTGTGTGTGCACATACCCTAAATGTCATGCAATCTTTTAGTAGATTCTAAATAACCCAGTAATTATCCTGGATTATTTCTACCTCCGCAGCTGTGAAAGGAAAAAAAATTATTCTATACCTCAATTTTCTTCATAGTGTCAAGAAGTAAAAAGTGTCAATTTCACCACTTGAATGAAGGACCTCCTATGTTTATATAGTATGCATGTCCCACAAAAGAGACTTTACTAAATTATATTCTAGATTAGCAATTACAACATATTGATTAATCCGAATCTAAATTTACCACAAAGCGGATAAACGGCAATCATTCAGTTCCAACTCTCAGGGTATGTTCACACGCAAACGCAAAATACATCTGAAATTACAGAGCTGTTTTCAGGCGAAAACAGCTCCTGAATTTCAGACGTTTTTGCAAGTACTCGCTTTTTTCGCTGCGTCTTTTACGGACGTAATTGGAGCTGTTTTTCATTGGAGTCAATAAAAGACAGCTCGAAAAACGTCCCAAGAAGCGTCCTGCACTTCTTTGACGCGGCCGTACTTTTATGCACCGTCTTGACAGCGACGCGTAAAATTACACCTCGTCTGCACAGAACATCGTAAAACCCATTGCAAGCAATAGGCAGATGTTTGCAGATGTAATGGAGCCGTCTTTTCAGGCGTAATTCGAGGCGTAAAACGCTTGAATTACGTCTGAAAATAGGTCGTGTGAACATACCCTTAGGGTATTGTTCACACAAGTCAGATATGCGGCATAAAAGTACTGAAAAACCACACCAAATTGTGCTGCAGATTTTTTTGGGCAGAACCTCTCTTGCATAAAACAGAGTTTGAAGAAAAAGAAAAAAAAAAGCCAATACTAACCACCTGGGCGTTGCCACAGCGACGCGTCCGGCTGTTCTCTGTGCAGTGTGGCCTCCTGTGAGGACGCTGCAGCCCATGTGTCCCCTGTGATTGGCTGCAGCAGCCACATGGGATGAAATGTCATCACAGGAGGCCAAGCTGCACGAAGAAAAGAGGGACACATCGATATTGCAACGCCCGTGGAGTAACTATAGACACTTTTTTATTTAAATTTAATAAAATATATTTTTTCCCCAATTTGTGCGGTTTGCGGTGGAATTTATGAATTTTTCGGTGCAAAAATCACAATAATGTTTACATCTGCATTGAATTTAATGGGAAAACCCAAAAAAATCCAAAAGTGCAACGATTCCGAAGCATGAATGCTGCGGAATAAAAGAAATGCGACACAGGTCAATTTCTGAACGTTTTTTCAGCAGATTTTTTTCTGCAGCGTGTAGGTGAGATTTATTTAAAGAGGCTCTGTCACCAGATTTTGCAACCCCTATCTGCTATTGCAGCAGATCGGCGCTGCAATGTAGATTACAGTAACGTTTTTATTTTTAAAAAACGAGCATTTTTGGCCAAGTTATGACCATTTTTGTAGTTATGCAAATGAGGCTTGCAAAAGTACAACTGGGCGTGTTGAAAAGTAAAAGTACAACTGGGCGTGTATTATGTGCGTACAACGGGGCGTTTTTAATACTTTTACTAGCTGG
Organism: Rhinoderma darwinii; assembly: GCF_050947455.1. Classification (NCBI taxonomy): domain Eukaryota; kingdom Metazoa; phylum Chordata; class Amphibia; order Anura; family Rhinodermatidae; genus Rhinoderma; species Rhinoderma darwinii. Next base: position 35,302,072 of record NC_134699.1, read on the forward strand.
GCGTTCTGATGAGAAGTATCGTCCACTTCTCTTCACAACGCCCAGCTTCTGGCAGTGCAGACACAGCCGTGTTCTCGAGAGATCACGCTGTGTCGTCACTCACAGGTCCTGCATCGTGTCAGACGAGCGAGGACACCGGCACCAGAAGCTTCAGTTGATTCTGCAGCAGCATCGGCATTTGCAGGTAAGTCGATGTAGCTACTTACCTGCAAACGCTGATGCTGCTGCAGAATCAACTGAAGCCTCTGGTGCCGATGTGTCCTCGCTCGTCTGACACGATGCAGGACCTGTGAGTGACGACACAGCGTGATCTCTCGAGAACACGCTGTGTCTGCACTGCCAGAAGCTGGGCGTTCTGAAGAGAAGTGGATGATACTTCTCATCAGAACGCCCAGCTAGTAAAAGTATTAAAAACGCCCCGATGTACGCACATAATACACGCCCACTTGGACTTTTACTTTTAAACACACCCACTTGGACTTTTGCAAGCCTCATTTGCATAACTACAAAAATGGTCATAACTTGGCCAAAAATGCTCGTTTTTTAAAAATAAAAACGTTACTGTAATCTACATTGCAGCGCCTATCTGCTGCAATAGCAGATAGGGGTTGCAAAATCTGGTGACAGAGCCTCTTTAAATCTCATCCACTTGCTGCGGATTTACCACACAGAATTCAGTTGGGAAATGTCCCACAGAGTTTACCGCACGTGGAAACCTGGTCTAAGGGTGAATTTAGATGAGACGTTTTTGGCCGTGCTGTAAAAAAATACATCAAGAATCCCGGCAAAATGGCATGCGATTAAACTGCGTATTGCCGATAATTGCTATGTGGTTTTTGCCTGTGCGGTTTTTACAGGTGAAACATTTATTTTATAGTAATGTAATTTTGACCTGTAAAAACTGCACAGGCAAAACTGCGTCGAAAAACGCAGCAAAACCACGTGTTTTGCTGCAATTTTTAATGCGTTCTTTGTCTCACAGCCAAAAATGTCCCATCTAAATGCAACCTAACAGAACTTTTAAAAGAGTCTAATAGGCTCTGTTCACATTGTGTTTAATCCCGACATATGCACCGAACGTAAGGTCCGGGCAGAGGTGGACACGGACTACAGAGGGTCCCTGTCCAAAGAATGTGCCTGGGCCCCCCATAACCTAACCATGCATATAAAACTATACAAATCTAGTAAGTAACCAACATAAATAATGCAAATAATTTAAATATTTAACAACGGAGTATAACACAAAGCACTCATGTAACTAACTTATAATGACTTTATGTGGCTCATTGCACTGTCACTTATCAAGCAGGATTAACTTGTGCTACTTCACCTATAGGAATGCAATAGCGCTGAACCGAGGAAGTGATGACAGAAAAGTGAATTTTTTAAAATTAAAACGTGCAGATTTGGGTCTATGGAACCGTTCAATGTATGCACCAGGAGTAGAGATGTAGCCATCTTTATCTTGACTGAGAACTTGCTGCAGCGTGATATCACGCAACAAAAGCCATTGAAAAAGTCAAGATAAAAGGACCTTGCCACTGTGTAATGTGTTTAAGGCCGGATTCACACGAGCATGTACGGTCCGTACGTCGGCCGCATTTCCCGGACCGAACACACTGCAGGGAGCCTGGCTCCTAGCATCATAGTGATCTACGACGCCAGGGGTCCCGCCTCGCTGCGGGAAAACTGTCCTGTACTGTAATCATCGGCTCCCTGCAGTGTGTTCAGTACAGGAAATACTACTGACCTACGGTCCGTATATCATGGACCGAACACACTCGTATGAATCCGGCCTAAAAGTCAAGATAAAGACGGCTATATCTGTATGTCCCAGCACACGCGCTGACTGTACACACCAAACGAGGTGTGACCAAGGCCTAAGGGTCACGGCAATGGGCCCACACTGTACTTCTGTACCCAATTTTATACAGTGGCAAATCGAGCCCTTATACTGGCCATACATAATAGATAGCAGTCAGCCAACGGCTATCTTAAACTGATGGCCTATACTAAGGATAACTCAATTTTAAAAACCTGGGTAACCCCTTTAAAGCATAGCAACGTTTCCACAACTTGTACGATTATTTATCGATTTTAACCGTTTCTGTTTTGTACTTGCAGCTGCACGCGACAGCTTGTGATCTGTGAGGAGAAATGGCTTTGGTTCTGTAAACAGACTTCTATATTCCACCTCCCTGAGAAACCAGAACGCTGGCTGGATTTTCAGATGTAAAAACATGAAGTATTATTTATCATTTTATAATATGAAACAGCAGTGACCTGTGTGGTGAAGGAAACGCACAACCCTACCTGCACCGAGGGAGCCAGAGGCCGATTCTTCAATGATTTGTCGTAAGGATATGAGTTACATGCTGATATGACTTCCCAGAACAGACTGTTAGTGCCCTTTACAAAAGGGGCATTGCTAGTGGGGCAGGGGGACTCCAACAAGCTACTCTGCCTTGGCCAGGGTGTTTAGATACAGAGCTAGGACAACTCTGTAGACACGGTGGAGACGATGTGTCAAAAATGGTTCTGGAATCTGGTAACCAGGTTAAGTGGTGATTACCTCAACAGGTGAGATACATGGAGAACCCGGGTGGTGAGAACATGAGGCGCTGATATCCTGCAACGTCTCTTAGGCTGGGTTCACACGACCTATTTTCAGACGTAAACGAGGCGTATTATGCCTCGTTTTACGTCTGAAAATAGGGCTACAATACGTCAGCAAACATCTGCCCATTCATTTGAATGGGTTTGCCGACGCACTGTGCAGACAACCTGTCATTTACGCGTCGTCGTTTGACAGCTGTCAAACGACGACACGTAAATTGACTGCCTCGGCAAAGAAGTGCAGTACACTTATATACATTATATGCAGGACACTTCTTTGCAACATCATTTGAGCCGTTCTTCATTGAAGTCAATGAAGAGCAGCTCAAGATTTACGAGCGTCACAGACGCCTCACATAATGCGAGGAGCTTTTACGTCTGAAACGACGCAGCTGTTTTCTCCTGAAAACAGTCTGTCTTTTCAGACGTAAAAGGCACTTCTCGTGTGCACATACCCATAAAGTGAACTGGTCGCTGTTTTTAGCACTTATGAGTTTTTGGTCAAGTAGGTGAAGCAGCGAGAAGAATCACCTCTGGCGTTCTCAGAGAAAAAAAAAAAGTGCTTCCTCCCACTGCTCCACATGCACAAACTTTATTAGGAAATAAAAAGTGCAAAATCTAGTGGCAAGTTCACTACAATGGTAAGTTTAAATTTTTTTAAAAACACTTGTGTTTTAGCCACAATTACGAAAATTGTGCAAAAAAGCAACCCATGTAAACCATTTCCCTATGGGTGTATTCACACGTGCAGGTTTTGATCAGGTTTTTTTATGCAGTTTTTGAAGCCAAAACCAATAGTGGATTCAAACAAGGGGAGAAATAGCATCTGGAAAAAAACGCATGAGTTTTTTTAATATTTCAGCTGCAATCTGATTTGGAATTTAATGGTCATAGGCTTGCAGCTGAAACATTAAAACCGTGTGGGTGTTTAAAAAATGCGTGTGATTTTTCAGATGGTTTTTTTCAGCATTTGATAATGCAAAAAAAAAAAAAAAATGCACAATGTGAACCCAGCCTATGGGTATGTTTACATGAGATGTTTTTTTGCATCAATCACGCTAATCGTGGCGAAGAGGACGTGGTATTGACAATGAAGTGCGGTTTTGCAGCAATTGTAGCAAAAAAAAAAACAGAAAAAAACAAAACGTCTCATGTAAAACTACCCTAAGGCTACATGCACACGTTGCGTAATTTGGTGCAGAAAATCTGCATCAAAACCGCAGGTAAACGCAGGTAATTCCGCAGGTAAAATCCGCACCGAATAGTGCATTTTTTTTAAAATGCGTTTTTAGATGCGTTTTTTACATTTTAATGTGGAAATAGGTACAGGTTTAAGGCCGGGTTCCCACGTAGCGTAAGCGCTGCGGAATTTCCGAAACGGTATTATGTGCGGAAATTCCGCAGCATTTACAGTGGCAGCAAAGTGGATGAGATTTAGAAAATCTCATGCCCACGCTGCAGAAAAAAAAACGCAGCATAAACGTTAATTAATTAACTTGCGGTGCAGAATTTAATTTCGCATCATGTCAATTTACGCTAAGTTCAAATCTCGTTTTTACTGTACATCTGACGTGCACGTTTTGACATGAAAAAAGTATCAAAAAGTGCACCACATTGTGTACATTGACTTCTATGGTCAGGACGGATGCTCTAATGGTGCAGTTTGTGCATACGTTTTGTGTGCTTACGTTCTATCCTTTTTTTCCATGTCCTGAAAAGCGTAGTCTGCGGTTGTTGGGACGGAAGATGCTAAAAGTTCCAGGTCGGATATGCTGCACAGTTTTTACCGGCCTAATGCTGTGGTTTTTGATGCGTTTTTTGTTTTTTTTCAAACTTGTCTGATACATTTCGCAGGTGGAAACACAAAATAAATTGACATGCTGCGGATTTTAAAATACGCACCACAGGTCAAATGACATGTGGAAAGATTCCAGAACGTGTAGATGAGATTACTTCAAGTCTCATTTACGTTACTGGAACTGTATTACGCTGCGGAATTGCTGCAGGAAAATACGGTCTCCGAACGTAATAAGCAAAGTGTGCATTTCTCCTAATACTTTCGCTCCCTTTATGATCCACACCTGGTTTTGGCTTCAAAAACCTGGACATGTGAATACATCCTAAGGGACCATTCACACGTTGTGGTTGAGCTGCAGTTAGAACGGCATGCATTTTTTAATGTGGATGTGGGGAAAACCCAATTGCATCGAAAAACGCACCAAATAAAGGTAAAAACACATGCGGTTCTCGGATGTATTTTTTCAATGTGATTCTAATCGCAGATTAACCGCAACGTGTGAATGGACTGTAAGGCCTCCTTCACACAGGGATTTTGTCTGACGTTTTAAACTGCATAAAAAATGGATGAAGTAAGGCCAGTGTTAGACCTAAAAAATATGGCTACTAAAACGCAGCAAAACACGGTGTGTGAATGCAGCCTAAAGTACATTCTGAATAAAATGACAACTCTGGCAACTTAGGGCGCGTGTGCACATGAATGAATGACTGAATGAATGGATCAGCGCTGTGCAAAAAATTGTGGCATGTCCCAGCACTAAAGGGCCTTGTTCAGACAGTGCAGATATGATGCAGATTTTGCATAAATTTTTTTAAGCCAAAATCAGAATTGGATTCAGGAGAGGAGATACTTTAAGGCCTCCCTTCATATATTTTTTCTGTTTAGGTTTTATTCCTGGTTTTGGCTTGAAAATTTTTAAAAATCTGCAACAAATCTGCGCTGTGTGAACAAGGCCTAAGGCGGAATACAGTGCCTCATGGAGCTACCATACGGTGGCACACAAAGGGCCTACATATCCGTAGCACAGAACCAGAGGAACCGCTTTGCTGCCATACAGAGTTCGTGACTGTGTATAAATTGTAGCAATGGCAAACACCTGTTTACTGGTATATTTCATGAACTGCACTTCATACTCTGAATTTACATGAGTTGTTTTTTTTCATTTTTGACGCTTTTTTTTGCTGTCATTTTCATAACCTCAGCAAAAACGCACACCACCGTTTTTGTAAAAAACAAACAAAGTTGCCGTAGATATGTCAAGTAAATGCACCCCCACATAGGTCTGCACCTACAAACTTGTCATGTGCATCAGAACCTTTCATTGCCATACAAGCCATAGTGAAAAGAAAATGATATTCCAAATTTAAAAAAATATAGCAAATATTATGCAGTCAAACTTACATATTAAACTATGGCGCTAAATACTGAGTAGTAATTTGGTCTTTGAAGGGATTAGCATATCAGGGCAACCTTCTTCATTTCAGTAGCAACCCTGAGGCTGAGCAGATTGCTGTGGGTCCAACCACTGAAAATCTCGGGATCTGTTATTATTATCTGTTATTTCCATCTGTAAGGGTATGTTCACATGGCAACGCCAATTACGTCTGAAATTACGGAGCTGGTTTCAGGCGAAAACAGCTCCTGAATTTCAGACGTTTTGACAAGTACTCGCGTTTTTGCGGCATCTTTTACGGATGTAATTGGAGCTGTTTTTCATTAGAGTCAATGAAAAACTGCTCCAATTACGTCCCAAGAAGTGACACTCATTTGAGGCGGTATGTTCACACAGGCTAATTACAGCAGTTTTTCGGGCCGTAAACGTCCCAAAAAACAGCTAAAAAAATCAAAAGCAGGCGTTCTGTTCCAACGGGGCGTTTTTTACGCGGCCGTTTTGAAAGCTGTTTTTCATTGACTTTATAGCCGTTTTTTAATCAAACTCTCGTTTTTTACGGCTCTTTTAGGAGCTGTTTTTCATTGACTTTATAGAAAAACAGCTCCAAAAAGAGCCGTAAAAAAGGCAGCAAAAAACGAGAGTTTGATTAAAAAACGGCTGAAAATCAGGAGCTGTTTTCAAGGGAAAACAGCCTCTGATTTTCAGCCGTTTTTTTAAGCAACTACCGTTTTTCGCTGCGTTTTTTATGGCCGTTTTTGGAGCTGTTTTTCTATTGTCAATGAAAAATGGCTCAAGAAGTGACATGCATCTCTTTCTACGGGGCGTTTTTTTACACGGCCGCTTTTAAAACGACTACGTAAAAAAAGACCCGTGGGAACGGAATGCCATTTTTCCCATTGAAATCAATGGCCGGATGTTTGGAGGCGTTCAGCCCCCGCATTTTTAGCAATTTTTTGAGGCGTTACGGCCCAAAAAATGGCTGAAAATAGCCCGTGTGAACATACCCTTAGGCCTTTCTTTATATGTTTCTTCTGTTTAGGCTCTGGTACTGGATTTGGCTTAAAAAATACATACAAAATCTGCAGCAAATCTGCACTGTGTGAACAAAGCCTTATAAACTGTTATCTTGTTAGGGTATGTGCACACGTAGTGACCAAAAACGTCTGAAAATACAGAGCTGTTTTCAAGGGAAAACAGCCCCTGTTTTTCAGACGTTTTTTGAGCAACTCGCATTTTTCGCAGCGTTTTTCGCTGCGTTTTCTACGTCCGTTTTTGGAGCTGTTTTCATTGGAGTCTATGAGAAAACAGCTCCAAAAACGTCCAAAGAAGTGTCCTGCACTTCTTTTTACGAGGCGTAATTTTACGCGTCGTAATTGCCGTACGACGCGTAAAATTACGCGTCGTGGGAACAATACAACGTTATACCCATAGAAAGTAAAGGGCAGATGTTTGACAACGTATTTGAGACGTATTTTCAGACGTAAAACGAGGCAAAAAACGCCTCGTATACGTCTGAAAATAGGTCGTGTGAACCCAGCCTTATATGTTTTTCATCCATATTGTCTCCAATTTTGAAACCAAGGCATGCAGAGGTAAAATAAGGCCCCTTAGACTTCTATGGGTGACAAATACGTCTTCGTAGAAGGTTGTATGGAGCCATAATACAATAGAGTGCATGAGGCCTGACGTATTTTTTTTTTATTTTTCATGCTCCGTTGACTTGTATGCAGAGAATACAGCCTGATGGTACTTAGTGGACAGTGCTGCATATTAAAAAAATATGAAATGTGTGTAGAAATCAGACTGTGAAAAAATATAGATGTAGGAATAGCGCCATAGAATAACTCTAGCTCCATATTCAGGACCTATCCTCGCCTAGTCTATTCATATTCTGGATGAAACACTGTGGTTCCTCAGAACCGAACATATAGGAACATAAATATCTATGGTGCTGTATCTAAATATCTATGGTTTGATTCAATACAATTGAAGGTGGGCTTACATCCGCAATACGGACGGTTAAACAGTTGAACAAATAACACGGCCTATTTTGTAGGAAAAAAATATACACCCTTTTTTTTCCCTTCGCAATTCCGCTTGCAAAAGTTCGCAAAACAGTTTATTGCCAGCGTTTTAAAGCTTCCTATTGACTTCAATGGGAAAAGCGACGAGAATTGACATGACGCCTTTTTTGTGCAGCGCGTAATTTAATTACGCCATCATAAAAAACGTGCTGTAGTGCTAACAGCGTATATTCCCATTAAAGTCAATTGAGAGCATTAAAAGTGTGTTTTTAACGTATATTTTGACGCATTCAGCGTGCCAAAATGGACGTCAAATACACCCTGGCAACATGGCCTAAAGCTAATAAAATCTAGTAGCAAATCATGGAACCCTCCTGAGTAAATTGGAAAAATAACAGCCTGAAAAGCAACAAAAACACAAAAGGGATAAGCAACAATGTCAAGCAGGAATATATAATATACACACACAACACACACGCTCTGTTCCTCTCACACACATAGTATTGCCCTGCACTTTCCCATATCGGTTGCATTTTGGCTCCTGGCGTGATCTCTTCATTTTGCACTGGTCACTGGTCTAGTGGAAGTCACACAGTGTCACTTATTTACACGTGGGCAGAAATGAGCTGCTGCTGTATGTAAATAGAAGGGATGTAATTACAGATAAAGATAAAAATGTTTTCTAACTTTTTTTAAATACCTTATTTCAATACAGATAAATGTACTGTTAAAATCTGGGTCTTTATTGTGACGTTGGAAGTGAGTGCATAGTAATAATAATAAATGCTGATGGTGATCACCAAACTCAGGTGGAGAAGGATAGGATCACACTGATCTACAGTATATACTTGTGTGTAAAAACTCTATTGTGTCTACCTATGGAAAGCGTGTCAAATCTGTGCTATCTGATGCTGTAAATAAAGGATCCTGTTTGACTTGTCAATGTCATCATTCAATGACAATTTATTCGGATACGATAAATGATGCATTAAGCAATAAGTGTTGGGTTCTTTTTTTTTTTTAGAAAGAATCCCTAAGGGGGACAGCCTAAAATTTAAAAAAGGAGAACTAAAAGGGCCAGCCATCCTACCTTCAACAACTTCTTTATGTAAATCAACTGACTTCAGATTGTTAACCCAATTGCAACCAACACCTGTGAACTCTGGCACATAAAACCCACTACTAAAGCCCGATTTAATGAGCTCCGCTTTCACTTTGTCTGGGTATATTTCTAGCCAGGGAAGCATTCTTGACCGCTTCACTGACGTCAACGCTTTTTGATAAGGAGGGTATGTTCACATGCAGTGCTTTCAGGCGTATTTTGGGGCGTTTACACCTCGAAAAACAACTGAAAAAACGGAAGTTGAACTTCTACAAACATCTGCCCATTGAAATCAATGGGAAAAACAGCATTTAATTCATACGGTGCGTCTTTTTACGTCTCTGTTTAAAAAAACGGAGCGTAAAAAGACGCTCCATAAAAAGAAGTGCATGTCCCTTCTTGAGGCATTTTTTGGAGCTGATTTTCCATTGAACACTATGAAAACCGCCTCAAAAAACGTCTGAAAATAAGCCTCAAAAGACGCTCCAAATTTCATTTTCAGCTTCAAAAACACCTGAAAATCAGAGGCTGTTTTCTCTGAAATCAGCTCCATATTTTCAGACGTTTTTTGTTAAGCGTGTGAACATACCCGAACTCTTTCGCATTGGGTTGCTGCACATTAGATTGGTTTTATTTCTTACAGCATCTAACCATAGCATGTGTCCCACCACAGAATGAACACTCGCGGCGGTATCTACAGCTATTAAGCCACTTACATTGTCCTTCATTAAAGGCGAAACAGATACCTTTACGAAAAGTATTAGGGTATGTTCACACGGCAGCGTCCAATACGCCTGAAATTACGGAGCTGTTTTCAGGCGAAAACAGCTCCTGAATTTCAGACATAATTGCTCATACTCGCGTTTTTCGCGGCCTCAATTACGGACGTAATTGGAGCTGTTTTTCAATGGAGTCAATGAAAAACGGCTCCAATTACGTCTCAAGAAGGGACATGCACTTCTTTTACAGCAGCGCGTAAAAAAAAAAGCCTGTGTGCACAGAACATCGTAACCCCATTGATTTCAATGGGCAGATGTTTGCCGGCGGTTTGGAGCCGTATTTTCAGACATAATTCAAGGCGTAAAACGCCCGCATTACGTCCGTAAATAGGGCGTGTGAACATACCCTTAGTATTCATTGAAGTAGAAGACCTCTGTGGCAACATGAGGTTCAGCCACAGGCCAACATCTTTAACACCCCATTTAACACCGGGATGAACTGCTAACTTCTGCCTGAATAATTCATCATAAGTGAACCATGACATACCCCCAAATTTCCTGTAAGCTTCCAGGACTATGTCAATATGTTGAAAAAGACCGGCAGAATTCACGAGTGATTTCTCGTTTAAAACAGCCGCAAATATACAAAAACCTTGCAGCCAATTATTAAAGGATTTGGGAATGGTCTTCTTCTTATCATCCTCTTTTTCCTCAGATTTCCTATCATCTTTAATAAACTCTTTAGCTGATGGCAGTAATGACAGAATCTCTACATATTCATTACGCAATATTTTTTCTTTAATACTTTGTGATAAGTGGTAACCTAAAGGTGATAATTCACAAGTTAACGCTTCCTTAATACAAACTTGTGAAACCCCAACACCCTTCTCCAAAACTGGGGTACTTGCAGAAGGGGCAATAACAGGCCTGACTAATATTCTTATTGGCAGACCAGGCTTCTCCAATACTACTAGTATTAGGGGATTTTTTTTAAATAAATCAGACATGGCTGACAGAAAAGTATTCAGCACAGCCATGTCTATTTGTGGAACATTACAAGCATTGCCGGTAAGCAGCGACTCACACTGGTTACCGCTCATCTCACCATCCTCAGAGGCTTCATTGCGGTGCTGCGACAGCCTTGTTTTGGTCCTCTGCTGACCAGTTGATCCTGGCGACATTCCTCCTGCTCCCAAATTTCTTCCCTCCGCTACTGCTGGGAAGTGGGGAATAAATCCTCCCAGACCGCTTCATCGGTCTGGCGTCTCTCTCTTCCTCTTCTTCTGGCACTTGCTGGATGACGACTTCCTCTGCGCCAACGACCGCATCATAGGCTGGTGCGTCCTCTTGAGCAGTGCCATCCGGAACGACGTGCAAACACCTTCTCAGCCACTCCTCACCGCCACTTGTCTCTGCTCTGGCAATAAGTTGTCTCAGAAGATCCTCCATAATGGCCGCTGTTCAATGCTGCTTCTTCCAAAAGACCCAGCGGACGTTCCAGCACTGGAATAAATAGAGACTGTAGATTCCCGCCAAAACACCACTGGCCAATCAGCTGGATCCACGACATCCTTCCAGATGTTCCCAACACATTCCAGAACCTGCTGACGAACACAGCTGACCTTCAAGTGAACTCAAAAAGGTAAGTACCAACTCCCCCCCTATAGAGGGGGGAGACCATTTATGATTAAATAGGAAAAACTAAATCCACAGGCGACATGACCCCATGTGTCCCTGTTGCTAAGGACACCCTGGCCTTCCATTCCTATTTACTTACTAACCATTTGTAGTAATCTAGGAGAGATTTGGTGCAATTCTGTGGTAAAAGTCCACAGAATTTGCTGCTTTCTCTGGGAACACATCTGTATGTGAGGCCGCCTAAACAATATCTAAAGAAAAGCCCACCCTGGCAGGACTTGAGCTGAGGGGAAGCCTCGTTTCGTTCAGGACTTGACCTGAAGCAGCGATTACATGCACACTGGGCCAACATTGTGCATTTTTTAAATGCTGGAAATAAAAACGCATCTGAAAAACGCATGCAAATTGCTTCAGCTGCAATCTCGTTTTTAACGTACTAGTCGTAGGCTTTCAGCCAAAACAATTAAACAATGCATTCTTTCCTGCATTTCAAAAATGCAACAAAACGTACAATGTGAACTCAGCCTTAGGCCGGATTCACACAAGCGTGTTCGGTCCGTGATATACAGACCGTATGTCGGCAGTATTTCCCAGACTGAACACACTGCAGGGAGCCGGGCTCCTAGCATCATAGTTATCTATGGCAGTAGGAGTCCCTGCCTCGCTGCGGGAAAACTCTCCTGTACCGTAATCGTGTTTTCAGTACAGGACAATAGTTCCGCGGGGAGGCAGGGACTCCTGGCATCGTATACTGCCGACATACGGTCTGTATATCACAGACCGAACACGCTCATGTGTATCTGGCCTTAGGGTGCAGTAACACGTGGCGTATTTGCCTAGTATTTCCGCAGCGTAAAAATACGCTCTGGAAAACTTCTGCATCGCAATAAATTGAAAAATCTGTTTGATATGCAGAATATTTTTCCAACTGGACATTGTACAGTTTACAAGAGACGGTATTTAGGCTGTGGCTAGACTTATACTTTTTTTTTTTGTCGTGAGCAATAAATCGCTGTCCATAGGAATACATTAGGCTAGGGATTTATTTTTTTTGTAGTGAGAGATGTACGCCGTGTGTAGCCCTAGTCTATTGCATTCCTATGGACAGCGATTTATTGCTCACTACAAAAAAAAGTGCCTGTGTCCAGGCCCAGCCTTAGGAGGCTAGCAGCCCGTACCCATCAGCTTTTAAAAGGTGGATGTCTCCTGAAAAGTGCAGTTCCACTCCATTAGGGCATATAGACCGCAAAGAGGAAGGGTTCCCGGCTGGTCCATGTATTACGTGGTAGACCATTTATTTAAACGGCTGACATGTAATGGTGGATTTTAACGCAGCAAATTTTGTTGCAGGAATTTCTGCAACATGAAAGTTAGGCTGGGTTCACACGACCTATTTTCAGGCGTAAACGAGGCGTATTATGCCTCGTTTTACGCCTGAAAATAGGGCTACAATACGTCGGCAAACATCTGCCCATTCATTTGAATGGGTTTGCCGACGTATTGTGCAGACAACCTGTAATTTACGCGTCGTCGTTTGACAGCTGTCAAACGACAACGCGTAAATTGACTGCCTCGGCAAAGAAGTGCAGGGCACTTCTTTGCAACGTAATTTGAGCCGTTCTTCATTGAACTCAATGAAGAGCAGCTCAAGATATACGAGCGTCAGAGACGCCTCGTATATTACGAGGAGCAGCATTTACGGCTGAAACGACGCAGCTGTTTTCTTCTGAAAACAATCTGTCATTTCAGCCGTAAATGCCTGCTATCGTGTGAACATACCCTAAATTCCATTCATCTGAAAGGGGCTGTTTCTGGCACATCCAGATAAATGAAGCAGATTATTATGTCGCAGAATTTCCTGCAACAAAACCTGCTGCATGCGAATTCACCCCAACACTACGTCTCTTCTGCAGCTGTCTCTTATCGCCGTGGTTTTCTGAAACCGGATCTTCACCAATCAGCTGATCACTAGGCCAACTTCATGCGACAACTTCAAACATGATTTCAAAGAAACCTCGAAAACATTTCCATACAAAAAAAAAAAAAAGGAGTAACAATAAGTACACTTATTTTACCATACAAATACTAGTAGCACCACATGGCACGGTCCACATGCTGAGGTTTACCAAATCCACCCATATAGTGCGATGTATAGTGAAGCTATGTTTGAACCCCGCACCTCTACTATACTTATGTTTTATGCAAAACTTCCGTGGTCTCACACCAGAGAAATGTGGTAGTAGGCAGGGTAGGACACAAGACGTTTGGCTGAGGTTCAGATACACCTTAGACATTTTTATTATAAAAAAATAAATAAAATTCAATCAGTGTACATGGGAAACATCAGGGACATTTATGGCATATCCACAGGATATGCCAATAATGTCAGATAGATGCAGGTCACACACCTATCTCTAGATGCTACGCTGTTTCCATAACTGCCATTTACTACTATGTGAGTTACGGAAACAGCATAGTTTAGCGAGCTACATTGTTTTCTTCTTCATGGCCGGGAATCACACACGTCAGCCAGAACACATATTGAGGTATAAATGAAGCCGTACCGATCATGGACTGTGTTCTTTAACCAGTTAAGGACTAGGCTGTTTTACAGCTAAATGACCAGAGAAAATGTCACAATTTTGCGCTTATTTAGATGACTATAACTCAGCAGGTGAATAAAGTTCATGTTTGAATTTTACACTCTTTTTAAAGGACAGATAGGGCTTTGTTTTAATAGCATTTGTCAATATACATAATTTTTATTTTTTTCTCTAAAGTGGGCAAAATTGGAAAAAAATTCAAGAATTTAGCAATTGCATCAGTTTATACCAGCATTTTTCACACACAGTATAGACCACGGACAAAATTAATCTCCTTTCACATTCTGCCACTTCTTCTGTGCATGGGGATACCAAATATGTGGCCTTATTTATCACATGGAGATGTAGGAGGGCGGACGATAGAAGAAGCTTATTTCACAAATAGCCTTTTTTCAAAGCTGGTTTTACAAAACGCAGCAGAGTTTCTATAACACTTTCAATATATCTGCTCTTGAAGCCGACATCCCAAAATATTCATCTAGGGGTATAATGGGAATGATTTTATTGGTGTTTCCTAAAATAAAAAATTGCAGGTTTGTGCAAATGGAGCTCTCCAGCAGATGAACTTTAGAAAATAAGCAAACATGACATCCTCCTCCCACCCATTCCCTCCCTCACCCATGGAGTAATAATCTTTGAAAAAATATGATGTAGTGCAAATATATTTTCAACTAATTAACTAAAATCTAATAATTCAGAACAGTGTGGTATTTTTTTAAAACATGGGTCAATGTGCAGGCCTGGCTGCGAGGGACAAAAATATCGGGAATCTTTGCGGTGCCCGTCTTTTCTGCAGACGCGGCACTTTTTCTGGGGGTTGCTTCTAGTTGGTGTTGGGGGAATGCGAGTGGTAAAATGTCTTCGTCAGTCGTTTGACATCCTCAGACTGGGGACATTCTCTGGTGTCCTAAACATCAATTATGAGGCCTTCAATAATGTTCTCCTGGAATTCCAGGTATGTGTCTCTGCCTGTCTTTTTTTTTTATAGAGCACAAATGAGTTGTGGATGGCCACCTGTAGCAGATAAATGGCCACTTTTTGTACCAGGTTTTTGTTTTGCGGTTCACTAAATAGGGCTGTAAAACCTGGTTGCTTAAATCCACCCCCCAATGTACTTGTTATATTCGGACACGCTCACTGGTTTGTGCTTGTCTGATGTTGCCCCCCTTTCCCTCACTGCCACTGTTCCTGCGGTATGAATCGTGCCTAGCACATACACATCTTTGCGATCAGTGTACTTGACCGCCAGCAATTCTTCAGATGCAGAAGCACAGGAGTCCCCCTTTACCATGCGCTTCTCCACTAATTGCTGCAGAAAACCAATTCGTTTTTTGCGCATGGTACCACCTGCCCCGGTCCTTGCAGCATGCAAATGCCTAAACAGGGGCACACTAGAATAAAAATTATCGCAGTACAGGTGGTACGTAATTTAAAGTCACCTTGATGTGACATTCCCAAGCTCACACATACACACACCCATTTAGGATTTTACCCATGCGGTACTTTTTGGGTAATGCTAACACCGGCGGTAGCCGATAATGATGATAACTTTAACATTAAATATCTCAGTGAAAAAAAAAATCCTATCTCATAA
Source organism: Rhinoderma darwinii (assembly GCF_050947455.1). Lineage (NCBI taxonomy): Eukaryota > Metazoa > Chordata > Amphibia > Anura > Rhinodermatidae > Rhinoderma > Rhinoderma darwinii. The sequence goes on from NC_134699.1 coordinate 35,317,559, forward strand.
TCGTTTGCAGCAGTTTTTGTATTGAAAAGAGCTTTCAAATGAGCCACCATTTTTGTAGTTGAAAAACGTTTTGAGGTGTTTTTGGAGTTGTTTTTCCATTGAGCTCAAAAAGTGAAACTCCTTTTTACGGGGCGTTTTTACACACGCCATTTAAAAAAAAAAAAAAAAAAAAAAACAGCGGCGTAAAAAAATGCGCCTTCTGAACTAAATGACGTTTTTCCCATTGAATTCAATGGGTAGATGTTTGTAGACGTTTAGCTAGCGATTTTCCAGGCGTATTTAGAGGCAACTATGCCCCGAAAAACGCCTGATAACTCTGCGTGTGAACATACCCTAAGACTACAGAGCAAGGAAGTGCTTTATTTTCTGCCCCGTTTGGAACTCTAGCGGGTGTAACTATTAGTAAAACTGTATCACGTATCACTGTACACTAATACTAATGTTCTTATTTTAAAAAGGGTCACATGTTCTCTTTAAAAATTGTATCTTATCTGCAGCCTCAGGCCATGTTCACACATGGCATATTTTTTGGGGGTGCAGAAAAACATGAACCCAGCCTTAAAAACGATTGTAAAGATGTAAATTTATTAGCGAGAGTGTAGAATAAAAACAAGCTCACTGAAAAACATTTAATGGACCTCCTATGTAATGAACATAGTAAACAAGATATAAATAAGCATCGCGGCTCCACCTTGGAAGACTACTCTGTAATTAACTTGGGTATAACCTCTTGGCCAACATACAATCTGGCCTTCACCCTCATGAAATTGTAGTGTTTAACTTGGTAATCTAGTTTCTGTGCGTGGCGTTTCACAAATACTCACCCCCATTGACACCATATTGTTTTCAGAGCCACAGTACCCTGTGCTTCACATAAAATAAAAGCTCCTTTGGGGCAAGAACTATTTTTGTCACTAAAAAAAAAAGAATTCCTAACGGATTGACTAAAAAGGTGCTTAAAATATTTAGAGATGAATGTGCCAATGTGCTGTGATTTTTGAAGGGTGCCAGACCGTGACTTCTTCATTAGAGGTGCACCCTTAGTGAACTCGGGCCCGACATACACACCCAAAAAACAAGCTATAAATTCCATAAAGCAGGTAAATTCCTGATGACAGAAGTGATCATGTGTTATACAGGCCCTTCTATGGTTGCACTAATCTTGGTTTAGCAATAGACAGCAACGAATGTATTAAGTATTCCAGCCCTAAAGCCTGCACAATTGTAAATGCATCTCTGAAGAAAGTCACATGCTGTAACTCAGTATACGATAATGCTATATACGTGAAAAGCTACCCTATTATGTAGATTCATTCTAGAAGTAAAACTGAACATACACCAAGGTCTTATTCCGACGTCAGTTGTAAAACGTGTGAGTGTTTCATCGGGGGAAAAAGGAAAATGGGACATGTGAATTGGTCCCTTGACTTTTCTGTATCAGTGTACAGTCCGTGTGCTGTACACATTCTACACTTGGAAAGCACATGGACGTGATCAACGCTTATCTGAATAGGCCCTAAATATGTGTTCATAACTTGTTTGGGAAAAAAGAAGAAAACTAAAATCAGGCTATAAAAGGTGTAAAAAAAAGTTGGGGGGAATGTGCAGTTGTCAATGTTGTAAACTAGACTTATCCACAGAGACATCTTGTGGGTAAAACAACCAGAAAATTGCTGCTCCCCGAGTAAATTCTGCAATATCACTGATCTGTAATATGAACGGGGTACACGTTAATGAGGACCTACTCGATCTAAAAATAGAACGCTTATCTCTTTCTTCAGATAAATCTATGGACTTTATTTCGTTAGCTGAAGAAACACAAAAATTAAAGAACACAAATAGATAAAGTGTGATTGTTCTGTGAATGTTATAATTACTTTAATGTACTTTTGCATTTTACAGAAGTCTGGTTAAAAATGCACATTCTTCCCCTTTTTCCTCAAGACAGCTGGTAAAACATTTTCTGCAAGTGATACGATTATTGAATGATCAGCGTCACTGATGAATTTTAGCAATTCCTTGCGTAAGAACAAAAAAAATTATGCCAATATTTTCTTGCCCAGTCTCACATCATTCTTTACAATATAAAGGGTTACCACTCCCTGACTGGCAGGATGTACCCCGGGATCCATAAACAGCACTTGTAAAATCCAACCAGGTGGACAGGTCGGCTAGTTGGCTTTGGCGCGGAGCTGTGCTCTCTTGCCTGTGACAGCCTGGAATCCAGTTTTGATGCTAGCCACAGAACAGCGAGAATGGCAGGTTTCACACTGCAGGAAATATAACCTGGTGTCCTTCTGCAGGATGGTATCTGGCGACCGACAGGTATGACAAGTCACGTACTCCTCTGTAAAACAAGAATTGGGCATCATTAAAAGCTGCATATGTAAATGATAGATCTAGCAAACGTCTAAATCAAACGCTGCGGTTTCTAGTTTCGACTATTACAAAAAAAAAAAAAATGTATAAAAAAATAACCGCTTCAAAACGCTGTGTCATTTAGCTTTGAGGGGTATTTTGACCATGGACATGTATGACTTATCAGGAGAATGGGTGTCTAACTCACTCCCAATGTATCAAGTAAATGGCATACGGCAGCTGAGAAATGGATGGGCAGGAAAAAGCAGGCTGAGGATACGCACTGCTCCTTATTAGGGTATGTTCACACACGGCAGATTTGGTGCAGAAATGTCAACAATTGAAAATCTATTCCACACCGCTGAATGGTATTGTTTCTGCAGCATGTGCATGAATTTCTGAAAACCCCGTTCACCTACCCTACGTGTCCGGACTTGCAGTTTTCCCCACTTGTACGGTGCTTCTTCCCCGCCTACTATAGCTTCAGCCTAAACCCCACCGCTTGATGATCCCTTTATAACATTTGCATTACACAATAAGCCCTACATAATGATGACGTAGTGCTATAGCTTACTGACTGAACATTCCAGCTGTCAATTCAAACGTACAGGACATATTTAGATGTGTCGGTCCTTCTATTGCAAGGTACTGCCGTCATTTCTACCTGCCCTCACAGAGATCACACGCTCTGTTTGCAACCCTGCTTTCAATACACGTCCACTCCAGGACGTCAGGGAGCAGTTAATGGAGAGAATTCCCCATTTGTGCCATGTTCAGCAACGAGGAGGGGGGAGAAAGAGAAGACGAGCGGCATACGACGTGATGTTCCGTACTTCTGGTAAAGTGCTGAATATCCCATATCCAGATTACGGAACGTCACAGAAGCAGGAAATAAACAGTTGAGGTACGGTCACATGACTGCACGTTGGACCGGCTTTCTGAGCAATCTCCTTGACACAACACATTGTTAGAGGCTTAAGACACAGTATTTAGACCATTTAGAATGTTTTTAAGGACCAGAAAACCCCTTTAAAATCTATCGGCATTAAAAAAAAAACCTCAATGGTCAGAAGACCTTTTTTAGGTTACATCAAAGTAATTTGCAATCTTTTTCTGTGTCAAGCCTCAGCTTTTTAGGACTGTAAGATATTATTCTTCATCATATTGTATAAATCGCACTCGTCAATTACTGAGAAAAAGCACTTACTAATGTATCTTCTCAAGACGTTCTCTATCTGTTTTTGCTGGAATCGACCCTTGATGACTAGTTGGTTGTTACCATCTATAGAGCCACTGTAGGAAAGAGAAGAATGCACGGCTTCAGAAAACGAGTCACTTAACCAGTTCAGGACCGGGCTATTTTGAGCCTTCAGGACCAGACACAGTTTAGCCCTTTTTTTGCACGTGTTCGTTAAATGGCTATAACTTTATTTGTTGGGCTAACGACGTGATTTTTTAGTTGTTTTTTTCCGTAGACAATGCAGGTTTCTTTTTTTTATCGTTTATACACATCCTTTTTGCCATTTCAGAATTTTTATTCTTAAAGTTTGAAAATAATAGTAAAAAAAATAAGCTTTTTTACGTTTCAGCAATTTTTTTGGGTAATAACAGTTTTACCCTAAAATAGACCTTTTATTTGTGGTCGTGATGGTCTACCATAAATTTTAATATGTTACATGACTATATTAGGGTAATTGGGTCACGTTTTTTTTTTTGGCATGGGTATTTTATGTGTATTTATTTATTTATTTTTTGCACTTTACTATTTTTTTATTACTATGGTCTGTCCCTCAAAAGGTCAAAAAAAGACCTTTGGGGAACTTTATATTTTTTTCTTTCTTTTTACAGCATGCTTTTCCACTGTTAGGCTATGTTCACACGGAGTATTTTGCAGAGTTTTTTGACGCGGAGACCGCGTCGCAAAACTCGGCAAAAACGGCCCGAGAACGCCTCCCATTGATTCCAATGGGAGGCGTCAGCGTCTTTTTCCCACGAGCAGTAAAACTGCCTCGCGGGAAAAAGAAGCGACATGCCCTATCTTCGGGCGCTTCCGCCTCTGACCTCCCATTGACTTCAATGGGAGGCAGAGAAAGCATATTTCGCGCTGTTTTATGCCCGCGGCGCTCAAAATCGGCGTGCAGGGAGAGGAAAATCTGCCTCAAAGTTCCAAACGGAATTTTGAGGCAGATATTCCTCCCCCAAAATACTCCGTGTGAACATAGCCTAACTGGAGCTGCACAGCAGCCCCGGTTACAGGGGAAATCAGCCCTCTCATAGTGACGATTGTCACTAATAGGGCTGTGCTGGGTCTAGTAAGACCCAGCCGCAGTCTGGCAGTAACGGCACCCGGCGATCATGTGACCAGTCACATGATCACCGGGAGGAAGAGAGACGGCGCCGCTGCTGCGGTCTCTTTTCCTATACACAGCATTCATTGTGCGCTGTGTACAAGTCATCAGAGAAGACAGAAGCAGCGAAAGCTGCTTCTATCCTCTCCTCAGGGTCCACGGCAGTCACTGACAGCCGAAGACCCGACATTCAGCTGCCCGATCACTCGGGCAGCAGTTAAACCCAAAGCCGTAAAAAGTCTCGGGTTTTAAGGACCCTGACCGCTGGCCGTAAAAACACAGCCAGCGGTCGGGAACCAGTTAAATCATGCCTGTCATTTGACAAGTGGATTTCATGCCTACGGTACTTTGCCAACTATTCTTGAGGTGCCTATACAACTACAGATTACTGTTAATGATATGACCAGAAAAGAGGATTATGTGCATGTTACTAAAATGATCAGTTCTGACCCATGAAAACTTTGATTTGTTGGTTGTTTCGAAGTTGAGGAGATTGACTTTTTTTTTTTTTTAGAAAGTCTCGCAGACTGCGTGTACAGTATACCACTGTTTGTTTTTCTCCTCTTATTTATTTCTAGGCCTTGTGTTTCTTAAAAGAGGAACTGCAAGGTCTCCTGACATCCCTCGTTTAGTAAATACTTGTATTCCCCATGAAATAGCAATTCTGGAGCATTTTCTTAGAACTCTGCATTGTTCATTTCATTTTATTCTTCCTGAATACATTAACAACTGTCCACTTGCTAATAGGATGTGTCCCCTACACAGTCAGTCCAACATCAGCACTGCTTGGACATGGTCAGGCTCTGTAGGGGCACACCCCATTGACAACGGAACAGTAACACCAAGTTGTCAAACTAATTATAGATTTCCAGGAGGAATAACAGATGAACAGCACAACACAGAAAACTTCTGAATGGTTATATTATTGGGAATGCAGACACGTTGGAAGAGCGAATAGGACCTCTTTAAAACTTATTGGCTGCAGCAGCAAATGGGACATCAGGCACATACATCCTACAGCACTATCTATGTAGACCATGGTTGGAGAAATGGCGTGTGCACCTTTTAGACATACCTTGTACCCAATTCAGCTAATAAGAAAGCCAGTAGATGTTTCGGCTGACGATGTAATCTAAAAATAGTCAAGCATGCGTAGAATTAAACAAGGTTATTTAAAATTAGATTACTAAAAAAAAAAAATAATTATTTAAAGGCAATGTACTCATTCAAATGTCACACTCACAGTTTGCAAATATCTGTAAAGTTCACAAACGAGGTTTTCTTTGTGCCTACTCGGACGACTTGTGGCGGCTTCATGACAAATTTTCTTTTTTCTCCGGCTACCATGTCTGGATTTTTCTCTCGCATGATGTTAAAAACTCTGTTAAGAAGCTGAAAGAAATGGGATTCTCAAAGTCAATAAAGGTACTAATGTCAATACGTATATTCAGATACTCAAGGAGAACACAAATCGATATAATCTACATTTGCTATTTAGCGGTTTGCGCTTCAGACCCATCTTTCTTCCTAATTCGATAACCAGAAGTGATCGCTGTCGGCCATGTAACAGATGGAGTAGCATCCAGACACCGGTCACTGTCTAAAAGCCAACACACACAAACCGATTGTAATTCCATTTGTGTAAGATATTGAAGTTGTTTTATCTCAGTAGGGAGGAAGTAAAGGACTGCATTCATGTCGTCTCCTACTCTGCTGCATTCTAAAATAAATGGAGTGCAGCCTACAAGTGCATTAACCAGTTAGTGACCGGCCCATCGTGTTTCTACGTCGGTCACTAACGGGCCTTATTCCGATGCCATAGACTTTTTACATCGCGGCATCGGAATAAGTAAACAGAGCAGGGAGCTGTCAAATCTCCCTGCTCTCAGCTGCCAGAGGCAGCTGAGGGCTGGGGGCATCCCTGCTCTGCCGTGTGAGATCGATATTAGTATCGATCTCACCCGTTTAATAGCGAGCACCGCATCTGAGTGGTTTTGGAGAGAGGGAGCTCCCTCTCTCCCCCACCGACACACGGCGATACGATCGCCGAGTGTCAGTGTCTCCAATGGCAGCCGGGGGCCTAATAAAGGCCCCCAGGTCTGCCTGTAATGAATGCCTGCTAGATCATGCCGCAGGCATGACCTAGCAGATGCCTGTCCGTTTTAAACGGACAGGCATAATACACTGCAATACAGAAGTATTGCAGTGTATTATAATAGCGATCGCAGAATCGCATATTAAAGTCCCCTAGTGGGACTAGTAAAAAAGTTAAAAAAAAAGTTTCATAAAAAGTTAATAAAAAAAAGTGAAAAAAATATAAAATGAAAAACCCACTTTTTCCCCTTACAAACGGCATTAGTATTAAAAAAACTAAATAAAAGTAAAAAAGTTACACATATTTGGTATCGCCGCGTCCATAACGACCCCGACTATAAATCTATTACATTATTTAACCTGCACGGTGAACGCCGTAAAAAATGAAATAAAAAAACGACAGAAAAATTGCTGTTTTCTGTGAATCCTGACTTTAAAAAAATATGATTAAAAAGTGATCAAAAAGTCGCATCTACTCCAAAATGGTACCAATAAAAACTACAAGTAGTCCCGCAAAAAAAAAGCCCTCATACAACCGCATCGGCGAAAAAATAAAAACGTTACGGCTCTTCAAACATGGAGACACAAAAACAAATAATTTAGAAAAAAAAGCGTTTTTACTGTGTAAAAGTAGTAAAACATACAAAAACTATACAAAATTTGGTATCGTTGCAATCGTAACAACCCGCTGAATAAAGTTATTGTGTTATTTATACCACACGGTAAACGGCGTAGATTTAGGACGCAAAAAAGAGTGGCGAAATGTCAGATTTTTTTCTATTCCCCCCCCCAAAAAAAAGTTAATCAATAAATAATATGTACCTCAAAATGGTGCTATTAAAAAGTACAACTTGTCCCGCAAAAAACAAGACCTTATACAGCTATGTCGACGCAAAAATAAAAAAAGAGTTATAGCTCTTGGAATGCGACGATTGAAAAACGTAAAAAATAGCTTGGTCATTAAGGTCTAAAATAGGCTGGTCATTAAGGGGTTAATGAAGCCAACAAACAGCACAGAGCTCTAGTGTTTTTAGTTCTAGATTAGAAACATAAATTTACACACTGAGGTACAAACCTAAGAAGTTTTTAAGAGGATCACTGGTAGCATGCGCTAACAGCAGAAAAGGGCACACACATATCTGCCCCCATGATCACTATTGTTGTTCATATCTCTAGTTCTGAGAAATACCAGAAATAATATCACACATGTATGTACATAACACCTCTGAAGAGAAGCTCAGCGTATACAAAATATCCAACACAGGTTCAGGGGCTCTTTTGAAATAATATCACCTAAACACCACATTGATCGAGGACTCACCTCATCATATGTGTAGTCCCTTTCAGTGCCAGCCCATGCAGGTCCATGTTGAGAACTAAAGGAAATTCCATCATCTTTCTTATTGTCTTCTTCTTCAAAGGCTGCTAAGTAGGGACAGAAGGGTCATAAACCATGTAAGGAAGGCAGGAAAGACAACTGTGAACGTGTGTCCCCAAACAAGATTTTCATAAACCACACAAATATTTTTTTGATCAGGTAACACCTACACACATACCTTCATCTTTATCATTTGAGTCATCGTCCTCTGGGAACTTAACATTTTTCTTTTTCTTCTTCTTTGTCAACATGAACTCCAAGTCATCTTCTTGGGACTCTGAAGCTTCTTGAACATCCACCTCTATCTTTAGATTCTGCAATGTAAACATCAGGCTGTTTTATTCTGAAGAGTTCTTTAGAGCAGCCACCTTAATAGGTCAGAAACCATGGGTAGACTATCGACTACCATCTATATTATAACATGGATGACCAAAAAGGACTGGTAACGTGTCAACTAGACGTCATGAAAGTCAGGGAAAGTCAAGTGTAAATGGAAGTTATGACAACCCAAAGTGAAAGCCCCCTCTGTGGCCAGATAATTACGGATTAGATTTTTAATGACTTCGTTTTTTTGGGGAAAACCCTTTAAATTTATCCAGTAATCCTTCTATATACCTTAACAGCCTCCTCTGCTTCATCCAGGTCAAATTTTTTGGTTTTCTTTTTCTTCTTCTTCTGATTGAGAAAGTTTAAGTCATCCAGATCATCTGGTGCATCTACGACAGGAAAATTATAATCAAGTTAATTCATTATAAGTGCTTGGTAACACAGGGCAAAAACTTCCTGTTGTGTAAAAGGGGTTTTCCCATTTATGTCATATCCACAGAATACACCATAAATATCCGAAAGACGCGGGTCCCACACCTATCTTTAGAATGAGGCCCTCTAACCCCTCCCCCCATCCTACCTAGTCCTGCTCCCATAGCAGTCTGGTCACTTTCTGACAAGTTGGTCGGGAGCGCAGTAACAGCCGAGCTCGCTGAGCTACACGGTTTCCGTAACTCCGATAGAAGTGAATGGGAGTAACGGTAACAGCGTAGCATGGTGAGCTACGCTGTTTCTGTAGCTCCTGAATGACATAATCAGAGTAGCTCACCATGTAACTGCAAATTGTTGTTTTTGTTTTAACAATAAAAAGTTCACACAATGTACAAAGCTGCCATTAAGTGTGTGTGTGTGTGTGTGTGTGTGGATACAGACAGACAATATAAGTATTTATCAGGAGTACTTGCTGACAAATATACACTAATTACATGCCCATAGACTTCTATTAGCCAAATATATGTCGAAAGAATGTGCATATATTTAGCGGGTATACACCCCCCCCCCCCCCACACACACACACAATTATTCAGCAGACACCGTACCTTTTTTCTTAAAAGACTCTTCATCCAGGTCCATTTCCCCATCTTCCACAGGTTCTGGTTCCACCTCTTTAGTTTCAGGATCCTGCATCTCCTCTACCTGCTGCTCACCCCCTTCCTCATCCAACATGAAGGGCTTCTTCTTCTTCTTTTTCTTCCTGCTCATGGTAGGATCGAAAATCATCTAAAGAAACATTACACAAAAAAGATGAATGGATTTGTCATTTTTATATACAAAATGCTTAGAAAACTTTCTATGTTAACACGGATGAAAAACCCACATATAATACAACTATAAAACACCATAATAACCATAAAGCGCGTGCGGTCAAGACAGACTGTATCAGAAGTGTAGCCTCAATTGTATGTCCAGTCTGAGAAATTTGCTGCGGTCTACTTTTTAGGTCTCTTCCTATTAGTACTTATGGCTCGTACAACTCAACACAGAGCAATAAAAATTCTACTTGGCTTCTATGGTGATCTAACCGGTTCCGGAATTCTGAAGTAATTTGTACAGACATTGGATTTGGGTCACCAGGATATATAGACAACTTCATCTAGGTCAGAGATGCCAGACTATCACCTATGGTTGTTATTGGGGAAGCAGGATTTTTTTTTTCTCTGAGCCAAACATAATCAGACCGTACATAGGGGAGGCTGAAAAAAATGGTGGCCTGATTCGGCCTCCAATATCAGCCTGTTTTCCAAGCGGATTTTGGATACAGATTTTAAAGTGCAACCTGTTTGGGATGCTTTATTGCCGCTTTTCAAAGCCAAAAGCGGCGGCCATGATACTTGGCACGGTTTTGTTTTTTTTAAGCTTCCTATTGTTTTCAGTGGAAACATGCGGTGCGGAAGCTGCGCCAAGATAGGTGATCTGGCTTTTTTTCTTCTCTTTTCAGCACCACTGATTTAGTTTAAAGCTGGAAGATCTGCACGGTGTAAACTACGGCACTGATTCCCATTGAAGAAAGAAACCTCAGAATCAAGCAGCAAAAAAAATGCAGTGTGAACCTAACCTTAGGGGCATCTGGTCTGATAAGTTAGGCCTCATGCACACGGCCGTGATTTTCGAATCGGCCAGTCACGCAAATCCCGGGCTGTGCACATGGAAACCACGGTCGTGTGCTTGGCCCCATAGGAATGAATGGGGCCGCAATTCTCCCGTCGATTATCGGGGGAATTGCGGCCGCAAAAGCATGTTCGTGTGCATGGGGCCTTAGCGTAGCTTGTTAGAAGGCCATATTAGGTTTAATTCATTCGCAAGTGTGCTCAGAATATTTTTTTTTTTTTTTACTAGGAGAGGGATCGGGGACAGTGCAAGAACTAGAGGAAAAAAAAAAAATCTATATATTTTTTTTTTTTAGAGAAAATGGAAAATTTTAAAGGGGTTGTCCCACAATTAACATTTATCACCTATTGACAAGATAGGTGATAAATGTATTATCACTGGGGGTCCCACCACTTATCTCTAGAACGAGTGTCCTGATCCCCGTTCCTCCTCATTGCCCGCTCCATTCAATGGCTATGGTGCCGACGGAAACAATCAAGTACATCGCGTGGCTATTCCAGTCAGTCCCATAGACTCAGTATAGAGAAGCAGCGCCATGCGCAACTGCCATTCAAAATTCTCCTCACTGCGACCATGCAGTGAAGAGGAAAAATGGTGGGGACCAGCGATTTAGAAATCATAAATGTATCACCTACTCCGTGGATAGGTGATAAATGTTTAAAAGGGTTTTCCCACAATTAAGATTAATATTGTGACCAAAATATTGTGCCCCCCTCGTTTTAAAGGGTTGTTAAACCTATAGTAGTAATCTCACAGGTAGTCTTACTGCGAGATCTGCTAATATTATTCACTGGCATGTAGGTTTCTTTTTGGAGGTTCTCAGAACTAAAGGCCCTGTTCAGACAGTTTTTTGCAGCCAAAAAAATTCTGGCTAGAAAAATCAGCTCCGTTTTTTTTACCGTTGTTTTGAACCACACTCGTTTTTTGCCGCGTTTCTTTTTCAGCGTGTGCTGCCCATGCGCAGCACACAGATGTTATTCATGTTCGTCTGAATGAGCCCTGAGAGAGGGGGAGGCCGGGGCGAAGCAGGATCACTTCAAATAGCACAGTGGTTATTATGGCATATGAATAATATTATAATCTTTCATATGACACCAGGATCCCAGTTCTAGCTGTGACAACCTGAGAAATCGCCAGTTGAATACACAGTCTGGAATGGAAGCTGTATACTATAAGATCACACTGTGTTGCTGGGCAGGGAAGGGGGAGAAGCTGTATGCTGATTGGACAGCGTCCTACAGAAAACATTACACCGCCCAGAGTGACAAGAAAGAGTCACCTCCTATTTGGCTATTAGAGACACATTAGCATATTTAGAAAAATGCTCATAACTTTGCAAATAATTTTTTCAAAAAAAACAAATCACTCTGTGGTTATCAGCAGCAAAGCGCCTATTAGATTAGTTAGGGAAATAATAAACTGGTGATAGATCCTCTTTAACGATTAGTGTATGTTCCGCCAAAAGTGAATAATGTAGTTAATAAGATTTGCACAAAACATTAAAATTTGACAGGAAAAAAAATTCTTTCTATGCCAGCTCTTATCAGAGCTGCACCATAAATATGCGCCATTTATAAAGTCATGCCTCATATGAGACCACATTTCAGGTAACGTTAAAACTGAAGAGTAAAGAGAAAGAACTTGTGCAATCTTAGAACTCTTTCCAATATGAATTTAAAAACCACCATAAACACATTGATAAACGTAAGTCACTATTTTGAACTATGCTGTGAATACTCCACCCCCACCTTACTTCACAGCCAGAGAGGGATGCTTTACAGTCAAGTCAATAAAGACTTCAACTGATGCCCAGCTTTACCCCATCACTCTGCCCTGCGTCTGCTGTCTTTTCCCCCCTCCACATCAGAGGCAGTGCAGTTGACCTGTCATTGTGTTGTTTTGGCTAGGACTCCATGGCAGACTCACAAGTTATTTGCAAGAAAGAAAGTTGCAAACGACCTTGCAAAAAAAAATAAAAAATACAACATGAGCGAGCCAAAGTGAAGCTGCAATTTTACCATGGATTGCAGATGACAAATGTCTCCATGGAGCCCCAGCTTTATCCCTCATCTTGTAGTGATAATGAAGTCATAACATTCAGTTTCTCTTTAGGCTGTTCTATGGGCCAGCGTGCAGTGCAGCGGTTACCCACCAGATGTCAGCACAAGTGAAACTGCATCATTAAAGTGCAGCTAAACGTATGACAAACTTCTGACATGTCATAGTGACATGTCAGAAGTTTGGATTGGTGGGGGTCCGAGCACGGAGACCCCCACCAATCTCTAGAACGAAGCAGATGAAGTGCTCATGTGAGTGCTCAACCACTGCTTTTTCCGGAAAGCCGATGTATCGGAGTACGGGCTCATAGAATCCGTACTCCGATACATTTATTTCCGGAAAAAGCCGAACAGACACGAAGCGGCTGATCGCTCACAAGAGCACTTCAGCTGCTTCGTTCGACTTGTGGGTGGGGGGGGGGGGGGGTGTCTCAGTGCTCGGACCCCCACCAATCCAAACTTCTGACATGTCACTATGTCATGTCGAACGTTTAGCTACACTTTGAAAACAATTTTTTGACAATGTCAAATTTTAAATACTGCAAAAAACAAACAAACAATAGAACATAAGGCCGTTTGTGATGATAGCGTTCTTTTAACCCCTTAGGCGGGATTCACACGACAGGGTTTCCCGGCCGGGTGCCGGCCGTTCATAAATCGGCCGGCACCCGGCTGCATTAGGAATAATAGACCCCTAATGGGGCTATTCATACGACCGATTTTTTGACGGCCGGGAAAACCGGCCGTCAAAAAATAGAACATGCTCTGTTTTCGGCCGGGTGCCCGGCCGCCCGGCTCCCATAGAAGTCTATGGGGCCGGGTAATACCCGGCCATCACCGGAATGTGTCCCGAGTGATGGCCGGGTCTACCGTCGCTCGCGCACTCTCTCTCCTCCTCACAGTGCAGAGTGCATGTGAGGAGGAGGAGGAGGGTCTTTTATTGCTCGCTGTAGGAGTCGGAATCCCCAATCCCCGGCCGGGGATTGGGGATTCCGCTACAGGAGAAGTGCGTGACTACACTGTCCATATATGGACACAGCGAAGTCACGCACTTCTGCAGCGGAATCCCCGACTCTATGGCCGGGGATGCCGCTACAGGAGAAGTGAGTGACTACACTGTCCATATATGGACACAGCGAAGTCACGCACTTCTGCAGCGGAATCCCCGACTCTATGGCCGGGGATGCCGCTACAGGAGAAGTGAGTGACTACACTGTCCATATATGGACACAGAGAAGTCACGCACTTCTGCAGCGGAATCCCCGACTCTATGGCCGGGGATGCCGCTACAGGAGAAGTGCGTGACTACACTGTCCATATATGGACACAGCGAAGTCACGCACTTCTGCAGCGGAATCCCCGACTCTATGGCCGGGGATTCCGCTACAGGAGAAGTCAGTGACTACACTGTCCATATATGGACACAGCGACGTCACTCACTTCTGAAGCGGAATTCCCGACCTGTGGCAGGGAATTCCTCTTCAGGAGAAGTCAGTGACTTCTCCTGGAAGGGGGGGGGGATGGGCGTCACCTACAGGGGGCGGGGGGGATGGGCGTCACCTACAGGGGGCGGGGGGGATGGGCGTCACCTACAGGGGGCGGGGGGGATGGGCGTCACCTACAGGGGGCGGGGGGGATGGGCGTCACCTACAGGGGGCGGGGGGGATGGGCGTCACCTACAGGGGGCGGGGGGGATGGGCGTCACCTACAGGGGGCGGGGGGGATGGGCGTCACCTACAGGGGGCGGGGGGGATGGGCGTCACCTACAGGGGGCGGGGGGGATGGGCGTCACCTACAGGGGGCGGGGGGGATGGGCGTCACCTACAGGGGGCGGGGGGGATGGGCGTCACCTACAGGGGGCGGGGGGGATGGGCCGTCACCTACAGGGGGCGGGGGGGATGGGCCGTCACCTACAGGGGGCGGGGGGGATGGGCCGTCACCTACAGGGGGCAGGGGGGATGGGCCGTCACCTACAGGGGGCAGGGGGGATGGGCCGTCACCTACAGGGGGCAGGGGGGATGGGCCGTCACCTACAGGGGGCAGGGGGGATGGGCCGTCACCTACAGGGGGCAGGGGGGATGGGCCGTCACCTACAGGGGGCAGGGGGGATGGGCCGTCACCTACAGGGGGCAGGGGGGATGGGCCGTCACCTACAGGGGGCAGGGGGGATGGGCCGTCACCTACAGGGGGCAGGGGGGATGGGCCGTCACCTACAGGGGGCAGGGGGGATGGGCCGTCACCTACAGGGGGCAGGGGGGATGGGCCGTCACCTACAGGGGGCAGGGGGGATGGGCCGTCACCTACAGGGGGCAGGGGGGATGGGCCGTCACCTACAGGGGGCAGGGGGGATGGGCCGTCACCTACAGGGGGCAGGGGGGATGGGCCGTCACCTACAGGGGGCAGGGGGGATGGGCCGTCACCTACAGGGGGCAGGGGGGATGGCCGTCACCTACAGGGGGCAGGGGGGATGGCATCACCTACAGGGGGCAGGTGGGTGGCATCACCTACAGGGGGCAGGTGGGTGGCATCACCTACAGGGGGCAGGTGGGTGGCATCACCTACAGGGGGCAGGTGGGTGGCATCACCTACAGGGGGCAGGTGGGTGGCATCACCTACAGGGGGCAGGTGGGTGGCATCACCTACAGGGGGCAGGTGGGTGGCATCACCTACAGGGGGCAGGTGGGTGGCATCACCTACAGGGGGCAGGTGGGTGGCATCACCTACAGGGGGCAGGTGGGTGGCATCACCTACAGGGGGCAGGTGGGTGGCATCACCTACAGGGGGCAGGTGGGTGGCATCACCTACAGGGGGCAGGTGGGTGGCATCACCTACAGGGGGCAGGTGGGTGGCATCACCTACAGGGGGCAGGTGGGTGGCATCACCTACAGGGGGCAGGTGGGTGGCATCACCTACAGGGGGCAGGTGGGTGGCATCACCTACAGGGGGCAGGTGGGTGGCATCACCTACAGGGGGCAGGTGGGTGGCATCACCTACAGGGGGCAGGTGGGTGGCATCACCTACAGGGGGCAGGTGGGTGGCATCACCTACAGGGGGCAGGTGGGTGGCATCACCTACAGGGGGCAGGTGGGTGGCATCACCTACAGGGGGCAGGTGGGTGGCATCACCTACAGGGGGCAGGTGGGTGGCATCACCTACAGGGGGCAGGTGGGTGGCATCACCTACAGGGGGCAGGTGGGTGGCATCACCTACAGGGGGCAGGTGGGTGGCATCACCTACAGGGGGCAGGTGGGTGGCATCACCTACAGGGGGCAGGTGGGTGGCATCACCTACAGGGGGCAGGTGGGTGGCATCACCTACAGGGGGCAGGTGGGTGGCATCACCTACAGGGGGCAGGTGGGTGGCATCACCTACAGGGGGCAGGTGGGTGGCATCACCTACAGGGGGCAGGTGGGTGGCATCACCTACAGGGGGCAGGTGGGTGGCATCACCTACAGGGGGCAGGTGGGTGGCATCACCTACAGGGGGCAGGTGGGTGGCATCACCTACAGGGGGCAGGTGGGTGGCATCACCTACAGGGGGCAGGTGGGTGGCATCACCTACAGGGGGCAGGTGGGTGGCATCACCTACAGGGGGCAGGTGGGTGGCATCACCTACAGGGGGCAGGTGGGTGGCATCACCTACAGGGGGCAGGTGGGTGGCATCACCTACAGGGGGCAGGTGGGTGGCATCACCTACAGGGGGCAGGTGGGTGGCATCACCTACAGGGGGCAGGTGGGTGGCATCACCTACAGGGGGCAGGTGGGTGGCATCACCTACAGGGGGCAGGTGGGTGGCATCACCTACAGGGGGCAGGTGGGTGGCATCACCTACAGGGGGCAGGTGGGTGGCATCACCTACAGGGGGCAGGTGGGTGGCATCACCTACAGGGGGCAGGTGGGTGGCATCACCTACAGGGGGCAGGTGGGTGGCATCACCTACAGGGGGCAGGTGGGTGGCATCACCTACAGGGGGCAGGTGGGTGGCATCACCTACAGGGGGCAGGTGGGTGGCATCACCTACAGGGGGCAGGTGGGTGGCATCACCTACAGGGGGCAGGTGGGTGGCATCACCTACAGGGGGCAGGTGGGTGGCATCACCTACAGGGGGCAGGTGGGTGGCATCACCTACAGGGGGCAGGTGGGTGGCATCACCTACAGGGGGCAGGTGGGTGGCATCACCTACAGGGGGCAGGTGGGTGGCATCACCTACAGGGGGCAGGTGGGTGGCATCACCTACAGGGGGCAGGTGGGTGGCATCACCTACAGGGGGCAGGTGGGTGGCATCACCTACAGGGGGCAGGTGGGTGGCATCACCTACAGGGGGCAGGTGGGTGGCATCACCTACAGGGGGCAGGTGGGTGGCATCACCTACAGGGGGCAGGTGGGTGGCATCACCTACAGGGGGCAGGTGGGTGGCATCACCTACAGGGGGCAGGTGGGTGGCATCACCTACAGGGGGCAGGTGGGTGGCATCACCTACAGGGGGCAGGTGGGTGGCATCACCTACAGGGGGCAGGTGGGTGGCATCACCTACAGGGGGCAGGTGGGTGGCATCACCTACAGGGGGCAGGTGGGTGGCATCACCTACAGGGGGCAGGTGGGTGGCATCACCTACAGGGGGCAGGTGGGTGGCATCACCTACAGGGGGCAGGTGGGTGGCATCACCTACAGGGGGCAGGTGGGTGGCATCACCTACAGGGGGCAGGTGGGTGGCATCACCTACAGGGGGCAGGTGGGTGGCATCACCTACAGGGGGCAGGTGGGTGGCATCACCTACAGGGGGCAGGTGGGTGGCATCACCTACAGGGGGCAGGTGGGTGGCATCACCTACAGGGGGCAGGTGGGTGGCATCACCTACAGGGGGCAGGTGGGTGGCATCACCTACAGGGGGCAGGTGGGTGGCATCACCTACAGGGGGCAGGTGGGTGGCATCACCTACAGGGGGCAGGTGGGTGGCATCACCTACAGGGGGCAGGTGGGTGGCATCACCTACAGGGGGCAGGTGGGTGGCATCACCTACAGGGGGCAGGTGGGTGGCATCACCTACAGGGGGCAGGTGGGTGGCATCACCTACAGGGGGCAGGTGGGTGGCATCACCTACAGGGGGCAGGTGGGTGGCATCACCTACAGGGGGCAGGTGGGTGGCATCACCTACAGGGGGCAGGTGGGTGGCATCACCTACAGGGGGCAGGTGGGTGGCATCACCTACAGGGGGCAGGTGGGTGGCATCACCTACAGGGGGCAGGTGGGTGGCATCACCTACAGGGGGCAGGTGGGTGGCATCACCTACAGGGGGCAGGTGGGTGGCATCACCTACAGGGGGCAGGTGGGTGGCATCACCTACAGGGGGCAGGTGGGTGGCATCACCTACAGGGGGCAGGTGGGTGGCATCACCTACAGGGGGCAGGTGGGTGGCATCACCTACAGGGGGCAGGTGGGTGGCATCACCTACAGGGGGCAGGTGGGTGGCATCACCTACAGGGGGCAGGTGGGTGGCATCACCTACAGGGGGCAGGTGGGTGGCATCACCTACAGGGGGCAGGTGGGTGGCATCACCTACAGGGGGCAGGTGGGTGGCATCACCTACAGGGGGCAGGTGGGTGGCATCACCTACAGGGGGCAGGTGGGTGGCATCACCTACAGGGGGCAGGTGGGTGGCATCACCTACAGGGGGCAGGTGGGTGGCATCACCTACAGGGGGCAGGTGGGTGGCATCACCTACAGGGGGCAGGTGGGTGGCATCACCTACAGGGGGCAGGTGGGTGGCATCACCTACAGGGGGCAGGTGGGTGGCATCACCTACAGGGGGCAGGTGGGTGGCATCACCTACAGGGGGCAGGTGGGTGGCATCACCTACAGGGGGCAGGTGGGTGGCATCACCTACAGGGGGCAGGTGGGTGGCATCACCTACAGGGGGCAGGTGGGTGGCATCACCTACAGGGGGCAGGTGGGTGGCATCACCTACAGGGGGCAGGTGGGTGGCATCACCTACAGGGGGCAGGTGGGTGGCATCACCTACAGGGGGCAGGTGGGTGGCATCACCTACAGGGGGCAGGTGGGTGGCATCACCTACAGGGGGCAGGTGGGTGGCATCACCTACAGGGGGCAGGTGGGTGGCATCACCTACAGGGGGCAGGTGGGTGGCATCACCTACAGGGGGCAGGTGGGTGGCATCACCTACAGGGGGCAGGTGGGTGGCATCACCTACAGGGGGCAGGTGGGTGGCATCACCTACAGGGGGCAGGTGGGTGGCATCACCTACAGGGGGCAGGTGGGTGGCATCACCTACAGGGGGCAGGTGGGTGGCATCACCTACAGGGGGCAGGTGGGTGGCATCACCTACAGGGGGCAGGTGGGTGGCATCACCTACAGGGGGCAGGTGGGTGGCATCACCTACAGGGGGCAGGTGGGTGGCATCACCTACAGGGGGCAGGTGGGTGGCATCACCTACAGGGGGCAGGTGGGTGGCATCACCTACAGGGGGCAGGTGGGTGGCATCACCTACAGGGGGCAGGTGGGTGGCATCACCTACAGGGGGCAGGTGGGTGGCATCACCTACAGGGGGCTGGTGGGTGGCATCACCTACAGGGGGCTGGTGGGTGGCATCACCTACAGGGGGCTGGTGGGTGGCATCACCTACAGGGGGCTGGTGGGTGGCATCACCTACAGGGGGCTGGTGGGTGGCATCACCTACAGGGGGCTGGTGGGTGGCATCACCTACAGGGGGCTGGTGGGTGGCATCACCTACAGGGGGCTGGTGGGTGGCATCACCTACAGGGGGCTGGTGGGTGGCATCACCTACAGGGGGCTGGTGGGTGGCATCACCTACAGGGGGCTGGTGGGTGGCATCACCTACAGGGGGCTGGTGGGTGGCATCACCTACAGGGGGCTGGTGGGTGGCATCACCTACAGGGGGCTGGTGGGTGGCATCACCTACAGGGGGCTGGTGGGTGGCATCACCTACAGGGGGCTGGTGGGTGGCATCACCTACAGGGGGCTGGTGGGTGGCATCACCTACAGGGGGCTGGTGGGTGGCATCACCTACAGGGGGCTGGTGGGTGGCATCACCTACAGGGGGCTGGTGGGTGGCATCACCTACAGGGGGCTGGTGGGTGGCATCACCTACAGGGGGCTGGTGGGTGGCATCACCTACAGGGGGCTGGTGGGTGGCATCACCTACAGGGGGCTGGTGGGTGGCATCACCTACAGGGGGCTGGTGGGTGGCATCACCTACAGGGGGCTGGTGGGTGGCATCACCTACAGGGGGCTGGTGGGTGGCATCACCTACAGGGGGCTGGTGGGTGGCATCACCTACAGGGGGCTGGTGGGTGGCATCACCTACAGGGGGCTGGTGGGTGGCATCACCTACAGGGGGCTGGTGGGTGGCATCACCTACAGGGGGCTGGTGGGTGGCATCACCTACAGGGGGCTGGTGGGTGGCATCACCTACAGGGGGCTGGTGGGTGGCATCACCTACAGGGGGCTGGTGGGTGGCATCACCTACAGGGGGCTGGTGGGTGGCATCACCTACAGGGGGCTGGTGGGTGGCATCACCTACAGGGGGCTGGTGGGTGGCATCACCTACAGGGGGCTGGTGGGTGGCATCACCTACAGGGGGCTGGTGGGTGGCATCACCTACAGGGGGCTGGGTGGCATCACCAACAGGGGGCTGGGTGGCATCACCAACAGGGGGCTGGGTGGCATCACCAACAGGGGGCTGGGTGGCATCACCAACAGGGGGCTGGGTGGCATAACCAACAGGGGGCTGGGTGGCATAACCAACAGGGGGCTGGGTGGCATTACCTACCAGGGGGGCTGTAGCATTATCTACAAAGGGCTGTGTGTGGCAACAAATTTAAATGAAATTCATCCGATTTTAAAACGGACAGGGAAAAAAACGGATGCAAATCGGGTCCAAATCGGCCGGTAAAAACGGCAACTCGGCCCGGAACGGAACGGATGCAAATCGGATGCAAACCGGCCGGGGAAAATCGGCCAAAAACGGCCGATTTTCCCGGCCGGCACTCGGACCCTGTCGTGTGAATGAGGCCTTAGTGTCTAAGCCTGTTTTGGCCTTCAGGACCAGCCCCATTTTTGCAAATCTGACATGTGTCACTTTAAGTGGTAATAACTCCAGAATGCTTTTGCCTATCCAAGCGATTCTAAGATTGTTTTCTCGTGACATGTTGTACTTTATGATACTGGAAAAATTTCGTCATTAAATTCAATATTTATTTGTAAGAGACGCCAAGATTTAGAGAAAATTAGCCAAGATTTAGAGAAAATTAGCAAAAATTAGCATTTTTCTAAATTTAAATGTATCTGCTTGTAAAACAGATAGTAATACCACACAAAATACTTACTAGTTTATATTTCCCATATGTCTACTTTATGTTTGCGTCGTTTTTTGAACATTCTTTTATTTTTCTAGGACGTTACAAGGCTTAGCACTTTAGCAGCAATTTCTCACATTTTCAAGAAAATTTCAAAAGGCTATTTTTTCAGGGACCAGTTCAGTTCTGAAGTGACTTTGAGGGCCTTATATATTAGAAAGTCCCCAGAAGTCACCCCATTTTGAAAACTGCACCCATCAAAGTATTCAAACCAGCATTCAGAAAGTGTTTTAACCCTTTAGGCTTTTCACAGGAATTAAAGCAAAGTAGAGGTGAAATTTACAAATTTCATTTTTTTTCTTTGAAAATTCATTTGTAATACATTTTTTCTGTACCACTGAAGGTTTTACCCAAGAAATGCAACTCAATATTTATTACCCAGATTCTGCAGTTTTTAGAAATATCCCACATGTGGCTCTAGTATGATAATGGACTGAAACACAGGCCTCAGAAGCAAAGGAGCACCTAGTGGATTTTGGGGCCTCCTTTTTTTAGAATATATTTTAGGTACCATGTCAGGTTTGAAGAGGTCTTGTGGTACCAAAACTATAAAGACCCCCAAAAAGTGACCCCATTTTGGAAACTACACCCCTCAGGGAATTTATCTAGGGGTATAGTTAGCATTTTGAACTCAGTTTTTTTGCTAAATTTATTTGAATTAGTATGTGAAGATGAAAATCTACTTTTTTTGTGAAAAAACGTAGAAATGTTAAATTTTTACAAGGAATAAAGTAGAAAAAACACACCAACATATGTAAAGCAATTTCTTCCGATTATAGCAATACCCCATATGTGGTAATAAATTGCTGTTTGGACCCACAGCAGGCCTCAGAAGAGAAGGAGCACCATTTGGATTTTGGATTTCTGATTTAGCTGGAATAGTTTTCAGTGCCGTGTCGCGTTTGCAATGCACTGGAGGGATGAAAACAGCGGAAACCCCCCAAAAGTGACCCCATTTTGGAAGCTACACCCCTCAAGGAATTTTTCTAGGGGTAAAGTTAGCATTTTGACCCCACAGTTGTTTTGCTAAATTCATTGGAATTAGTCTGTAAAGGTAAAAATCAACTTTTTTTTCTGAAAAAAGGTAGCCATTTTTAATTTTTACAAGGAATAAAGGAGAAAAAGCGCCCCAACATTTGTAAAACAATTTCTTCTGATTACGTAAATACCCCATATGTGGTAATAAACTGCTGTTTGGACTCACACCGGGGCTTAGAAGGGAAGGGGCACCATTTGGCTTTTGGAGCACAAATTTAGCTGGAATAGTTTTTGGGTGTCATGTCAAATTTGCAAAGCCCCTGAGAGACCAAAACAGTGGAAGCCCCCCAAAAGTAACCCCATTTGGGAAACTACACCACTTAAAGGAACAGTGTCATGGCAAATAATTTTTTTTATATGTTAAAGATGTTAGTGCTTTAATAAAAACGTTTTTATTCATTTGTGTGTTTGTGTTTTACTTTTTCTTATTTTTACACTTTTTCTTCCCTATGGGGGCTGCCATTTTTTGTTCCATTTCTGTGTGTGTCGATTAACGACACACACAGACATGGAGTACGGCAGCCACAGTCCCATAGGGACTGCGAACGGCTCCCGTCCCATTGACTGCCGTGTACGGCGTCTGTGTGGGAACTGCGCATGCGCCGCTCCCACACAGTCCTATTCGAAATTGGCGCCGTCCGGCGCCATTTTCCTGTGGACCGGAAGTCGCGGCCGGACTGTAATATTACTACTTCCGGTCGCGGCTTCCGGACTTGTGCACATGGAACAGCGGCAGCAAACGGAGCGGACGGGCCAGAGGGAGCCGCGGCGGCAGGAGCAGGTAAGAGATTTCAATGTATGTTAGTGTTTGTGTGTGTTTACTACTATATGTAAACCTACTACACTGTGGGTTACCTCAAAAAATGGCGACACGCAGTGTAGCAGGTTAAACCTTTCAAACCCCTCGTTTATCCCGGCACTAGCCAGGATAAAGGAGGGGGGGATGCTGAGAGCTCACTAGAGCGAGGGCTTTTAACCCAATGTTGCAATGCTGCAATTTTGGGAACAGCCCCATCTAGTGGCCAAAAATGGGTAGTATTATAAATTAGAAATAATTTATAATATTACATGGCTCGTGCCAAAAAAAAAAATAAAAATTTGAACAATGTTTAATCACCCACACACTAAATGTTTAATTTTTAAAAAAAATACATGTTTTTAGGGCAACACCATGCCTTTAAGGAATCTATCTAGGGGTATAGTGAACATTTAGGCCCCACACGTCTTTTGCAGAATTTATTAGAATTAGGCCGTGAAATTAATATCAACATTATTTCCACTAAAATGTTGAATTTTTTCAATTTCACAAAGGATAACGGAGAAAATGCACCCCAACATTTGTAAAGCAATTTCTCCCGAGTACGGCAATACCCCACATGTGGTCATAAATGTTCTTTCATTAGAAAGTAATTAACCCTTTACGAACATATTCATGTTTTGCTTTTTCGTTTTTCCTCCCCGCTTTCCGAGAGCCACAACTTTTTTATTTTTCCGTCAATAGAGCGGTGTGAGGGCATATTTTTTGCAGGACGACCAATAGTTTTTATTGGTACCATTTTTTGGTACATAAGACTTTTTATTAAATTTTTTGGTAGAGCCAGGGTGACCAAAAAACTGCGATTTTGCTGTTTAAAATTCTTTATTTTTCACGGCGTTCACCGTGCGAGTTCAATAATGGTATATTGTAATAGCTTGGACGTTTACGGACGCAGCGATACCAATTTTGTGTATTTTTTTTACATTACTTTAGAGAAAAAAATTTGAAAAGGGTTTCTTTTTGGACTTTAAATATTTATTTCATTTTTTCCACTAATAACTATTTACTTTTTGTTTTTACATGTTTTATTAGTCCCCCTAGAAGACTTGAACCAGCAATCATTAGATCACTGGTAGAATACACTGCAATACTAATGTATTGCAGTATATTGTGATTTTTACAGGCTCCTGTAACAGCGCGATCACGGTTTCTGTCCGTTAGTCCCGGGTATCAGCTGTAATACACAGCTGACACCTGCAGCGTATGGCGCGGGCTCAGCGCGTGAGATGCTCCATATATCACCCCCCACACCACGACATGCTATTAAGTCATGGTGCGCGAAGGGTTTAATGCGCAGCGGATGGTACAGAGTGAAAATTAAAATTTTCCACTGATGTGTCATTTTAGTGCACTATATGTTGTGCCCAGTTTGTGCCACAAATACCACATAACATTAACAGGGTTCTCCCGGGTATGGCGATGCCATATCGGTGGACGTAAACTGCTGTTTGGGCACGCTGTAGGGTTCAGAAGGGAGAGACGCCATTTGGAGCGCAGATTTTGCTTGGTAGTAGCTCTGGCGTTTTGCTGGTATTTCAGTTTATAATGTGGGGGCAAATGTAGGCTGGGCAGAGTACATCCGGGGCATAATAAGAGGGTATAATAATGCGGTAAATAAATAATCCACAGATATGTGGCCAGTGTCGCACTTATAAATTGCACCCGATCCTATCCGCTTTTGGAACGCTCTGCACATTTTGCATCGCCATAATCTGAGAGCCGGAACTTTTTTTATTTTTTCACCACCGGAGCTGCGTGAGGGCTTATTTGTTGCGGGACAATCTGTAATTTTCATTGGTACCATTTTGGGGTACATGCGATTTTGTTGATCACTTTTTATTCCATTTTTCAGCAAGCCAGGTGACCAAAAACCATCAATTCTGACAATGATTTTTATTTATTTTTTACGGCGTTTACCCTGGGCTATAAATGACCATTATATTTTATTCTGCGGGTCGGTACGGTTACGGCGATACCATATGTATATAGGTTTTTTTTATGTTTTGCAGCGTTTGCGCAATAAAATCACTTATTTAGAAAATAAATTATTTTTTGTGTCACTGTATTCTGAGAGCCATAACTTTTTTATTTTTCAGTCAAAAAAGCTTCTGTAATGGCTTGTTTTTTGCGGGACGGGTTGTAGTTTGTATCGGTACTATTTTGGCGTACATGCGACTTTTTGATCACTTTTTATTACATACTTTGTGAGGGGTGGTGAAGAAAAAAATAGTGATTCTGGCATTATTTTTCGTTTATTTTTTTTGCGGTGTTCACCGTGCGGGAAAAATAATATTATAGTTTTATAGTTGGGGTCGTTACGAACGCGGTGATACCAAATGTGTGTACATTTTTTTTACGTATTCTTTTTCCTATAATAAAAGACTTATAAACAAGAACTGCTTTTTTTTCCTATTATATCACTTATAACTTTTATTTTTACATTTTTTTTAAAACATTTTTATTCTTTTTTTACTTTTTTCACTTGTCCCACTAGGGGACACTTAGACTTGCAGCTCTGATCGCTGCTGGAATACATTACACTACACACGTAGTATAATGCATTCCAACTGTCAGTGTGACGTCACAGTCACTCTGACAGGAAGCCTACGACGACCACCCTCGGGGTGGTCCTCATAGGCTTCTGTACATGGCAACCCGGAAGCAATTATCTGGCGTCCGGTTGCCATGGGTACGATCGCCAGCCCCCGTGATTTCACGTGGGGGCTGCCGATCGGCGCTAAACACCTTAATTGTGACGTTCAAAATCGAGCGCCGAAATTAAGGGGTTAACGGCCGATATCAGCGGCGATGGGCCGCTGATCGGCAACGGGGAATGCAGGGCAGACACCCTGCACAGTTAACCGCCGCTGCGGTGTAGCGCCGCGCGGCGGTTAACTGTCAAAGCACTGACGTAACTGTACGTCAAGGTGCGCAAACTTACTGCTCACCTTGACGTACAGTTACGTCATGGTGCGTTAAGGGGTTAATATTGTGCAGTGAAGGCCAAAATCCAAGCAAATAAAGAACATGGCATAAAGTATTCCCTTCTCTAAATTTCAATATGTATAGAACACAAAGCACAAAAACAAGTTCCACAATACACGGTATAACCCAGCGGCCACACACCTATACGTATGCAAACAAAATCTGCAGCACAATAAAGTAAAAGGTGGACGTGACCGATCAAACACATCGAGACCAGAAAAACGATGACTGTTCCCATTACTAAGAGCTCATTAAGACCAACGTGAATAACGCATGGAAATCACACGCAGCACATGGACCCATTGATTTCAAAGGGGCCGTTCACACATGCAGGAATTCTCACGCAGCGAGAGTCCATTGCATGAAACTCACTGCATGTCCTATATTGGCGCGTATTCACGCACCTACCCGCCGATTGAAGTCAATAGGTGCATGAAAACCACACACCGCACACCGATGAACATCCGTGTGTGGTGCGTGATTTGCGCTTCAATTCAATTGAAAATAATTTCAAAAAATGTATGTGCTTTGCGAGTGCGTGAATAACGCATGCCACTCGCAAAGCACACTGACGCATAATACAACACACACGGACCAGTTTTTCACGCTCGTGAATCTGATACGCTCGTGTGAATGTAGCCTTAGACTCTGTTCACATCTGGGTTGTGGCTTCCATTTACAACAGAAGCCATGATGGACAATGGGGTCCGTCAAGGTTCCGTCGTCGTGTCCGTCATTTCAATGGGAAAAATAGCTCTTCTGTCAAATCCAGCGCAAATGTGAACAGAACTTTAAATTGTCATACAGCTTCAAAGTCATAGTGAAGTACATTGGGGAAGGTAAATAAAGGTAAAGAATTATTATATTGCTGGCGTAAATGTGAGTGAATAGGAATTTATCGGGCACTGGTCACCAAGCGCACAGTGAC
The DNA here is from genome assembly GCF_050947455.1 of Rhinoderma darwinii. NCBI lineage: Eukaryota > Metazoa > Chordata > Amphibia > Anura > Rhinodermatidae > Rhinoderma > Rhinoderma darwinii. Next base: position 35,344,390 of record NC_134699.1, read on the forward strand.
TTTGGATATGATGTCAGTTCTGATGTTTAGCTCTGACATCTTTTCTCCTGCAGGATTGAGCTAGCAGCTAAAAGTGCGGTCATTGCGGTAGTCATGGCAACAGACGTCACCATGATCTTCAGACTTCCACTTCTACTATATTGTCACTGGGGGAAGCGGTAGTCAAACTGTGCGGATAGAATACCTGCAAAAGAAAAAAACTTTCATAGGAAATGGCCAAAAAAAAGTTTTTCACTAGGCCCTGTTGAGTTTTTCTGAACCCCCCCCCCCCCATTGATTTCAATAGGAGGCAGAGGCGGTCCTTTCTTGACCCAGTTTCCACCTCTGACCTTCCATTAAAATCAATGGGAGGGGGGGGGGGGGGGGAGAAAAAACCTGCGGCGCTTGTTTGAGCGTTTTTTTGCCCATGGTCCTGGTATTAGGCTGTGTTCACACTGAGTTTTTTGCAGGAGGAAAATTCCTCCTGCAAAAACTGCTCCAGTAGGTTTTTGCAGTGGTTTGACAAAAACTCATCAAAACACTCGTCAAGGTTTTTTTTTCCTCTTTCTGACTGATTGAAATGGGGTTTTGGAGGCGGAAACCGCCTCAAGATGGGTCATGACGCTTCTTTTTACCGCGACGCAGTTTTTTTACTCGCAGTAAAAAAACTCGTCCAACTCCCATTGAAATCAATGGGAGGCATTTTCGGGCGGTTTTTGAGGAGTTTTTTGGTGCGGTTTCCACGTCAAAAAACTCGTCAAAAAAACTCTGTGTGAACAGGGCCTTAGATTTGTTTCTGCCTGCAAAAAAAACTGAACAGGGACTGTTTTTGTGACCATTCCAAAGTGGAAGGATATTTGTAGGAGTTATACATTGAGTTGGTTACACAACAATTTGTGGGTTAATTGGTTAGTTAAATTTAGGACATCCACTATATTAAAGAGGCTCTGTCACCAGATTTTGCAACCCCTATCTGCTATTGCAGCAGATCGGCGCTGCAATGTAGATTACAGTAACGTTTTTATTTAAAAAAAACGAGCATTTTTGGCCAAGTTATGACCATTTTTATATTTATGCAAATGAGGCTTGCAAAAGTCCAAGTGGGCGTGTTTAAAGTAAAAGTCCAAGTGGGCGTGTATTATGTGTGTACATCGGGGCGTTTTTACTACTTTTACTAGCTGGGCGTTCTGACGAGAAGTATCATCCACTTCTCTTCAGAACGCCCAGCTTCTGGCAGTGCAGACACAGCCGTGTTCTCGAGAGATCACGCTGTGACGTCACTCACAGGTCCTGCATCGTGTCAGACGAGCGAGGACACATCGGCACCAGAGGCTACAGTTGATTCTGCAGCAGCATTGGCGTTTGCAGGTAAGTCGATGTAGCTACTTACCTGCAAACTCTGATGCTGCTGCAGAATCAACTGTAGCCTCTGGTGCCGATGTGGCCGACACGATGCAGGACCTGTGAGTGACGACACAGCGTGATCTCTCGAGAACACGGCTGTGTCTGCACTGCCAGAAGCTGGGTGTTCTGAAGAGAAGTGGATGATACTTCTCGTCAGAACGCCCAGCTAGTAAAAGTAGTAAAAACGCCCCGATGTACGCACATAATACACGCCCACTTGGACTTTTACTTTAAACACGCCCACTTGGACTTTTGCAAGTCTCATTTGCATAAATATAAAAATGGTCATAACTTGGCCAAAAATGCTCGTTTTTAAAAAATAAAAACGTTACTGTAATCTACATTGCAGCGCCGATCTGCTGCAATAGCAGATAGGGGTTGCAAAATCTGGTGACAGAGCCTCTTTAAGTGACAGCTTATCACTTGGATATGCCATAATTTACTGATGAGGAGGGGCCTGACTGCCGGGCCCCCACGGATCTTCAGAATGAGAAGGCACTGCTGCTTCATCACAGATTTTCTCTTCACTTGAATGGGGCAGTGTTCCATTTCCTTGCACAGTGGGTGACCAGGAGTGCCGATGTACAGGGAGGGACTAAGCCAAAGGGACTTCGGACCCTTTGTTAATGGGAGTGGTAGGGGTCCGAGTGGTTGGACCGCTACCGATCAAAATGATATGGCATATCATAGCAATAACATTATCAGATGGGAATGCCCCTATAAATTAATTATAACCGGATGGATTTTAACCCATTCAGTACTTTGTTTCCTTAGAACTCAGAGGCTTCCACTATTTTTTTTTTTGTTTAAATCATTGCAATGCTGCTGCCTTGTGATTTTATTGTCCCCTGACTATAGTTTAAACAACTTTATACATTTAAATCAGCTTTACGCTGTAATGTTTATATTGTGGTTTGTTTACAATATTTTGCATATGTGCAACGCAAGAAATCTCATTTCACAAGTCGCATTAAGGCTATGTTCACACGGGGTATTTTGCCGAGTTTTTTGACGCGGAAACCGCGTCGCAAAACTCGGCAGAAACGGCACGAGAACGCCTCCCATTGATTTCAATGGGAGGCGTCGGCGTCTTTTTCCCGCGAGCAGTAAAACTGCCTCGCGGGAAAAAGAAGCGACATGCCCTATCTTCGGGCGCTTCCGCCTCTGACCTCCCATTGACTTCAATAGGAGGCAGGAGAAAGTGTATTTCTCGCTGTTTTATGCACGCGGCGCTCAATGTCAGCGGGCGAAAAACGGCGCGATAATTGCCGCGAAAATCGGCGTGCAGGGAGAGGAATATCTGCCTCAAAGTTCCAAACGGAATTTTGAGGCAGATATTCCTCCCCCAAAATACTCCGTGTGAACATAGCCTAAAAGTCTGTTTATTGTACCTGTGTTCGAGGCAAACTATTGGTCTACAGCCTCAATACCTGCCCCATTCTCTCAAATTACGTCAATGCGAGCACGATTTTATTTTCATTTAGGTTATCCCTCAGTGCCATTATTACTGTGGATACCATCTTTGGGTGGCGCGCGGGCACTGAGGGGTTACATGAATGAAAATAAAATAGTGCTCACATTAAGGTGTAATCAAAGAAACAACGGGACGTGTACTGAGTTGTCTTAGGATGCCACGAACACAGGCGCAATGAACTTACTGTTAATGCAATATCAAATTGCTTTCAATGCGCATGCCCAAAATATTGTAGGTTATTGCGCATGCGTAGGCGCAAGGAGAAGACAACATCATTCGGAAGAGAAGAAGCAAGAAGACCGGAAGAGGAGCTCGCCCGGAAGTCAGGATTGAAGAAGACAGAGCGAAACGTCAGCGGAACAGAAAAGCAGTGGCGGAGTCACGTGACACTAGACGGAATTAGAAGACATCTGCAACTTTGAGACTAAGTATATTTAAAAAATACATTAATAAATATTTAATAGGTATTGCTGTATTGTTTTTCAAAAGTGGACAACCCCTTTAAGTGGTGACGTCTTATCTCCTCTATATTGAGAGAACACGTATGATGTACAGCAGATTCTTATACACGTATGGGGAATGAAAAGAACACAGATGCCATACAAACAATCTTTTTGCCAACAGTTTAACACATATGCCAAAACATTTCCAGAAGTGACGATACATCTTAATTCACTGGTTATTGGGATTTTCTGGCCTATGTTTGACGTATAAACTGGAAAAAGCTCCTGACCCATATGTTAAATGGAGGCTGTGACAGATGTCTAACAATGGCATCAGTCACCCATTGGCTATAATGGAACCTGTTTAACGGATACGTCATGAACTCCCCTGACCCTTTTCATGACGTATCCATGAAACAGATTCTATTAAAGCCTATGGGTGACTAGTGCCACTGTTAGGTATTCATTCTGACCCAGAATGGTATCCGTTTAATGGATATGTCAAACTAAGCTATTGACAGATGCATGTGACGGACGGCATATACTTTTTTCTGGACTCCACAGAATAGAATAGCAGAGCAAATTCCATCAAGCAGTCAAGTAAAAAAAAAAAAAAAGCTTCCGTTAAACGCATAAAACATTTTTGTGGTAAACTAACATAACGGACAGACAGGCCGAGAGGACAAAGGTCTGAGGACGGAGCGCTATGGACAGGTTCAGAGTGTACGTCAGGAGCTTTCCTAAATGTAAACAAAAAAAGTAATGTGAACAGGGCCAAAATAATCAGGGCTGACTTATCTGGAGCAATAGGACTAGAAAATACAGCAGAAAAGTGTGATGTCATGCACTAAACCAGAAAGTGGCCACGACAAGCCCCTCCTGCATGCTCCTTATGAAGTAGCTTGCGGCATGGTGTCGTTGCCTTGGAACTGAACCGCGCACTCTTCCAGCAGTGCCATAGAAAGTGAATGGAGCGGTGGTGGAACATGCGCAGTACTGCTCTATTCCTACAGGGCAGCATGGTAAGCCCGTTCTCATGATCGGTGGGGTTCCCAGCAGTCGGGCCCCCACCGATCAGATATCACATATCATGTGGATAGGTGATAAACAATGATTATCGGAAAAAGCTTTAATGATCTGTTCTCATTCATACAGGACAGTTTCCAATAGGATCAATTACTATCCATGGCATTAGATGGGGATAGAAATTAGACCAGCACCTCAAGTGTTAAATATAAAGACCGGAGGAGGATAGTACAGGAGGAACCCCACGTATTATACACCAGGCGACTGGGCGGCCTCAACACCTCCAAGAGACCCCGTTACACAACCCCGTCCTGTATAAGCATCATCCACCTGCCGGAAGAGGGGAGCGCACAGCCAGCCGGCAAACTATATGCCATGCCGCGAGGCTCAGGCCTCCCCTTCCTCAACCGGCAACGCACGTGTCCTGCGCCCTCGTGTTTCCGCCTGTTCTCACCTCGTCCCCGGACATGATGGCGTCGACTCTCGGTACTTCCTCGGCTGTGGTATAAAGATGAGCAGGCTATACACGGTACGGTGCTTTACAGTATATCCACTTCACCCGGTCTCCGCTCTTACATCAGCTTCAGGGACTCACACGCCTGTGCGCACGCGCAATGGCTACCTCGACGTCATTCCAACAGCGACAAGTAGTATGTAATAAGCATGAGCCACCGCGAGGCAGCCTGGGAAATGTAGTTTTTTGTGACTATGTTGTAGCTCATTATTTCTCTCAGTCTATGTGTCAAGTTTATCACATCGTTACCAACTTTTAAGAAACACTGAACTGAAGGAAGATTATGAATACATTTATTGTATTGCCAAACACTTCCCTCTAGACGATGCTGAAGTTGGTTTCTTATTCGTCCAGTTTCTTATTCAGAACTGAAGTTGGTATCTTATTCAGCAGTTTCTTATTCGCGTTTTCAGTATTTTTATTATTTTATGAACATATTAAAGTAAAAACTTATGTTAACCCCTTAATGACCGGGCCATTTTGCACGTTAATGACCAAGGATTATTTTTAGTTTTTTCACGGTTGCATTCCAAGAGTCATAACTTTTTTTTTATTCCGTCAACATAGCCGTATAAGGGCTTGTTTTTTGCGGGACGAGTTGTATTTTGTAATTGTACCATTTTTAGATGCTTATAATATATTGATTAACTTTTATTAACTTTATTTTAGGAGAGAATTGAAAATAAGCAGCTATTCAAGCATTAATTTTCACGTTATAAATTTACGCCGTTTACTATGCAGCGTAAATAACATGTTATCTTTATTCTATGGGTCGGCACGATTACGGGGATACCAAATATGTAAAGGTTTTATATGTTTTCCTACGTTTGCACAATAAAAAGCCTTTTAGAAAAAAATTACTTGTTTTTGCATCGCCGCATTCCAAGAGCCGTCATTTTTTTCTTTTTCCGTCGATGTGGCTGTATGTGGGCTTGATTTTTGCGGCCAATGTGTAGTTTTCATTAGTACTATTTTGGGATATATAGGACTTATAGATTAACTTTTATTTTATTTTTTATGGAGGGAATGGGAGAAAAGAGAGAATTTTGCCGTTGTTTTTTGCGTTTTTTTTGGACGCCGTTCATCCGGCGGTTTAATTAATGTGTTCATTTTATTGGTCAAGTTGTTACGATCACGGGGATACCATATATGTGTATGTGTGATTTGTATTGACACTTTTACTAAATAAAACCACTTTTTGGGCAAAAAAAAGTTTTATTTGATTTTGACTGTCATTTATTTATTTTTTTTCCCAAACTTTATTTAAAGAGGCTCTGTCACCAGATTTTGCAACCCCTATCTGCTATTGCAGCAGATAGGCGCTGCAATGTAGATTACAGTAACGTTTTTATTTTTAAAAAACGAGCATTTTTGGCCAAGTTATGACCATTTTTGTAATTATGCAAATGAGGCTTGCAAAAGTCCAAGTGGGTGTGTTTAAAAGTACAAGTCCAAGTGGGTGTGTATTATGTGCGTACATCGGGGCGTTTTTAATACTTTCACTAGCTGGGCGCTCTGATGAGAAGTAACATCCTCTTCTCTTCAGAACGCCCAGCTTGTGACAGTGCAGATCTGTGACGTCACTCACAGGTCCTGCATCGTGACGGCCACATCGGCAGCAGAGGCTACAGTTGATTCTGCAGCAGCATCAGCGTTTGCAGGTAAGATCGACTTACCTGCAAACGCTGATGCTGCTGCAGAATCAACTGTAGCCTCTGGTGCCGATGTGGCCGTCACGATGCAGGACCTGTGAGTGACGTCACAGATCTGCACTGTCACAAGCTGGGCGTTCTGAAGAGAAGAGGATGTTACTTCTCATCAGAGCGCCCAGCTAGTGAAAGTATTAAAAACGCCCCGATGTACGCACATAATACACACCCACTTGGACTTGTACTTTTAAACACACCCACTTGGACTTTTGCAAGCCTCATTTGCATAACTACAAAAATGGTCATAACTTGGCCAAAAATGCTCGTTTTTTTAAAATAAAAACGTTACTGTTCTCTACATTGCAGCGCCGATCACATGCAATAGCAGATAGGGGTTGCAAAATCTGGTGACAGAGCCTCTTTAACTGATTGACATTTTTTTTTTTAAGTCCCACCAGGGGACATCACTATGCGATCTGTTGATCGCATATATAATGCTTTGGTATACTTAGTATACCAAAGCATTATTGCCTGTCAGTGTAAAACTGACAGGCAACATGTTAGGTCATGCCTCCGGCATCGCCTAACAGGCATTTGCTGAAGACAGACCTGGAGGTCTTTGTTAGGCCCCCGGCTGTCATGGAAACCGACGGCGACCCGCGATTTGTTTGCGGGGGCGCCGATCGGGTGACACAGGGATTCAGAAGTGTCAGGATTCTGAATACACATGACGTCCAGGCTGGAGGTCATGTGTATTCATTATCAGGACACTTGTGTATGTGGCTGCACATCGTTCTAGTAAGAACACTATGTGCTGTGTAAATGAATGGAGAGGAGTGCATGATGCTGATTGGTCACTGATTCGTCAGCATCATACACTTCATATTCACAACGCCCAGTTAGTAAAACAAGTAAACACGCCCAGTTAAAAACACAATACACGCCCAGTTGGACATACGAAAAAAAACACGCACAGTTGTCCATTTCAAAGCTCATTTGCATATATATATATATATATATATATATATATATAAAATTGCTCATAACTTGGCCAAAAATGAAAGTTAAACAAAAAACCAAAACACGTTACTGTCATCTACATTGCAGCGCCGATCACATGCAATAGGAGATAGGGATTTGAGAATCTGGTGACAGAGCCTCTTTAACCCCTTAAAGGGAATGTGTTGCCAGAAAAACATGTTTTTTTTTAAATTAAACATTTAGTGTGTGGGTGATTAAACATTGTTCAAATTTTTTTAATTTTTTTGCACGAGTCCAGGAAATATTATAAATTATTTCTAATTTATAATACTACCCATTTTTGGTCACTAGATGGAGCTGTTCCCAAAATTGCAGCATTGCAACATTGGGTTAAAAGCCCTCGCTCTAGTGAGCTCTCAGCATCCCCCCCTCCTTTATCCTGGCTAGTGCCGGGATAAACGAGAGGTTTGAACGGTGTAACCTCCTACACTGTGTGTCGCCATTTTTTGAGCTAACCCACAGTGTAGTAGGTTTACATACAGTAGTAAACACACACAAACACGAACATACATTGAAATCTCTTACCTGCTCCTGCCGCCGCGGCTCCCTCCGGCCCGTCCGCTCCGTTTGCTGCCGCTGGTGCAAGTGCACAAATCCGGAAGCCGCGACCGGAAGTAGTAATATTACTGTCCGGCCGCGACTTCCGGTCCACAGGAAAATGGCGCCGGACGGCGCCAATTTCGAATAGGACTGTGTGGGAGCGGCGCATGCGCAGTTCCCACACAGACGCCGTACACTGCAGTCAATGGGACGGGAGCCGTTCGCAGTCCCTATGGGACTGTGGCTGCCGTATTCCATGTCTGTATGTGTCGTTAATCGACACACACAGAAATGGAACAAAAAATGGCAGCCCCCATAGGGAAGAAAAAGTGTAAAAATAAGAAAAAGTAAAACACAAACACACAAATGAATATAAACGTTTTTAATAAAGCACTAACATCTTTAACATATAAAAAAATAATTTGCGATGACACTGTTCCTTTAAGGACGCAGCCTAGTTTTGGCCTTAAAGAGGCTCTGTCACCAGATTTTGCAACCCCTATCTGCTATTGCAGCAGATAGGCGCTGCAATGTAGATTACAGTAACGTGTTTATTTTTCAAAAACGAGCATTTTTGGCCAAGTTATGACCATTTTTGTATTTATGCAAATGAGGCTTGCAAAAGTCCAAGTGGGTGTGTTTAAAAGTAAAAGTCCAAGTGGGCGTGTATTATGTGCGTACATCGGGCGTTTTTAATACTTTTACTAGCTGGGCGTTCTGATGAGAAGTATCATCCACTTCTCTTCAGAACGCCCAGCTTCTGCCTGATCATGCTGTGACGTCACTCACAGGTCCTGCATCGTGTCAGACGAGCGAGGACACATCGGCACCAGAGGCTACAGTTGATTCTGCAGCAGCATCAGCGTTTGCAGGTAAGTAGCTAAATCGACTTACCTGCTAACGCCGATGCTGCTGCAGAATCAACTGAAGCCTCTGGTGCCGATGTGTCCGACACGATGCAGGACCTGTGAGTGACGTCACAGATGTGCACTGCCAGAAGTTGGGCGTTCTGAAGAGAAGTGGATGATACTTCTTGTCAGAGCGCCCAGCTAGTAAAAGTATTAAAAACGCCCCGATGTACGCACATAATACACGCCCACTTGGACTTTTACTTTTAAACACACCCACTTGGACTTTTGCAAGCCTCATTTGCATAACTACAAAAATGGTCATAACTTGGCCAAAAATGCTCGTTTTTGAAAAATAAACACGTTACTGTAATCTACATTGCAGCGCCCATCTGCTGCAATAGCAGATAGGGACTGCAAAATGTGGTGACAGAGCCTCTTTAAGCCTCAGAGCCCATTTTTCAAATCTGACATATTTCACTTTATGTGGTAATAACTTCGGAATGATTAAACCTACCCAAGCGATTCTGAGATTGTTTTTTCGTGACATATTGGGCTTCATGTTCGTGGTAAAATTTGGTCGATATATTCAGTGTTTATTGGTGAAAAATTGCAAAATTTAGAGAAACTTTTGAAAAAATAGCATTTTTCAGAATTTAAATGCATCTGCTTGTAAAACAGACGGTTATACCACCCAAAATAGTTACTAGTTCACATTTCCCATATGTCTACTTTGGATTGGCATCGTTTTTTGAACATTCTTTTATTTTTCTTGGACGTTACAAGGCTTAGAACATAAACAGCAATTTCTCATATTTTTAAGAAAATTTCAAAACCCTTTTTTTTAAGGTACCTCTTGAGTTCTGAAGTGGCTTTGAGGGGCCTATGTATTAGAAACCCTGATAAAACACCCCATTTTAAAAACTAGACCCCTCAAAGTATTCAAAACAGCATATAGAAAGTTTTTTAACCCTTCAGGCATTTCACAGGAATTAAAGCAAAGTGGAGGTGAAATTGGCAAATTTCATTTTTCTTGCTGAATTTCAATTTTATTCATTTTTTTTTCTGTAACACAGAAGGTTTTACCAGAGAAACACTACTAAATATGTATTGTCCAGATTCTGCAGTTTTTAGAAATGTCCCACATGTGGCTCTACTGCTCTATTGGAATAAAACACAAGCCCTAGAAGCAAAGAAGCACCTAGTGCATTTTGAGTCCTCTTTTTTTATTCGAATATATTTTAGGCAGCATGCCAGGTTTGAATAGGTGTTGAGGTGCCAAAACAGTAGGAATCCCCCAATAGTGACCCCATTTTGGAGACTACACCCCTCAAGGAATTCATTTATGGTTGTTGTTACCATTTTGTCCGCACAGTTTTTTCACAGCTCGTATTTGAATTGGGCTGTGAAATGAAAAAAATTTCATTTTTTTCCAATAAAATGTAATTTGTGATCAAAATTTCTTATTTTCACAGGGAACAAAATACTCCATTTTGTTGCCCAATTTCTCCTGAGTGCAGCAATACCCCATTTGTGGTGATAAACTGCAGTTTGGGCTCATAGGAGGCCTCAGAAGAGAAGGAGCGCTGTTTGTTCTTTGGAGTGCAGATTTTGCTGGTTTGGTTTTCGGGTGCCATGTCACATTTGCAGAGCCCCAGAGGTATCAAAGCAATGGAAACCCACCAGAAGTTACCCCATTTTGGAAACTACAACCCTCAAGGAATTCATTTATGGGTAATGTGACCATTTAGACCCCATTGTTTCTTCACAGAACTTATTTGAATTGGGCTGGGAATGAAAAAAATATATATTTTTTCCAATAATATGTAATTTTAGCTCAAAAATTCTTATTTTCACAAGAAATAAAATACTCCATTTTGTTGCCCAATTTGTCCTCAGTGCGGCAATACCCCATTTGTGGTGATAAACTGCTGTTTGGGCCCATGGGAGGGCTCAGAAGCAAAGGAGCGCTATTTGTTCATTGGAGTCCAGATTTTGCTGGATTGGTTTTCGGGTGCCATGTCACATTTGCAGAGCCCCAGAGGTATCAAAGCAATGGAAACCCACCAGAAGTGTCCCCATTTTGGAAACTACACCCCTCAAGAAATTCATTTATGGGTGTTGTGACCATTTTGAGCCCATAGTTTTTTCACAGAACTTATTTGAATTGGGCTGGGAATGAAAACAAAATTATTTTTTTCAAATAATATGTAGTTTTGGCTGAAAATTTCTTATTTTCACAAGAAACAAAATACCCCATTCTGTTGCGCAATTTGTTCTGAGTGCCGCAACACCCCATTTGTGGTGAAAAACTGCCGTTTGGGCCCATGGGAGGGCTCAGAAGGAAAGGACCACCATTTGGCCTACTGGGGATTTTCTAGTGCGAAGTCATGTATGCAGAAGCCCCTGAGGTACCAGTACAGTTGAAACCCGCAAGAAGTGACCCCGTTTTAAAAACTACATCCTTAAGGCATTCATCTAGAGGTGTAGTGAGTATTTTGACCGGAGACCTACACCCCATAAACTGTAATGTGGGTTCTCCCGGGTATGGCAATACCCTACATGTGGCTGTTATCAGCTGCCTGGGCACACAGCAGGGCTCAGTGGGGAAAGACGAGAGGGGATAAGCTGTGCGGAGTGCATCAGGGTAAGTAAAATTGGGGTCAATTATAAACCAAGGGATGTATGATAAATTTTAAAACACTCTTTCATACAGAGCTCTGGTTATTCGGGACACGTGTCACATTGATATATTGTGTCATCCCTTATCGCCCTCTTATAGCAGACTTTGCACCTCTTTTGACTTTTTCCCTTCTTGCCAGTTTGGGGAACTTCTCCTGGAAAGTGTTGCCGCCCTGGTACGATGCGTGTGGCCTCGCTTCCAGTAGTACTGGGTGCCCCCCCTTCTTGGTCCCTAAAGATTAGGTTCTTGATAATCACCTCTTGAAATTCCAGGAAAGTTCCCGTCTGGCCTGCACATCGACGTAGCATGTACGCATTGTACAAAGCCATCGGTATGATGTGCCCGGCCAGCTTCTTATACCACACCGCATGGCGCTGTGGGGCTTCAGGATTTGATCTGACAAGTCCATCCCTCCCATGTACCTATTGTAGTCCAGGATGCAGTCTGGTTTGGGGGTGGCCTTTCCTTCATATATCCTAAACCTGTAGGTATACCCTGATGCACTCTCGCACAGCTTAGACATCTTCACGCCATACCTTGCCCTCTAACCCGGCAGGTACTCGCGGAATCGAACCCTCCCTTTAAAATGTACCAGGGACTCATCAATAGAAATACACTTCTCGGGGGTGTATGCTTGGGAAAACCGGGCACTGAAACGGTCTAATAGGGGTCTCCGTTTATACAAACGGTCAAAACTGGGGTCATCTCGGGGTGGGCACGGCTCATTATCAGTATAATGTAAGAAGCGAAGTATTGCGTCATTTATTTATTTTTTTAGGTTCCAGTTCAGTTCTAAAGTTGCTTTGAGGGGCCCATATATTAGAAACCCCTATCAAACACCCCATTTTAGAAACTAGACCCCACAAAGTATTCACAACAGCATTTAGAAAGTTTATGAACCCTTTAGGTGTTTCACAGAAATTTAGAGCAAAGTAGAGATGAAGTTTAAATTTTTTTTTTTGTCAGAAAATCCTCTTTATTCCATTTTTTTTACAACACAAAAGGATTTATCACAGAAACGCAACTTAATATTTATTGCCCAGATTCTGCAGTTTTGAGAAATAGCCCACATGTGGCCCTAGTGCGGTAATGGACTGAAACACCGGCCTCCGAAGCAAAGCAGCACCTAGTGGATTTTGAGGCCTCTTTTTTATTAGGCACCATGTCCAGTTTGAAGAGGTCTTGTGGTGCCAAAACATTGGAAACCCCCCAAAAGTGACCCCAATTTGGAAACTAGACCCCTTGAGGAATCCATTGTAGTTTTCTTGGGATGCATGCGGCTTTTTGATCAGTTTTTATTCTATTTTTAGGTGGCGTGGTGACTAAAAAACAGCAATTCTACTATTGTTTTTTTATTCTATTTTTTTTACAGCGTGCACCGTGTGCTATAAATGACATATTCACTTTATTCTGCGGGGTGATACGATTACGGCGATACCAGATGTTTATAGTTTTTTTTTATGTCAAAATCATTCACTTTTTGTGTTACCTTATTCTAAGAGCCAGAATTTTTTTATTTTTCAATCAATAAAGCCGTGTGAGGACTTATTTTTTGCGTAACGAACTGTAGTTTCCATCAGTACCATTTTTCGGTACATGCGACTTTTTGATCTCTTTTTATTCAATTTTTTGTGAGGTGAAGTGACCAAACAATTGTGATTGTGGTACGGTTTATTATTATTTTCTTTTACGGCGTTCACCGTGCGGGATAAATAATGAAATAATTTTGTAGTTCAGGTCGTTACGGACGCGGCGATACCAATTATGTATAGTTTATTTGTTTGTTTATATATTTTTATTAATAATAAATGACTGATAAGGGAAAAGGGGGGATTTTTACTTTTAATACTTTTAAAACTTTTATTTTCTTATTTTTACACATCTTTTTTACTGTATTACTTTGTCCCACTAGGGGACTTGAGGGCAGGAGGCCCTGATCGCTATTCTAATACACTTCACTACATGCGTAGTGCAGTGTATAAGAGCTGACAGCTACTCACTGACAGCAAGCCTAGTGGGTCCTGACAACGTCAGGACTCACAAGGCTTCCGTCTATGGCATAGCCAGACGCCATTGTTTGGTGTCCGGTTGCCATAGTCACCATCGCCGGCCGCTATCGTGTAGCAGGCCGGCGATGGCAGCTTAACCCCTAAAAAGCCGCAATCTCTATAGAACGCTGCTTTTAAGGGGTTAATCAGCGGGGACACAGCGATCGGTCCCCGCTGTAGGAGCTGTGACAGCTGCTGAACAAGACAGCAGCTGTCACAGCTCCTGTATGTGTCGGGAGGACGGCCGAAACGGCCGTTACTCCCGAGACGTACTATTAGGTCATGGAGCGCGAACGCTATAGTTACCATGACCTAATAGTACGTCCAGGAGCGGTAAGGGGTTAAAGAGAATCTGTCACCAGCTCTATGTACCTAAATGCCATATCTAATCTGATATTCTGGCATTTTGTTGTTGGGCTATACTAGCCATCGGCATGGTAGCAATATTCTCAATACACAGAAACACCGTTCCTGGCCACTTCCATGGCTAGTATAGCCTAATTTGCATATAACTAATAGGGCTTATGTCTCTGAACGGCTCAACGATTTAGACAAAACAAACACGAAAATGCTAAGGGTGATGTCATAGATATGGCATTTGGGTTCTTAGAACTGGTGACAGATCCACTCCAATGAGTGTCCAATACACATGAGAACAAACTTTTAGTTATGAATAGGTAAGACTCAGGTAACAATTAGGTCAGAGGCTCCGTCAAAACTTCCAACCCCAATTATTGTACAGATAATGATGTACACAGCATTATTTTACCTGTGACGAGGACTGAACCGCAAACCCAGAAGTCAATTGGGCCTAGCACACACTGATGTTAACGTCATAGTGTTTGATGTAAAAAATCATGTTGAGGAACACTGGGAAAAACATTTGACAAACGTCTGACATGTCATAGTGACATGTCAGAAGTTTTCATTGGTGTGGGTCCGAGCACTGAAAACCCCATCCATCGCTAAAACGAAGCGGCAGAAGCGCTCTTCTGAGCGCTTAGCCACTTTGTGTCTGTTCGGCTTTTTCAGGAAATCAATGTATCGGTGTATGGACTCAATAGAAAGTCTATGGGCCAGTACTCCGATACATCAGCTTTCCATGAAAAAGCCGAACAGACACGAAGAGGCTGAGCGCTCCCATGAGCGATTGATGAGGGTCTCAGAGCTCGGACCTCCACCAATCAAAACTTCTGAAATGTCACTATGAAATGTCAGAAGTTTGTCAAATGTTTAGTTACACTTTACTAATTTAAAGCGTAACTGTTCTAGAACAAATGTTCATAAATGAATAGTACAGGTGAATATAAAAAAACTCTGTCATATATGTTAGGATTCCTTCTCTACTTATGAAGCTGTTTTTCTGTCTTTCCCATCACTTAGCCTCTTATCACTAAGTAATCAGTCTCTAGCCTCACACACAGAAGTCTATGGAGAGGGGAGGAGGAGGCCACTAATTGATTTATTGCCTCACTCTGAACAATGGTAGAGTCTTATCTTATCTGGCATAGTAGTGCTAGGAGGGCTATCTTACATGCTGTGTAGTAGCAGAGAGCTCAGCAACTGCACTATGTGTGTCTCTTTCAGCAACCTCCTCCTCCTACACCCCCTCCCCTCTCTATAGATTAACATTTTAAAAGCAGGAAAGAGCAAAGCAGCACGATAAATGGAGAAAGTAGCATATTTATTAATAATATATATTACAAAGTTCCTTATATTCACCAGTACTATCCATTCATGAAAAGTTGTTTTATAATTAGACAGCATAAACTCAGACCAGACAGTCTTTACTGATGCAGATTTATCACAGTGGCTGATGCTGGATTATAAATGTTTTCACTGTCTAGTCTAATATAATAAACTACTAGATAAATGCAATACAGCACAGTTGTAATGTCCATGGCTGCGGGCTGTCAGCTCCGTTCCTCTCCTGACAGCCGCAGCCACGAGTCGGCAAGCGCTGGCCCCAGCCTCCTATTCAGGAGACGCCAGTGCTCGCGTCCACTCATGTCAGCTGGATCCCATATGGTGCGCGTGCGCGCTTGTGCCCGCTCTTAAAGGGGTAGCGGGCGCACCGGACATTGTGGTTGAACTTTGACCCGTGAGTACCCTGGACTATAAGAGGAGTCCAGCCCCCTAGTTCGATGCCTGAGCGTTGTTGTGTTCCCTAGTTTGTCTATGTGACGGCCTCCTAATGTGTTACCCATTCCAGTCCCTGTTCCAGTCCCTGTACCTGTTCCAGTTCCTGTTCCTGGCATTCCATACCTTCCTGGTCTAGCACTGAGCAAAGTCGTGCCGTGCAGCATCCACATTTGACCTGCTTCACCTCGCCTGACGTCCGCCTGCTTCCTAGTCCCAGCCGAGCCTGCCCTGCTGCTTTCTGAGCAGCCACAGGTACCTATAGAACTATAGACTCTCACCTGCTCTCTGTTGGCCAGCTGCCTTACCGCCAAGGCGGTACGGCCCAGTGGGTCCACAGACCCTTCGTGACAAAAGTATATAAAAAAATAAAAACAAACTTCATTGGGATAACAGAATAAGCATATAAAACAAGGCTGTAAAAAACAGAAAATAAAGAGGAACCCTCCTGGAGTACAATCTTACATATCACAGAAAGCCAAAGTGCATAGTGATGCAGTTAATTCATGAAATAATGGCTGCATCTTACTATTGACATGAATGTTACATTGCAAAAAAGTTAGCCATGTAAAAAGGCTTACAGGCATAGTGCACAAAGATACAGACCAGGGAGAGACTCATAGCCCAACGCATGCTTTGCAAAGCCACTATAGCACTCTGAGGCATTTTGAGTACTGAACCTCCCCCAATGCGTAGTTTAGGTGGGATCACATAAATCACAGAAGCGCAAGTTCTGATCTGTTTTGTTATCTTTTTTAATGTTGTTGAAACAAAATATTTAGTCGCCAACAACCAGACTGTCATTTTGCCAAACAAAAACTATTCATCCAGGTTTTAGAACACTTTGGAATATTTCTGGAGTTGCATATCTTACTCCTTCACCTGGACTCAGGTGCTCAGCAAGTCCGTCATAGAACTTCCACTCCTAATCAGTGCCAGTGATCTGAGGAAAGATAGAACATGTCCTATCTTTCCTCGGATCCAGTTACTTATTCAAATCTGGAAAAAGTGTCCATCTACCCACTTTGATGCCAGCTTTCACGCCCAGTACCTGTTCAGGCCAGGCTGATCTCAACTGATTTTGATGCGGGGCATCCCTCTCTGTAGGTTGGCCGTTTGAGATCAGTGGCCCAAAGTCATTTAACCCTTTAAAAACACCAGTTACTTATTCAAATCTGGAAAAAGTGTCCATCTACCCATTTTGATGCCAACTTTCATGCCCAGAACCTGTTCGGGTCAGGCTGATCTCAACTGATTTTGATGTGGGACATTCCTCTCTGTATGTTGGCAGTGTGAGATCAGTGGCTCAATGTTATTTAACCCTTTAAATACATCAGTTACTTGTTCAAATCTGAAAAAATTGTCAATTTACCCACTTTGCTGCCAGCTTTCATGCCCAGAACCTGTTTGAACCAGGCTGATCTCGACTGATTTTTATGACGGACATTCTTCTATGTATGTTGGCAGTGTGAAATGAGTGGCCCAAATTCATTTAACCCTTTAAAAACACCAGTTACTTATTCAAATCTGTAAAAAATGTCTATATACCGATTTTGATGCCAGCTTTTATGGCCAGAAACTGTTCGAGCCAGGCTGATCTTGACTGATTTCGATGCGGGGCATCCCTCTCTGTATGTTGTCAGTGTTAGATCAGTGGCCTAAAGTCATTTAACCCTTTAAAAACTTCAGTTACTTATTCAAATCTGGAAAAAAGTGTCAATTTGCCCACTTTGATGCCAGCTTTTCTGCCCAGAACCTGTTCGAGCCAGGCTAATCTGAACTGATTTTTATGCGTGTCATTTCTCTCTGTATGTTGGCAGTGTGAATTGTGTGGCCCAAAGTCATTTAACCCTTTAAAAATACCAGATACTTATTCAAATTTGGAAAAAGTGTCCGTCTACCCACTTTGATGCCAGCTTTCATGCCCAGAACCTGCTCGGGCCAGGCTGATCTCGACTTATTTTGATGCGGGGCATTTCTCTCTGTATGTTGGCAGTGTGAGTTTTGTGGCCCAATGTCATTTAACTCTTTAAAAATACCCGTTACTTATTAAAATTTGGAAAACATGTCTGTCTACCCACTTTGATGCCAGCTTTCATGCCCAGAACCTGTTCGGGCCAGGCTGATCTCAACTGATTTTGATGTGGGGCATCCGTCTCTGTATGTTGACAGAGTGAGATCAGTGGCCCAAAGCAATTTAACCCTGTAAATCACACTTTGCATTGCCCACTTTGATGTCCATCTTTGTGCCAGCTCTTTTTGTTTTTAGGCTGTTTTAAAGTGTTTTCACTTCTGGGCAGTGTAGTGCAACATATTTTATTATTAACATAAGTTTTCACTTTGATATGTTCATAAAAAAACAAAAATACTGAAAACGCTAATAAGAAACTGCTGAATAAGAAACCAACTTCAGCTCTGAATAAGAAACTGGACGAATAAGAAACCAACTTCAGCATCGTGCCCTCAAGTATAGACCACAGCACAGTGCAAGTATCAAGTATCACACAGATGCTCCCATGCAGTATAATGCCCAAACAAATTTCCCCATACAGCATAATGCCCCATAGCTGCCACCATACAGCATAATGCCCCCATAGCTGCCCATACAGTATAATGCTCCCTTAGCTGCTACCATAGAATGTAATGCCCCCACAACTTCCCATATACATATAATGCCCCCATAGCTGCCCCCATACAGTGTAATGCCCTCTTAGCTGCCACCATCCAGTATAATGCCCCTTAGCTGCCACATACAGTATAATGCCCCCATAGCTGCCCCATACAGTATTATGCCCCCTTAGCTGCCCCTAGTGTAAGTGCCCACATATAAAGTGCCACAGTGCCAACATAGATAGTGCTCATGTAGATAGTGCCACACACAGTGCCCATATAGATAGCGCCACAGTGTCCCCTGTAGATAGTGCCCCTATATAGTGCCACAGTTCCCATGTAGATAGTGATACACAATCCTTGAAGATAGCGCTACTACCCCTGTAAGTAACGCCAATGAGACTCCCTCTAGGAGCAGAATCCCCAGCCAGAGCATAGGCTGGGCATTCCTCTATTAGAGGAAACCCCTGACATCACTATCCATATATGGACAGTGAGGTCAGGGGCTACTCCTGGAATGGAATCCCCTGTCAGTGCGTTGATGACACTGTGACTGGGCTTTCCCCTCCAGGAGGTGCCCCTAAAATCACTGTCCATATATGGACAGTGATGTCACGGGCTTCCCCGGGCACAGCGCTTAAAGTAGCGTTGTGCCCGGGGAGTCCTCGGTAAGCAGAGGGGATCCCCCCTGACAACGTTCTGGCAGGGGATTCCGCTCCTGGACGAGCCACTGACGTCACCATCCATATAAGAACAGTGACATCAAGGGCTTCCCCGAGCACAGTGCTTAAAGTAGAGCTGTTCCCTGGGAGTCCTTGTCGAGCGGAGGAACTCCCTCTGCTCTGAACTAATGCTGAATCATGGAGCTGATGGTTCCCTGCTTCAGCATTGGGTACTGGCCTGAATCCGGGACTGTCCTTCTGAATGCGGGACGGTTGAGCTGTATGCTACCTGGGTGCCCTCATAACAGTACCAGATTGCCCTAATAAATACTGCCAGCCAGCTTACCCCGATGGGTACTATTAACTTGTTTGGCGGTAGCTTATCCTGTCGACAATTTCCTCTTTGTTTTTTTTTTTTGTAGGAGGCATGCTTGCTCTGCCTGAAGTCAAGAAAGCTTCCACCTGTTGGGAACACTACTGGACTATCCAAGAGGGTTGCCAACTATCGGAGAGGCAATAAGTTGGCTGCTATTGTTTTATGTTGATTTTATTGCATCTCTTCCATGATTTTTCTTCTCTTATTGTATACTTTATGCAAAGCCTATGAGTATAGCTGGCCTGAGCAAATAGCAAGGCTAATAAATTATCGATTACGGAGCCTGAAAGATATTCAAATAAATAATAACAATTGGAAATAAGAGGTTTCCTTTAACAACATTACAACGGCTTAGTGAGGATTTAAAAAGCAAAAAGTATTTAAATTCCAAGTCAAATAAAGGCAAGCCAATGTGTATTAACTCTTATATTAGTTAAACAATAATATATTATGCAAGATATATATTTATCTCCTAACAAAACGTAAAAATACAACAACCAGTAGTATACATTGGTCTGCTCTTGGTAGGTATGTAATGAAAAACAAGTAGGTGTCAATGTACCTCTCAGCAGGATGAGCATCTCCAACTGGCCCATGCTGACAGCTGAACATATGAGGAGATATGGTGAAAATGTGAGACAGATGAAGATCACAGAAGATGACCCTAGTCCTGTGACTCGCATACTCCGAGACTTTATATTCAGTGTATGACATGGCAATTCATTTTCAACTCTTTTATTTTACTTTTGTTTTAACCCCTTGGAGTCTCAGCCAATTTACATTTTTTCCGTCATCTCATTCTAAGAGCCATAACTTTTTTATTTTTCCGTCGACATAGCTGTATTAGAGTTGTTTTTTTTTTTTTTGCAGAACAAGTTGTAGCTTTTAATAGCACCATTTAATGTACCATATAATGTACTGGGAAACGGAAAAAAATATTTGTGAGGTGGAATGGGATAAGAAACACAGTGATTTATCCATTGTTTTTTGGGTTTTGTTTTTACGGCGTTCACCATGTGATAAAAATGTCACGTTAACTTTAATCTGCAGGTTAATCGGATTATGGCGAAACGAAATTGATAAAGTTTTTTTTTATTTAAATGTTTTATATTTTGCTACTTTTACAAAGAATAAACAGTTTCTGACAAAAAAAAAAATTGTTTTGCCACATTCTGAGAGTCATAACTTTTTCAGTCGAGCTGTGTGAGGGCTTTTTTTTGCGGGTGAGCTGTTGTTTTTATTGGTACCATGTTGGGGTACTTGTGACTTTTTTATGGTTGCGGCAATACCAATGTTTACTTTTTTTATTTCTTAAATCATTTTTTGTGAAAAATGGTTTGGTAAAAAGGTGTTTTTTTTCAACTTTTAGTTATTTAAAATTTTTGCAGAATTTGTAAAATTTTATTAAACATTTTCTACTTTATTTTTTAGTCACTCTAGGGAATTTAAACATGCAATCCATGGTTCACTCATGCTATACATTGCAATACGTGCGTATTTTTCGGACCGCAGCATGTAAATTCCTGCTACAGAAATTGTGCAGAATTGCTACGTTTTTCAGAGGAGATGTCAGAGGAAAAACGCAGCAATTTACGCACCATTTTCTGCCGTAAAAAACGCAGGAAATGGTGCATTTTTGCCACTGTGGAAAGCCTTTGACTTTCAACGGAATTGCTGCAGAAATTTTCTGCAGCAATTCCGTTGTGTGTGTAGACAAGCCCTTAATCTTCAGACCGGACCTTTAAAGAGGCTCTGTCACCAGATTTTGCAACCCCTATCTGCTATTGCAGCAGATAGGCGCTGCAATGTAGAAAACAGTAACGTTTTTATTTTTAAAAAACGAGCATTTTTGGCCAAGTTATGACCATTTTCGTATTTATGCAAATGAGGCTTGCAAAAGTACAACTGGGCGTTTGCAGGTAAGTAGCTACATCGACTTACCTGCAAACACCGATGCTGCTGCAGAATCATCTGTAGCCTCTGGTGCCGACACGATGCAGGACCTGTGAGTGACGTCACAGATCTGCACTGCCAGAAGCTGGGCGTTCTGAAGAGAAGTGGATGATACTTCTCTTCAGAACGCCCAGCTATTAAAAGTAGTAAACACTCCCCGATGTACGCACATAATACACGCCCAGTTGTACTTTTACTTTTCAACACGCCCAGTTGTACTTTTGCAAGCCTCATTTGCATAAATACGAAAATGGTCATAACTTAGCCAAAAATGCTCGTTTTTTAAAAATAAAAACGTTACTGTAATCTACATTGCAGCGCCTATCTGCTGCAATAGCAGATAGGGGTTGCAAAATCTGGTGACAGAGCCTCTTTAAATAAATCCAAATTTCAGACCAGACCCTTTTATGAATTCAGACCTCAGACCAAACGACAATATTTATCCAGACACCAGACTCCAAAGTTAATCCAGACCTCAAACCAGAGTCCTAAATTGACTCAGACCCGAGACCAAACCCCAAAATTCAAACCCTAGACCAGAACTAAAAAATGCTTTTTAAATATTTAGACCCCAGACCAGACCAATCTATTTACTTACTGTTCCTTACTTCCAGGTCCTCTTCAGCTTCTAGTCTTCCTCAGCTGGCCGGCACCAGGACCCAATGCGGCAGAGCCCAGAGCTGATGAGGGCCTGGAACTGAAGAGGTTCTGGGAGCAAGGCGTGGTAAGTGATGCCAGCCGTTATCTATTAGATATAATTGACATCATTGCAAATCTATTCTTATAGATAATAGCAAAATCAAAATAAAATAAAACGGCAGTGCGCCATTGGTATCTGTCTCATTTGGGAGCCCTCGGTATGAGCCAGAACGGAGATCCACTCTGTAAGAGCAGCTCCCAATCTGACAGTCTCGAGCCATCAATGTATTACATAGTAAGGGTATGTTCACACGCAGTGTTTTCAGGCGTAATTCGGGCATTTTACGCCTCTAATTACGCCTGAAAAAATGGCTCCATTACGCCTACAAATGTCTGCCTATTGCTTGCAATGGGATTTACAATGTTCTGTTCCCACGAGCCTTTATTTTACGCGTCGCTGTCAAAATACGACACGGAAAATGATGGTTCGTCAAAAGAACTGCAGGACACTTCTTGGGACATTTTTGGAGGCGTTTTTCATTGACTCCATTGAAAAACAGCTCCAAAAACGGCCGTGAAAAACGCGAGTTGCTACAAAAACGTCTGAAAATCAGGAGCTGTTTTCGCCTGAAAACAGCTCCGTATTTTCAGACGTTTTTGGTCACTACGTGTGAACATACCCTCACAATGTCTGGCCAGATAAGGCCCGGGATCCTTGAAGTGGTGGGAGACGGACCATTGTGATCAGCTCCTTTCTAACATTGCTTGTCTCACCAAATATTACATGAATGCATAAATTGAATTATATTTTTCAGATGAGAAAACCATGGCATTAGGAAAATGAAAATTAATGAATTCATTGACTGATGTGAAAGATATTACTCCGTTCACATTCTAACAATGTCAAATATAATGTGTTACAAAGAGGCAGCGTATTTTTCTGGCTGTAATTTCTACTCATAGACAGAAGGGGGCACAATAAGCCTGGTTGTAATAATAAATGGAACATGTTGCCAGTAGGTTAAAATGATTTCCAGGATCCAAACATTTGTTAAAAAGTTTAACCTGTAAAAGTAAAAAAATAAAGCTCTGCAATACACTTACCATGGAAATTATTCTTCTGTTTTTCAACACCATGTTCTTCCACCTGGTCTGCTAATGTAACAGTCTGGTCAATGCGATACCCAGGGAAAGAATCAACCAGACAGCAATTCACCTATAGCACCCCTCTTACCCATGACTTCAGTTAGGTCTAGGGTACAAATTAAGAAATTTTGTCTAGTGATAGTAATTATTATTTTTTTATTTTATGTAACAATACGGCTTCAGTGACATGTCATCGTATGACCACATTGCACATGAGCTCTGGGAACTGGGGGCAAATTTGGGACATACAGCATAAATTGAAGTTTCAGTTCACAGTATCGCCATAGCTATCCTTAATAATGGAGCCATGACTGTCATGTATCCATTGTGTAATGAATCCTGATTGATCCCATTCACCACTAATCATCAGGTCTCTTTATTTTCAGGAATGAATATCATAGCAGTCTACTGAATTATGGCCAAAAAAATCCTTTTAAAGGCTATGTAAACCTTTGAAGTAATTTTTTTCCATCAAACTATGTTTTCTTAAATTTGAAACAAGTTTTGAATTGTGTTTTACTTTAAAAACAATGTTTGCTTTTCGAGATACAGCTTTGCGGTCACAGCTGAATCCGTCACTGCTCTGCGTTTGGTACCTCGTGCACTCCTGGTTTGACTCGGCTCGTTCACCACTCTTGTTGCTCACGGTGTTGCCGTGGGCAACTGCCCCATTTCCCTTAGCTTTGTGTACCCTTGTCTGTTTGTCTCGTGCACTTACTGAGCGTAGGGACCGCCGCCCAGTTGTACCCCGTCGCCTAGGGCGGGTCGTTGCAAGTAGGCAGGGACAGAGTGGCGGGTAGATTAGGGCTCACTTGTCCATTTCCCTACCCCCATCATTACATTGTGCTTATCAAACACATAGATCAATTTTATGTCAAAGTCGTTAATATTTAGACCTTGCATGAAATCTGTAAGTTGCATTTCTCTCCCCTGCCAAATAAACAAAACGTCATCAATGTATGTCATCCAGCACTGCACATGGTAGACGGCGAGAGCGCCGCCACCAAGAAAAACCTGCCTCTCCCAGAGACAGAGAAACAGGTTTGCATATGACGGCGCACACGCCGCCCCCATGGCAGTGCCTTGTTTTTGTAGATAGAATAAATCCTTAAAGACGAAAAAATTATGTGTCAGGATGTATTCTAAAATTTCCCCTGTATTTTTGTCCTTGCCACTCACTGAACAGTGCCCACATATACTGTCTGGACACTGCAGACAGACTTCACCAGCATCACAGACAGCAGCAAAAGACAGCAGCAAAAGACAAGAGGAACCTGCAGGGTGTGATCAGTGGTTGACTTACCTGATACAGTTACTGCCAGGCAATCCAAATCTGGATTGTCATAAGCCATCAGCAAAATTGCAGATCAACCAAGTCACTAGAGACTAGAAGTATTGTATGGTCTGATCATAGCAATTGCTTTATTTAGGAGGACTTTAGTAATTTCCCCTCTGCTCAGAATTGCATAATATCAATGCTTCCCCATCACACTGTCATTCTCACCCTCCCTACAGATTTTATTTATCATTTATTTCTGTTACCTATATAGCACCAACATATTCTGCAGTGCTGTGCAAGGTTCCACACTTTGGGGCACTGTGCAAGGTGTCCCCATTGGGGCTCATAATCAATTTTCCTTATCAGTATGTTTTGGTGGTGTGGGAGGAACCCCACACAAACATAGAGAGAACATGTAAAGTTCATGCGGATGGTGTCCTTGGTTGGATTTGAACCCAGGACCCCGATGGTGCAAGGAAACAGTGCTAACCACCAAGCCACCGTGCTGCCCATTTTAAAGATTTGTCACCCCTCTTCTTATCATGTCCCCTCTCACGGCTGTATGCAGATTGTAAATAAAACGTATACTGTGCAGTGTGCGGTTTTTATACAATGGGAGCCTATGAGCAGTGGCGGATTAAGTAGACCATAGACTCTGGGCTGTTCCCAAAACTTGGGCGTCTCTTCTCCACCGCCGCTCTGCCATGCCATGTCTATAGTGAACACCACCTTTCTATGTGAGCATTGACAAATTGGTGTTACGATTCCCCTTGTCAAAGGGCTGTGTCTCTAGATACTGACAGTCGCCAACCATCGGTGACAGCATCACTCTGTGTAGGGACACATCCTCCTGACAATGGGAAAGGTAAAAGCATTTTGTCTATTAGTCCTGGACTAAACAAAGAATTTATGTGGAATACAAGGATTTCCTATAACAGACATGTCAGGAGAGGGGACAGATACTATACTCTCTAAATCCAGTGACAATTGACGTCTTCTCTGATGGGAGTCGTTCTCTTTTCTTCCCCATCTGACACAGACCGTTATCACGACTTCTCCTGATGACTGCAGAGTGTTCCGATGAGACATCTTTGCCCCGCGCTTCTGCAGCCATTTCCAGCCTCTATAGAAACACAAAAATTTAGACACCAAACCCCCTAAATTGTTTCATACCCCAGACCAGATCCCTAGACATATTCCGACCCCAGGCCCATACATTAAAGAGGCTCTGTCACCAGATTTTGCAACCCCTATCTGCTATTGCAGCAGATCGGCGCTGCAATGTAGATTACAGTAACGTTTTTATTTTTAAAAAACGAGCATTTTTGGCCAAATTATGACCATTTTTGTATTTATGCAAATGAGGCTTGCAAAAGTACAACTGGGCGTGTTGAAAAGTAAAAGTACAACTGGGCGTGTATTATGTGTGTTACATCGGGGCGTGTTTACTACTTTTACTAGCTGGGCGTTCTGACAAGAAGTATCATCCACTTCTCTTCAGAACGCACAGCTTCTGGCAGTGCAGACACAGCCGTGTTCTCGAGAGATCACGCTGTGACGTCACTCACAGGTCCTGCATCGTGTCAGACGAGCGAGGACACATCGGCACCAGAGGCTACAGATGATTCTGCAGCAGCATCGGTGTTTGCAGGTAAATCGATGTAGCTACTTACCTGCAAACGCTGATGCTGCTGCAGAATCAACTGTAGCCTCTGGTGCCGACACGATGCAGGACCTGTGAGTGACGTCACAGATCTGCACTGCCAGAAGCTGGGCGTTCTGAAGAGAAGTGGATGATACTTCTCATCAGAACGCCCAGCTAGTAAAAGTAGTAAACACTCCCCGATGTACGCACATAATACACGCCCAGTTGTACTTTTACTTTTCAACACGCCCAGTTGTACTTTTGCAAGCCTCATTTGCATAAATACGAAAATGGTCATAACTTAGCCAAAAATGCTCGTTTTTAAAAAATAAAAACGTTACTGTAATCTACATTGCAGCGCCTATCTGCTGCAATAGCAGATAGGGGTTGCAAAATCTGGTGACAGAGCCTCTTTAAATAAATCCAAATTTCAGACCAGACCCTTTTATGAATTCAGACCTCAGACCAAACGACAATATTTATCCAGACACCAGACTCCAAAGTTAATCCAGACCTCAAACCAGAGTCCTAAATTGACTCAGACCCGAGACCAAACCCCAAAATTCAAACCCTAGACCAGAACTAAAAAATGCTTTTTAAATATTTAGACCCCAGACCAGACCAATCTATTTACTTACTGTTCCTTACTTCCAGGTCCTCTTCAGCTTCTAGTCTTCCTCAGCTGGCCGGCACCAGGACCCAATGCGGCAGAGCCCAGAGCTGATGAGGGCCTGGAACTGAAGAGGTTCTGGGAGCAAGGCGTGGTAAGTGATGCCAGCCGTTATCTATTAGATATAATTGACATCATTGCAAATCTATTCTTATAGATAATAGCAAAATCAAAATAAAATAAAACGGCAGTGCGCCATTGGTATCTGTCTCATTTGGGAGCCCTCGGTATGAGCCAGAACGGAGATCCACTCTGTAAGAGCAGCTCCCAATCTGACAGTCTCGAGCCATCAATGTATTACATAGTAAGGGTATGTTCACATGCAGTGTTTTCAGGCGTAATTCGGGCATTTTACGCCTCTAATTACGCCTGAAAAAATGGCTCCATTACGCCTACAAATGTCTGCCTATTGCTTGCAATGGGATTTACAATGTTCTGTTCCCACGAGCCTTTATTTTACGCGTCGCTGTCAAAATACGACACGGAAAATGATGGTTCGTCAAAAGAACTGCAGGACACTTCTTGGGACATTTTTGGAGGCGTTTTTCATTGACTCCATTGAAAAACAGCTCCAAAAACGGCCGTGAAAAACGCGAGTTGCTACAAAAACGTCTGAAAATCAGGAGCTGTTTTCGCCTGAAAACAGCTCCGTATTTTCAGACGTTTTTGGTCACTACGTGTGAACATACCCTCACAATGTCTGGCCAGATAAGGCCCGGGATCCTTGAAGTGGTGGGAGACGGACCATTGTGATCAGCTCCTTTCTAACATTGCTTGTCTCACCAAATATTACATGAATGCATAAATTGAATTATATTTTTCAGATGAGAAAACCATGGCATTAGGAAAATGAAAATTAATGAATTCATTGACTGATGTGAAAGATATTACTCCGTTCACATTCTAACAATGTCAAATATAATGTGTTACAAAGAGGCAGCGTATTTTTCTGGCTGTAATTTCTACTCATAGACAGAAGGGGGCACAATAAGCCTGGTTGTAATAATAAATGGAACATGTTGCCAGTAGGTTAAAATGATTTCCAGGATCCAAACATTTGTTAAAAAGTTTAACCTGTAAAAGTAAAAAAATAAAGCTCTGCAATACACTTACCATGGAAATTATTCTTCTGTTTTTCAACACCATGTTCTTCCACCTGGTCTGCTAATGTAACAGTCTGGTCAATGCGATACCCAGGGAAAGAATCAACCAGACAGCAATTCACCTATAGCACCCCTCTTACCCATGACTTCAGTTAGGTCTAGGGTACAAATTAAGAAATTTTGTCTAGTGATAGTAATTATTATTTTTTTATTTTATGTAACAATACGGCTTCAGTGACATGTCATCGTATGACCACATTGCACATGAGCTCTGGGAACTGGGGGCAAATTTGGGACATACAGCATAAATTGAAGTTTCAGTTCACAGTATCGCCATAGCTATCCTTAATAATGGAGCCATGACTGTCATGTATCCATTGTGTAATGAATCCTGATTGATCCCATTCACCACTAATCATCAGGTCTCTTTATTTTCAGGAATGAATATCATAGCAGTCTACTGAATTATGGCCAAAAAAATCCTTTTAAAGGCTATGTAAACCTTTGAAGTAATTTTTTTCCATCAAACTATGTTTTCTTAAATTTGAAACAAGTTTTGAATTGTGTTTTACTTTAAAAACAATGTTTGCTTTTCGAGATACAGCTTTGCGGTCACAGCTGAATCCGTCACTGCTCTGCGTTTGGTACCTCGTGCACTCCTGGTTTGACTCGGCTCGTTCACCACTCTTGTTGCTCACGGTGTTGCCGTGGGCAACTGCCCCATTTCCCTTAGCTTTGTGTACCCTTGTCTGTTTGTCTCGTGCACTTACTGAGCGTAGGGACCGCCGCCCAGTTGTACCCCGTCGCCTAGGGCGGGTCGTTGCAAGTAGGCAGGGACAGAGTGGCGGGTAGATTAGGGCTCACTTGTCCGTTTCCCTACCCCCATCATTACATTGTGCTTATCAAACACATAGATCAATTTTATGTCAAAGTCGTTAATATTTAGACCTTGCATGAAATCTGTAAGTTGCATTTCTCTCCCCTGCCAAATAAACAAAACGTCATCAATGTATGTCATCCAGCACTGCACATGGTAGACGGCGAGAGCGCCGCCACCAAGAAAAACCTGCCTCTCCCAGAGACAGAGAAACAGGTTTGCATATGACGGCGCACACGCCGCCCCCATGGCAGTGCCTTGTTTTTGTAGATAGAACAAATCCTTAAAGACGAAAAAATTATGTGTCAGGATGTATTCTAAAATTTCCCCTGTATTTTTGTCCTTGCCACTCACTGAACAGTGCCCACATATACTGTCTGGACACTGCAGACAGACTTCACCAGCATCACAGACAGCAGCAAAAGACAAGAGGAACCTGCAGGGTGTGATCAGTGGTTGACTTACCTGATACAGTTACTGCCAGGCAATCCAAATCTGGATTGTCATAAGCCATCAGCAAAATTGCAGATCAACCAAGTCACTAGAGACTAGAAGTATTGTATGGTCTGATCATAGCAATTGCTTTATTTAGGAGGACTTTAGTAATTTCCCCTCTGCTCAGAATTGCATAATATCAATGCTTCCCCATCACACTGTCATTCTCACCCTCCCTACAGATTTTATTTATCATTTATTTCTGTTACCTATATAGCACCAACATATTCTGCAGTGCTGTGCAAGGTTCCACACTTTGGGGCACTGTGCAAGGTGTCCCCATTGGGGCTCATAATCAATTTTCCTTATCAGTATGTTTTGGTGGTGTGGGAGGAACCCCACACAAACATAGAGAGAACATGTAAAGTTCATGCGGATGGTGTCCTTGGTTGGATTTGAACCCAGGACCCCGATGGTGCAAGGAAACAGTGCTAACCACCAAGCCACCGTGCTGCCCATTTTAAAGATTTGTCACCCCTCTTCTTATCATGTCCCCTCTCACGGCTGTATGCAGATTGTAAATAAAACGTATACTGTGCAGTGTGCGGTTTTTATACAATGGGAGCCTATGAGCAGTGGCGGATTAAGTAGACCATAGACTCTGGGCTGTTCCCAAAACTTGGGCGTCTCTTCTCCACCGCCGCTCTGCCATGCCATGTCTATAGTGAACACCACCTTTCTATGTGAGCATTGACAAATTGGTGTTACGATTCCCCTTGTCAAAGGGCTGTGTCTCTAGATACTGACAGTCGCCAACCATCGGTGACAGCATCACTCTGTGTAGGGACACATCCTCCTGACAATGGGAAAGGTAAAAGCATTTTGTCTATTAGTCCTGGACTAAACAAAGAATTTATGTGGAATACAAGGATTTCCTATAACAGACATGTCAGGAGAGGGGACAGATACTATACTCTCTAAATCCAGTGACAATTGACGTCTTCTCTGATGGGAGTCGTTCTCTTTTCTTCCCCATCTGACACAGACCGTTATCACGACTTCTCCTGATGACTGCAGAGTGTTCCGATGAGACATCTTTGCCCCGCGCTTCTGCAGCCATTTCCAGCCTCTATAGAAACACAAAAATTTAGACACCAAACCCCCTAAATTGTTTCATACCCCAGACCAGATCCCTAGACATATTCCGACCCCAGGCCCATACATTAAAGAGGCTCTGTCACCAGATTTTGCAACCCCTATCTGCTATTGCAGCAGATCGGCGCTGCAATGTAGATTACAGTAACGTTTTTATTTTTAAAAAACGAGCATTTTTGGCCAAATTATGACCATTTTTGTATTTATGCAAATGAGGCTTGCAAAAGTACAACTGGGCGTGTTGAAAAGTAAAAGTACAACTGGGCGTGTATTATGTGTGTTACATCGGGGCGTGTTTACTACTTTTACTAGCTGGGCGTTCTGACAAGAAGTATCATCCACTTCTCTTCAGAACGCACAGCTTCTGGCAGTGCAGACACAGCCGTGTTCTCGAGAGATCACGCTGTGACGTCACTCACAGGTCCTGCATCGTGTCAGACGAGCGAGGACACATCGGCACCAGAGGCTACAGATGATTCTGCAGCAGCATCGGTGTTTGCAGGTAAATCGATGTAGCTACTTACCTGCAAACGCTGATGCTGCTGCAGAATCAACTGTAGCCTCTGGTGCCGACACGATGCAGGACCTGTGAGTGACGTCACAGAACTGCACTGCCAGAAGCTGGGCGTTCTGAAGAGAAGTGGATGATACTTCTCATCAGAACGCCCAGCTAGTAAAAGTAGTAAACACGCCCCGATGTACGCACATAATACACGCCCAGTTGTACTTTTACTTTTCAACACGCCCAGTTGTACTTTTGCAAGCCTCATTTGCATAAATACAAAAATGGCCATAACCTGGCCAAAAATGCTCGTTTTTTAAAAATAAAAACGTTACTGTAATCTACATTGCAGCGCCGATCTGCTGCAATAGCAGATAGGGGTTGCAAAATCTGGTGACAGAGCCTCTTTAAAGAAGTTGTTCGGGCAGGGACCGATTTCTTTTATACTGATGACCTATATACAGGATTGGTCATCAGTATATGATTAGTCAGGGGTCCGACACCGGGACCCCCACCAATCAGCTGTTCTGGCTGCCTCCAGTCACTGGATGTTATGCAGTGTTCATGACAGGAAACAGAAGACTCCGAACACTGCATAGCGGCCTTGCAGCAGAACTGCAACTCTGCTCCTATTCACTTGAATAGGAGCAAAGCTGCAGTACTGCAGCACAGCCGCAATACTGTGACCGGACAACCCCTTTAACTCAGACTAATAAATTCGGACCCCAGACCAAATTCTAGAATACATACAGACCCCAGACCTTCTAAACTATTTCAGTACCCAGACCAAGCCCCCCTAAACAAATACAGAACAAGCACCCTAAATAAATTCAGACCCCCTAAATGCAGACATCAGATCAGACTCCTAAATATAGACCCCAGACCTGACCCCCTAAACTAATACAGACCCCAGACTCCTAAATACAGGCCCCAGACCAGACCCCCTAAATCCAGACCCCTTGAACTAATCCATGCCCCTTATACTTACATAGTAGCTCACAATCTTGTCTATTGAGTCTTGCTGCTGTACTAGGACCTGCCTACATGGTCATGTGACATGCAGGTCTCTCAACAGTAACAAGAACTACAAACATAAGGTCATCTGACCTTATGTCTGCAGGTCCTTCGGCAGGACATACACAATGCATTTTTTCACAGTTTCTGCAGCGAGTCGCAAAAAAAAAAGAGGACAAAACTGGAATGTACTTTAAAACTGCAGATTATTAGTAACCAGATGAATAACGTTACATTTATCCACATTAAACGTCATTTGAAAGTGGATGCCTAAACACTCAGTTTGTAATTTATGAACATCTTCCATGGACTGAACATTACTACATAGTTTGGTGTCATCTGCAAAAATAGAAATAGTGTAATGATAGGGGAAGGGAAACGGACAAGTGAGCCCTAATCTACCCGCCACTCTGTCCCTGCCTACTTGCAACGACCCGCCCTAGGCGACGGGGTACAACTGGGCGGCGGTCCCTACGCTCAGTAAGTGCACGAGACAAACAGACAAGGGTACACAAAGCTAAGGGAAATGGGGCAGTTGCCCACGGCAACACCGTGAGCAACAAGAGTGGTGAACGAGCCGAGTCAAACCAGGAGTGCACGAGGTACCAAACGCAGAGCAGGAGAGTAGTCAGTAAGCCAGGGTCAGTATGGAGCAGGATCAAATAGTCAGAAGCTGTAGCTGGGCCAGAAAACCACACGGGAAGAATCACAAGCAAGGAGGAACAGGAAAGGCAGGTATAAATAGACAGAGGGCGGGAGCTAGCTGAGTCTGGCCAGGCTGCGATAGGCTCTCCCACTCCTAAGCCTGCCAGCCTGAATGGTGGAAGCTGGAGTCCGACTCAGAGACATAGACTCAGGTGAAGACTGATTACCTATGGAAGTTAACCCCGAAGCTGTGCCTGGCAGATCCTTTACAGTACCCCCCCTTTTATGAGGGGCCACCGGACCCTTTCTAAGTGGACCTGGTTTATTGGGGAAACGAAGGTGGAACCTCCTGACCAATACCCCAGCGTGAACATCCCGGGCGGGTACCCAAGTCCTCTCCTCAGGCCCGTATCCCCTCCAATGGACCAGGTACTGGAGGGAGCCTTGGACCATCTTGCTGTCCACAATCTTGGCCACCTCGAATTCCACCCCCTCAGGGGTGAGAACGGGAACAGGAGGTTTCCTCGAGGGAGCCAAGGACGGGGAGCAGCGTTTAAGGAGGGAGGCATGAAACACGTCGTGTATTCGAAAAGATGGGGGCAACTCCATTGGGAAGGAGACAGGATTGAGGACTTCAATGACCTTGTACGGCCCAATAAACCGGGGAGCAAACTTCTTGGACGGGACCTTAAGGCGCAAGTTCCTAGACGATAACCACACCAGATCCCCGACCATAAACAAGGGGTTAGCAGAACGTCTTCTATCAGCCTGAGTTTTTTGTATGCTCTGGGATGCCTCTAGGTTCTTCTGAACCTGGGCCCAGACTGTGCACAGTTCCCGATGTACGACCTCTACCTCGGGATTCTTGGAACTACCAGGTGAAACGGAGGAGAACCGTGGATTAAACCCAAAATTACAGAAAAAGGGGGAGACCCCAGACGAGTTACTGACCCGGTTATTAAGGGAAAATTCGGCGAGGGGAATGAATGAGACCCAATCATATTGACAGTCAGAGATAAAACACCTTAAATATTGTTCTAGAGATTGATTAGTCCTCTCAGTTTGACCATTAGTTTCAGGATGGAAGGCAGAGGAGAAGGACAGATCAATCTCCAACTTTTTACAGAAGGCTCTCCAAAACAATGAAACAAATTGTACCCCTCTGTCAGAAACAATATTGACAGGGACCCCATGGAGACGCAGGATGTGTTTGACAAACAAGGTAGCTAACGTCTTGGCATTAGGTAGTTTCTTGAGGGGCACAAAGTGGCACATCTTACTGAAGCGGTCTACTACCACCCACACCACCGACTTGCCTTGAGATGGATGCAAATCGGTGATAAAATCCATGGAGATATGGGTCCAAGGTCTCTGGGGAATGGGCAAAGAACGTAGTAAGCCCGCTGGTCGGGACCTGGGAGTCTTGGACCTAGCACAAACCTCACAAGCGGCGACGTAGGCCTTAACGTCTTTAGGCAACCCAGGCCACCAATAGTTTCTGGCAATGAGGTGTTTGGTACCCAGGATGCCTGGATGACCAGATAGTGCGGAGTCATGATCTTCCCTAAGTACCCTTAGCCGGTATTGCAGGGGAACAAACAGCTTGTCCTCAGGAAGGTTCCCGGGAGCTGAACCTTGATCAGCCGCAATTTCAGAGACTAAATCAGAATCAATAGAAGAAATGATTATACCAGGAGGCAAAATACAAGCAGGATCTTCCTCCGAAGGAGGGCTGGCCATGAAGCTACGCGACAGCGCATCGGCCTTAATATTTTTAGACCCAGCCCTATAGGTAACCAAAAAGTTGAATCTGGTAAATAATAGCGCCCATCGAGCCTGTCTCGGGTTTAGCCTCCGGGCAGATTCTAGGAAAACCAGATTCTTGTGGTCGGTAAGGACCGTTACCTGGTTCCTAGCCCCCTCCAGGAAGTGGCGCCACTCTTCAAATGCCCATTTAATGGCTAAGAGTTCGCGGTTGCCAATATCATAGTTACTCTCAGTGGGCGAAAACTTCCTGGAGAAGTAGGCACAGGGACGGAGATGGGTGAGGGACCTGGTACCCTGGGACAAGACAGCCCCCACTCCCACCTCGGATGCGTCAACTTCCACGATAAATGGCTCCATTTGGTTGGGCTGAACCAGCACCAGGGCCGAGATAAAGCACTTCTTAAGGACCTCAAAAGCCTGGACAGCCTCAGGGGGCCAGTGGAGGAGATCAGCACCTTTGCGAGTGAGGTCCGTAAGAGGCTTAGCGATGACCGAGAAGTTAGCAATAAATCTCCTGTAATAATTAACGAACCCCAAGAAACACTGTAACGCCTTCAGGGAGGCAGGTTGGACCCATTCCGCCACAGCCAGGAACTTGGCGGGGTCCATGCGGAATTCATGAGGAGTGAGGATTTGACCCAAAAATGGTATCTCCTGTACCCCAAACACACATTTTTCGGTTTTCGCAAACAGTTTGTTTTCCCGAAGGACCTGGAGCACCTTCCTGACATGCTCAATGTGGGAGGACCAGTCCTTGGAAAACACCAGTATGTCATCAAGGTACACTACAAGAAATACCCCCAGGTAATCTCTTAAAATCTCATTTATGAAATTCTGGAAGACCGCAGGAGCATTACACAACCCAAAGGGCATGACGAGGTATTCGAAATGACCTTCGGGCGTGTTAAACGCAGTCTTCCACTCATCCCCCTCTTTGATGCGGATAAGGTTATACGCCCCCCGTAGATCAAACTTAGAGAACCATTGGGCCCCCTGAACCTGATTAAAGAGATCAGGAATCAAAGGAAGGGGATACTGGTTCCTTACAGTGACCTTATTCAAGTTACGGTAGTCAATGCATGGCCTAAGACCACCATTCTTCTTCCCTACGAAGAAGAAGCCAGCACCTACCGGAGAAGTAGAGGGGCGAATGTAACCCTTGGCCAGGCATCCCTGGATAAACTCTCTCATGGCTTCACGTTCGGGACAAGCAAGATTAAATATCCTACCCTTAGGGAGCTTAGCCCCTGGTACCAATTCGATAGCGCAATCGTATTCTCTATGAGGAGGTAACACTTCGGAGGCCTCCTTAGAGAAAACATCAACGAAGTCCTGAACAAACTCAGGTAGCGTGTTCACCTCCTCAGGGGGAGAAATAGAATTAACAGAAAAACATGACGTCAAGCATTCATTACCCCATTTGGTAAGCTCCCCAGTATTCCAGTCAAACGTGGGATTATGCAACTGCAACCAGGGAAGGCCTAAAACCAAATTGGACGATAATCCCTGCATCAACAGTACAGAGCACTGCTCCAAATGCATGGAGCCAACAAGGAGTTCAAAAACAGGGGTATGCTGTGTAAAATAACCATTAGCAAGAGGAGTGGAGTCGATACCCACTACCGGGACAGGTTTAGGCAAATCAATTAAAGGCATAGCTAGAGACATGGCAAATTCCACAGACATGATATTAGTAGAAGACCCTGAATCCACGAAGGCACTGCCGGTAGCAGACCTACCCCCAAAAGAGACCTGAAAGGGAAGCAAGATTTTATTACGTTTCATATTTACGGGAAATACCTGTGCGCCCAAGTGACCTCCCCGATGATCACTTAGGCGCGGAAGTCTTCCGGCTGCTTTATTCTTATGCCTAGGGCAGGTGTTCACTTGAAGCTTGTCATCCCCACAATAGAAGCAGAGACCATTCTTCCTACGGAACTCTCTACGTTGTTGGGGGGACACGGAGGCCCTGAGTTGCATGGGTACCTCCGAGTCTTCCGTGGAAGAGCAAAGCAACGGGACCTCGGGAGGCATCATGGGGGAGTCAGAGGGGAAAACACAAAAACGTTCAAGTTGTCGTTCCCTGAGACGTCGGTCAAGTCGTACCACTAAAGCCATAGCCTGGTCAAGGGAGTCAGAAGAGGGATAGCTAACTAGCAGGTCTTTCAGGGCGTTCGACAGACCCAACCTAAACTGGCACCTTAAGGCAGGGTCATTCCATTGAGAAGCTACGCACCACTTCCTAAAGTTAGAACAATACTCCTCAATAGGTCTCTTACCCTGACGTAAGGTCACCAGCTGACTCTCAGCAAAGGCAGTCCTGTCAGTCTCGTCATAAATGAGTCCGAGAGCAGAAAAGAAACGATCAACGGAGGAAAGTTCAGGGGGGTCAGGAGCCAAGGAGAAGGCCCACTCTTGGGGCCCTTCCTGGAGCCGGGACATAATAATACCCACCCCCTGGCTCTCAGAACCTGAGGAGTGAGGCTTTAAACGAAAGTAGAGCCTACAACTCTCCCGAAAGGAGAGAAAAGTCCTCCGGTCCCCTGAGAACCGGTCAGGCAACTTGAGGTGGGGTTCAAGAGGTGAGGTGAGGGGGACTACCATGGTAGCGTCAGGCTGGTTGACCCTCTGAGCCAGGGTCTGGACCTGTAGGGAGAGACCCTGCATTTGCTGGGCCAGGGTCTCAAGGGGGTCCATAGTAGTGTCAGGGACCAGGGTAGACTAGGTATATGGGCTTGTGATTATGTAATGATAGCGGTAGGGAAACGGACAAGTGAGCCCTAATCTACCCGCCACTCTGTCCCTGCCTACTTGCAACGACCCGCCCTAGGCGACGGGGTACAACTGGGCGGCGGTCCCTACGCTCAGTAAGTGCACGAGACAAACAGACAAGGGTACACAAAGCTAAGGGAAATGGGGCAGTTGCCCACGGCAACACCGTGAGCAACAAGATTGGTGAACGAGCCGAGTCAAACCAGGAGTGCACGAGGTACCAAACGCAGAGCAGGAGAGTAGTCAGTAAGCCAGGGTCAGTATGGAGCAGGATCAAATAGGCAGAAGCTGTAGCTGGGCCAGGAAACCACACGGGAAGAATCACAAGCAAGGAGGAACAGGAAAGGCAGGTATAAATAGACAGAGTTGCGGGAGCTAGCTGAGTCTGGCCAGGCTGCGATAGGCTCTCCCACTCCTAAGCCTGCCAGCCTTAGTGGTGGAAGCTGGAGTCAGTCTCAGAGACATAGACTCAGGTGAAGACTGATTACCTATGGAAGTTAACCCCGAAGCTGTGCCTGGCAGATCCTTTACAAATAGTGCTATTAATCCCATCCTCTTTATATAAATTGAATAATAGCAGTCCCAGCACTAAACCTTGGGATACACCTCTTATAACCGGGGACCATTCAAAGTAGGAATCATTGACCACAACTTGAGTCAATTTTCAATGAAACTACAAACTATACTTTCTAAATCTATAAACCTTAATTTACCTATTAGACGTCTATAAGGGAGTGTCAAATGCCTTTGCAAAGTTCAAAAACACTATATCCACAGCGGCCCTAGTCTGGGCTTTTATTGATGAGATGCAGATCTGTCTTTCGGTATGAACGACTTTCCAAGGACCACACTCAACAACAACTAAAAAAATCCAACACAGCGGATGAACCTTTCCATAGACATCTACCTTCAGTTGGCGTCTGTGACACTCGCTCATGTTACGAAAAGGCGCCGACAGTCGGCAGAACATTTCTAATCTATTGCCAGCTCAAGTATAATAATTCCAAGGTCGACAGATTTTGCAAGGTATCTGTGTCCATATGGCAGATTTATATCTTTTTTGCTTTCACCAGTTATTTAAAATGAGTAACAAGAAACATCTGCTCTTTGTTAAAGAGTTGAAGGATTATTAATTGAAACGGCAAATGTTAAGATTACTTAGGGTAGGATAACAAGAGCAATATTATTTAGCAGGCAATTGGATGTGTTGTGCACATATCTAA
Source organism: Rhinoderma darwinii (assembly GCF_050947455.1). Taxonomy (NCBI): domain Eukaryota; kingdom Metazoa; phylum Chordata; class Amphibia; order Anura; family Rhinodermatidae; genus Rhinoderma; species Rhinoderma darwinii. Next base: position 35,382,651 of record NC_134699.1, read on the forward strand.
TAAAGCCCTGTATTATACCAGCGTTTAGATACCGTGCTGTGAAAAATTGTTTCCCCCTTCCAGATGTCCTTTATTATTGAATAATTGTGACACTGAACTGTTTCTGATCCTTAAAGACGAGGCTAATTTTGGACTTTAGGGACACACTGTTTACTTTTTGTTTTTGCCCCTGGTCATTCCAACTCCTTGTAACCTTTTCTGTTTTTCAGTCTCAAACTTAATGGCTCTTCATTTTTGCTAGCAAGATATATGTCAAATAAGCTACACTAACACTAGATATGTACAGTTAGGTCCAGAATTATTTGGGCAGTGACACAAATTTTGGCATTTTAGCTGTAAACATATTGCATATACAGTTATATAATCAACATGGGCTTAAAGTTCAGACTCTCAGCTTTATTTTGAGGGTATTCACATCCTATTTTGAGGTAGGGTTTAGGAATTGCAGATATTTAATTTGTAGCTGCCTCTTTTTCAAGGGACCAAAGCTAATTGGACAATTATCTCAAAATCTATTTAATGGGCTGCATGGGCTATTCCCTCGTTAATCCTCAAGCATTAATTAAAGGAACAGTGTCACCACAATTTTTTTTTTAATGTCAGTTTAATGTTAGTGTTTTATTAAAAACGTTTTTATTTATTTGTGTGTTTGTGTGTTACTTTTTTCTATTTTTTCACTTTTTCTTCCCTATGGGGGCTGCCATTTTTTTTCCATTTCTGTATGTGTCGATTAACGACACATACAGACATGGAATACGGCAGCCACAGTCCCATAGGGACTGCGAACGTGTGCCGTCCCATCCACTTCTGTGTACGCCGTCTGTGTGGGAACTGCGCATGCGCCGCTCCCACACAGTCCAATTTGAAATGCGCGCCGTCCGGCGCCATTTTCCTGTGGACCGGGAGTCGCGGCCGGACAGTAAGATTACTACTTCCGGTTGCGGCTTCCGGACTTGTGCACTTGGACCAGCGGCAGCAGACGGAGCGGACGGGCCGGAGGGAGCCGCGGCGGCAGGAGCAGGTAAGAGATTTCTATGTATGTTCGTGTTTGTGTGTGTTTATTACTGTATGTAAACCTACTACACTGTGTGTTAGCTCAAAAAATAGCGACACACAGTGTAGGAGGTTAGACCGTTCAATCCCCTCGTTTATCCCGGCACTAGCCAGGATAAAGGAGGGGGGGATTCTCAGAGCTCACTAGAGCGAGTGCTTTTTTCCCAATTTTGCAGCAAAAAGCAATGTGGTTGCTTTACCACATGCAATGCTGCAATTTTGGGAATAGCACCATCTAGTGACCAGCAATGGGAAATATTATAAATTAGAATCTAATTTATAATATTTCCTGACTCGTGAAAAAAATAAAAAAAATTTGAACAATGTTTAATCACCTACACACTAAATGTTTAATTAAAAAAAAAAAAACATGTTTTGCTGGCAACACATTCCCTTTAAGCAGGTAAAAGGTCTGGAGTTGATGCCAGGTGTGGCATTTGCATTTGGAGGCTGTTGCTGTGAACCCACATCATGAGCTCAAAGGAACTCTTAATGCAAGTGAAACAGACCATCGATAGACTTGAAAAAAATGAAGAAATCTTTCAGAGAGATGGCACAAATGTTAGGATTGGCCAAAGCAACAGTTTGGTACATTCTTAAAAAAAAAAAGGCCTGGACGTCCACGGAAGACAACAGTGGTGGATGATCGCAGAATCCTTTCCATGGTGAAGAAAAACCCCTTCACATCATCTACCCAAGTGAAGAACACTCTCCTGGAAGTAGGTGTATCAGTCTCTAAGTCTACCATGAAGAGAAGACTTCATGGGAGCAAATACAGAGGGTTCACCACAAGGTGCAAACCATTAATCAGCCTCAAAAATAGAAAGGCCAGATTAGACTTTGCCAAACAACATCTAAAGAAGCCAGCCCAGTTCTGGAACAGCATTCTTTGGATAGATGAAACTAAGATCAGCATGTACCAGAATGATGGGAGGAAGAAGGTATGGAGAAGGCTTGGAACGGCTCATGATCCAAAGCACACCACATCCTCTGTAAAACATGGTGGAGGCAGTGTGATGGCATGGGCATGCATGGCTGCCCAAGGCACTGGGTCACTAGTGTTTATTGATGATGTGACTGAGGTCAGAAGCAGCCAGATGAATTGTGAAGTGTTCAGCTATCACGATCCGTGGGTAGGTTGACCCACTAGGCTGCACCACCGTAGCGGAGTAGCAGCTGGCCAAACAAGAGCCCTAGTACAAGGGTACCTTTGATAGTCCAGGCAGTAGTGGAGGCTAGGCACAGATGAACTTGCAGGCAGATGACATCAGATGTGGTGTATAACAGCAGGCATGACAGGTGGCACAACACAACTCCAACACCCTAAGGCACAGGAACAAATATAGCACGGGATACAGGTAGCAGGGCACGGGAACAACGGGAACAGGATAACGCTAAGGAACCATTTGCTAAGACTAACATGATTAAACACAACAACGCTCAGGCAATGAGTGAAAGGGCAGAGCCATATTTATAGTCCAGGGTGATCATGGGCTGATTACAGATTTACACATGTGCGCATACTGGCCCTTTAAGGCCAGGCGCGAGTGCGCCCACACACCCTACGGGAACCAGCACAGTGATGCGGAAGTGAGTGCCGGCGTCCCTCAGGAGGGAGATGCCGCCCAGCACTCACTCGTCCATGGCCATCGAGGGGCAAGTTAGAACGATGGACGTTACATCAGGGATATACTTTCTGCTCAGGTTCAACCAAATGCAGCAAGGTTGGTTGGATGTCGCTTCACAGTACAGATGGACAATGACCCAAAACCCACAAACAAGCAATAACTGAAGACAGCTGCAGTAAAGGCCTGGCAAAGCATCACAAAGGAGAAAACCCAGCGTCAGGCAGGAATTGCCTGCAAAGGATTCTCTACAAAATATTAAAAAAGTCATTTTATTTGTAGTATATGTCCAATTACGTTTGAGCCCCTGAAATGAGGAGGCTGTGTAGAAAAATGGTTGCAATTCCTAAACGTTTCACAGTTTTTTTTTGTTCAACCAATTGAATTAGACCTCAAAGTCTACACTTCAATTGCATTTCAGTTGTTTCATTTCAAATCCAATGTGGTGGCATGCAGAGCCCAAATAATGAAGATTGTGTCACTGTCCAAACAATTCTGGACCTAACTGAACTTTTTTATACATTTATTTTTTATAACATTATATAAACTATAAACCATATAGGTGTTTGTTTCTTAAATAAATGTGGTAATAATTCAACGTACAAACTTAAATCTGTTATTACTCAGTTTTACTTTATCTAATATTAAATCAGACATCAAATATGCAAAAATAGGGAATATCTGATGGTTAAATTGTTTTCCACAGAACTGTGTATTAGGGAATTGCATTATAAGCAGTTCCTGTACAAGCTGGAGTAATAATGAACATAAGACTGCAGAGCAGCTGGAGATTTAAATTTGCGGGAGCCGTCAGCGGAATAAAAACTCAATTTATGACGCATTTTCTGTCGTTATGATTTGCTGAGGGAGACCTCTCTACGGTGCAGAAAGAGAGAATACAGAATTCTGTAAAATGCAACCTATGGTCTACTGAGAAGTCCTGCAGGACAAGTTCTAGCAACGTCAAATATCATGCTGAAGTGAACAGAGTAATTCCAACAATAACAAATTGAAGTTTAGGAATATACAAAGCAGCCCCCCAGTCAGCAGAAGCAGAGCCAACATTATATTACTGAATATCTGCCATGATCATTTTACCTCTTCAGAATCTTTCCAGTGAAGATGAGGCATTTGTAGCTTGGAGAACAGGATGGTGAGGACATTAATTGTGTTTCCAGGGGGGGACTTGTTCCTGGGTTCAATTGACCTCTGGAAACTATTCAGAAGCATTTTACATATGGCTTCAATTAAAATACCTATATGATTTAAAGGCAACCAAAGACATGCGTTGTGTAATTTGCATGATCAGGGGACTGTAGAGTGCGTACACTCCTACCGGGGGGAAGTGGCTTCACCTACTCACCTTCCCCATTAATGGCCATACCTTTTTCCAAACCCCCTGTCCCTCTAATAAGACTCAGACACTTGGGTTGGATAAATTTGGCCACAGCAGCCATTTTATTTACAAACAAACATCAAGAACACCAATTTACAAATAATAATAACAATGGAAGGGGAGTCCTTGGAGCTACAAAAGTCTGTCACGAAACAGCCCACCTGCATAGTATTTTTCTCCCAGCCGTCACCCTACTGGCTCAGGGGCACCGTTATACCTGCAGTTGGCTGACCTCAACCGCAACCACTCCCCGGGACACCACCCAGCGGGAGCCCAAATTGACCACTCCTCGGGACACCACCCAGCAGGAGCCCAAATTGACCACTCCTCGGGACACCACCCAGCTGGAGCCCAAATTGAGCAGACTACCATCCATAATAAATTGGGGAGGGACCATACCCCCTATGAATCCCCCCCCCCCACAGTAATTTACCACCAACTCCAAGGACCCCCAATCCGCCATACAACTGCTGCGACATTGCAAAACTGTTCCACAGCATCCTCCGGTACCTGCGGAAAAACAAAAACAACGAGCAACAAAGCGAAATACCAAAATAGTCACACAGATGAACACATCATTTTGGGAGGGAGGGTGGGACAAGCTTCCCTGTGCTGTTACTAAAGATGGCGACGCCTTTCCCTCTCCTACCCTTAAGTAAACTGACCTCGCCCCCCCTCACATCCGCCCCCTCCTAACCACACCCCTAACTCCTTAACTCCTTCCCTTCCTAACATCCCTGATCATGGTGGCCTCCCCCTATGGCATTCTGCCGGGTCCAGCCTGTACTTGATCAGGGGACTGTAGAGTGCGTACACTCCTACCGGGGGGAAGTGGCTTCACCTACTCACCTTCCCCATTAATGGCCATACCTTTTTCCAAACCCCCTGTCCCTCTAATAAGACTCAGACACTTGGGTTGGATAAATTTGGCCACAGCAGCCATTTTATTTACAAACAAACATCAAGAACACCAATTTACAAATAATAATAACAATGGAAGGGGAGTCCTTGGAGCTACAAAAGTCTGTCACGAAACAGCCCACCTGCATAGTATTTTTCTCCCAGCCGTCACCCTACTGGCTCAGGGGCACCGTTATACCTGCAGTTGGCTGACCTCAACCGCAACCACTCCCCGGGACACCACCCAGCGGGAGCCCAAATTGACCACTCCTCGGGACACCACCCAGCAGGAGCCCAAATTGACCACTCCTCGGGACACCACCCAGCAGGAGCCCAAATTGAGCAGACTACCAACCATAATAAATTGGGGAGGGACCATACCCCCTATGAATCCCCCCCCCCACAGTAATTTACCACCAACTCCAAGGACCCCCAATCCGCCACACGAACATACTTAGACACCTTTAAGTATGCGAGCCCCCACCCAACGAGAGGGCCCTTTCGATACCTTCCTGCAGGCGCAGAGTCCACAGGTCGATCCCCACGGCCATCAGGTACACACCATCACCTAGCCAATAATTACCCTGGCCATCCTCGAAGTCATAATGACGCACGAAGACCCCCCCGTTTCTCACCACGAAACCCGAAACTGCCCGATTAACCTTAACCCTGGCTTTATTCAACCGCTGCACCGATCTAGCATGCCGCCAAACCTTCCGCGGGACAATCTCTGACCACACCACCTCAATAGCCGGGAAAACGGACCATAACCTGAGTAGATCGTATTTTATATCCCTGATCAATTCCCGAAAAGGACGACTACCCAAATCGTTACCCCCGACATGCAACACCAAGACATCCGGGGCCCTGTCCATCAGCGCAAACCGATGCACGTCCGGCAACACCCGACTCCACAGCATCCCCCTACTCCCCAGCCACCGCACGACTACATCCTCCCGCCGAAAACCCAACTGCCGCCCGTCTGGACGAACATCCGCCCGCTCCGCCCCCCAATGAACGTAGGAATGCCCGACGATCCACACCAATCGCCCCGCTGGTCCTGAAAAATAAAACCACTGATTAACAAAACGAGTAAGGATGCAAGCGAAACATGGAGGAGGAGAGAAAAACGATGAGGGGACCTGGAGGGAGTGTAGAGAAGGAGGGATTACGACTGGACTATCATATAAACTGAGGGCGCACATACAGCTGGAAGCGGCGGGAATCCCATCGACCTATCTGCTTTACCACTTCCTCACCCAACCCCCATGCCACCGCCTCCGTCGCTGCCCCAATCCGAAAAGAATGGGGGGAAAACAACGCCTCCTCCAGTCCCAACTTCCGCAGACACCTACGAAAAACCCACGTAAACTGATACCGGGACATAAAGGACCCATCCTCATGACACAACAACTGTCCCCTACGCACCGTTGAGACCACTCTGAACCCCGCAAAGCAGGCGACTGGGCACATCCTGACCCCCTTGGCCACCCCCAACACCACTCTCTTACCCCGACCCCCTTGATCCGTCTTAGACCGCCGGATCCAGAATTCCACACTCCGATCCGTTACCAACACATCTTCCATTCTCAACCCCCCAGGTCTCCTTGTGCTGGGAGCCACCAGCTCCCTGACCCTCAGGGCCCCAAAAAATGCCCACGAGAATGCCAACCTATACAGGGTCACCTCGTAGCTGGAAAAACAAATGTCACACAACACCCCCCACAACTGTTCCAACAACATAAACGACACAGGGCGCCGCCGATCCGGCAACATCCTCCCTCTCCTGTACCCCCTCAGGGCCTGGCCAACCAAAAAACTTTTTGTAACATCTGTGTACCCCCGGACCTTAAAACCAAAAGCCAGGGCTGCCACAAAACGATTTACCTTGGACACTGACCAGCCCGCGATAGAGACTTGCCCCAGAAAGACTAACAACGCCACCACCCGATCATCATCCGTCACTACACCCTCCAGAACTGCCAACCAACTCTCCCACTCCCGCCACGCCGAATCATAAGCAGCCCAAGTACCCTGCGCAAGCGAAGCCTGAATCAAACCTCCTGCGGCTCGTAACCCAGCCCCCACAACCATTCCGGGCAAGCGATCCCGTCCTCCTCCGCGTCCGGAGCCACCATCCTGAACCGCTCCCACTGCAAGCGAGAAAGAGAATCTGCGATGTCATTTTTGATCCCTGGCACATGAACCGCCACAACCCAAGCGTTCAAAGACAAGCAACGTAAAACCAGGTGCCTCAACAGCCGGACGACCGGGGGGGATGACGCTGACACGTTGTCAATAGCCCCCACCACGCCCAAGTTGTCACAATGGAACCGTACCTTGCTGTCCCGAAACCTCTCACTCCAAATTTCCACCGCCACTACTATGGGAAACAGCTCTAGGAATGCCAGGTTCTTCACCAAACCCAACTCCGCCCATTCCTCAGGCCACCGCGCCGCGCACCACTGACCCTTGCAGTAAGCCCCAAATCCCACGCCCCCCGCAGCATCTGTAAACAGCTCCCAATCTACGCTGTCAACCACCGGGGCCATGATCAAGGACCTCCCATTATAACGATGCAAAAACTCAAACCAAACTGCCAAATCTGCCCTCAGCGCCTGTGTCAGACGAATGAAATGATGAGGGGCTGTCACCCCAGCCGTCGCTCCCGACAGCCGCCTGCTGAAAATCCGGCCCATGGGCATAATCCTGCAAGCAAAGTTAAGCTTACCCAATAATGACTGTAATGCACGTAACGTGATCTTACGCAAATGTCTAGCCCGGTCCACCTCCGCCCGTAACGCTACCAATTTATCTTGCGGGAGCCGACACTCCATCCTCAAAGAATCAATGGTGATTCCTAAAAAGACCAGACAGGAGCTAGGTCCTTCCGTTTTGTCCTGGGCCAAAGGCACACCGAACCTCTTTGCCACCCACTCTATCATGTTCAACAACGTAGCACCAACTGAAGACCCGCCTGGACCAACACACAGGAAATCATCCAAGTAATGTATGACCGATGAGACCCCCGCAACCTCACAAACCACCCACTCCAGGAAAGAACTAAAAGCCTCAAAATAGGCACAGGAAATAGAACACCCCATAGGGAGGCAGCGATCCACAAAATAAGCCCCGTCCCAATAACATCCTAACAGCCGTATGCTGTCAGGATGCACAGGGAGGAGGCGAAAGGCCGACTCAATATCCGTTTTTGCCATTAATGCACCCACACCATAGCGGCGCACCCACGCAACTGCCGCATCAAACGATGTGTAAGCCACCGAGCAAAGTTCTGGAGAAATCCCATCATTAACCGATCGCCCCCTCGGGTAAGATAAATGATGTATGAGCCTAAACTTATTCGGCTCCTTCTTAGGCACCACCCCCAGTGGTGACACCACCAGCTCCGGTAAAGGGCAACTCTCAAACGGACCTGCCATGCGCCCCAACTCCACCTCCTTCCGCAACTTATCCCCTACTACCCCTGGATACTGCAACGCTGAACGCAAACTACGCAAGGTAAACGGCACCTTGTGAGCAGGGGCAGGGTTCCGGAAACCAACCCGAAAACCATCCAACAACAAACTTGCCCTGGACCTATCAGGGTACCTATTTAGAAAGGGCTCCATGTCTTCCCACCTCACCGGTGTCCGGCCCTTGACTAGCGCCCCCGGCCCCTCGTCCTTTTCCCTTCCGAAAACATTTAACTGCTCCGTGAGAGATCCCCCCGCAGGAGGAGCAGCTATGTTTGAACTTACAACCCGATCCGAACTTACACTGGCCCTCATTAAACTGCCAGCAGAACCCGGATTTTCCTCCTGTCCCCCCTGCTCCCCCCCCCCGAAGGCAATGAGGGGCCGGCCACCCCGGCCCCACCCCCTTGAAAGGACTGGCCAAAACGCACTGGAGCCATGACCCGCAACCATAACCCTATGTCTTTGTTATCCCACCTAATGTCAGGTCTCACTGCCTTCCGCTGCCGGAACTGCTCATCATAGCGCAGCCACGTCTGCCCGCCGTAAACTCGATGAGCCTCTCCGATAGCATCCATATAACAGAAGAGGCCGGAACAATGCTCCGGCGTCTTCTGTCCAATTACGCTTGCCAAAATAGCAAACGCCTGCAACCAATTAACAAAAGTTTGGGGAATCAATCGATACCGACGTTTTTCCTCCTTCTCCTTCTTGCTTTCCAACCACTTCCCTTTATCTAAATTGAACTTCTCCAACGGCAACAATGAAAAAATTTCCACATATTCATCCCTCCATATCTTTTCCCTTACTTCCGGTTTCAGATGCGCCCCCAATGGGCCCTCAAAACAAACATAGACCTCGCCCTTCGCCTTATCATCCAACCGCACCTCATTCACTGCCACATCCTTTTCTGTCTGCACCGACACTGCCACGCCCGATTCCCTAGACACCACCCCAGCTCCCCATAGCGTGCTATCCACCACTGCAGGCCCCGACGGCCCCACCCAAGCTGCAACCGGGGACGGGGAACCTATCGCCCCCCCTCCGCATCGCGCCAAAAGGTCACGCACACAACACAACAATTCCTGAATCTCACCCCCACCACCCGTACTTCCTGTAATCCCCCCGCTACACCCCGGCAATCCCGTAGGCAAAAGTGAACCCCCACCCCCTACCCCTGGGGACCGAAATACAGCAGGCAATGAAAAAGTAGGAGACAGCGACTCACCGGGCTGCGCAGGTGCTGTGTCCCCACCAGCCGGGGCGAAGGATCCATCCAGACGTCCCTCTTGGTCACCGAACTCACGGTCGTCCACTTCATCCTGCCCAGATGGGCCAGGACAAGCGCCGCACGCATGACATCCCCGACCTTCTGATGGAGCGCTCCTTAACTGCGCCAATGAACTGGGCCTCTCCGCCCGTCTGTTGGGGAGGCTCGACCACCCCGCGGCCCGCAGGTAGCCGCCCTCCTGCCCGCCGTGTCACCACCGACCGTGGCACACGCCTGGAATTGGTTGCACCATCCTGGGTACAGGTGGGCCGCCCGACTGGAGCATCGCCAGCACGGCCCACCGCAAGTCCTGGGTCCCGTCGTCTGGAGGCAGAGGGAGGTCCCGGATGCATGGGTGCCTGCCCTACCACCTCCGCTGAGCCAGGCCGGCTTCCAGGATTCCTCTCAGACCAGGCCGTCCTGCTCACGGCAGCCGAGCGAGGGGCCCGGCCTGGAGGGTCCCTCGTGGGGCTCCTTACCCTGCGCCTGGCTCGTGGCATCACTTCCGGGCTCAACCTCTCCGGAGGCCTCGTGCGACGTGACCGCCGCCGGGGAGGAGAGGACGGCACCGCCTGCGCCCCAGATCCAAACACGGAGCTGGGTAAGTAGTGCATCCAGTATAAAGTACTGGACAAACTTCCCTGTGCTGCTGCAATCTTCCCTGTGCTGTTAACTAAAAATCACCAGCTTCCCTGTGCTGCTGCAAGCTTCCCTGTGCTGTTACTAAAGATGGCGACGCCTTTCCCTCTCCTACCCTTAAGTAAACTGACCTCGCCCCCCCTCACATCCGCCCCCTCCTAACCACACCCCTAACTCCTTAACTCCTTCCCTTCCTAACATCCCTGATCATGGTGGCCTCCCCCTATGGCATTCTGCCGGGTCCAGCCTGTACTGGACTATTTGCTGTTTGTGTATTGAGAGATTATTTCTGTATGGTAAGTATGTGAGGAATTATATTATTCATGAAATCAGGCAGTAGAAAGTTATTGTTGCTAAAATGTAGATTTACGGTAATTTTGTATAAACAGTAGATTTGTCAGTGCGTCATAATTGCAAAATGTGATCTTAGGAAGGTCCTCAAAACTATAAGGGCATGTTCAGACGTGGGGGAATTTTTCCGCTGCAAATGTTGCTGCAGATTCGTTGTGAATTTGCAGCAACATTTTCATATTGGACAGCTAATTCAGACGTTGCGACTATCACAGCAGACTTGCCGCAGATTTCAGTTTTTGCATTGCAAAGGCTGAAATCTGCAGTGAAATTCTGATGCTTCTCCGCAACATAATGTATATGCTGCGGAGTGAAAATTCTGCACCGCAGCCTAAATTTCGTACTGTTATTTTCCGTAACGTCTGACCTAAGTTACTTAAAAATGTATAGAAACCAATTTAAAAAACGGACTGTCCGCAGCAGAATACAACGGCAATTCCGCCACATCTGAATGTGCCCTTACAGGTAGTGTGCTAGTATGCTCCATAGAAATCAGTTGCACAATTTTTTAAACTACTTACCATTCCAAAGACACTTCTGAATATTGTTTTTCAAGAGGAGACTTACAGAAAAGTCGCATAGGTGTGTCATGGCAGTTGCGTGGCATATTACTATCTAACTGAGTAAATGTATGCCAGGTTGTGATGTTATAGGTAATATCATCAAAAGTAGGTTATTAGGAGGTCAGTTCATAACTCCTTCTGACACAGGAGATACAACTGATTTACATAAGAAATGCAGATCTTTGGCCATCAAAGGACGTCCACTGTCTGACAAATGTTTAATTGGCCCTTTCCTCACCAAGGTGCGAGATGTGTTGATTAAGAATTTGTCACCAGGGCCTGTATCTGGCCTTAGATAGCATTCTCACCCAGAGTTAGAAGTAATTGCCCAAACATCCTGACCAAACATCTAAAGCTAATGGGTGCCTGTGGTGTGTCTGCCCTGTGGACCAGGAGAAACATGTGACAATGGCTTATGTTCAAAGAAAATATGATACATCAAGGCAAACCCCATCATAATTGATATTTGTAGTGACCCACATAGCTAGTTATAATCAGGGGAAATTGCCCTCATATATATGTCAAATTCAGATCCCTACACTCAGAGGAACTACCTGGGATTGGCTATTGGCTAAAAACATGGGCCTATTATAGTGGTGTTTGATATTTCCTGGTTGGTAAATGTCTGCACAGGTGAATGCAGGTAATATTATATTTCTCGGGTATTCCTGCAAGGACACATGACCACTTTTATGTTTCTCTATAGAAATACAACTGTGTAATGGGAGGAGTATGCTTCATTATCATATGAGTAGGTAAAAAAAGAGAAGAGATTCGGTCCGATATAAATAAGTTTTATTAGAACAGGGTGGCTACGCGTTTCAACGCCGGACTGGCGTCTTCATCAGGCATGTCAACATATCTCGGTTGGAGATCCATATCTCGGTTGGAGTGACTGCCCATATTTTCAGCTGTCCCCACAGCCAGGATATCGCCGCTGTACATCAGTAAGATTTAGTTCTGTTTCTTTTATCCCTTTTATTTTCATAAACTGTTTGGTTGCGATGTAACTGTACGTATATTTTTCATCTTTTAATCTGACACCTATTTTTTGTATTGCACTGCACTATTGTGTATTAAATTTGAAATATTAATAAGTCTCTTCCATGTAGTCTTACAGAACTTAATATTCCGAAGGTGAGGAACGTTACCTGTATGTTATGTTCCATTTCGATAACCTGTGTTATAGGAACTGGTGTTAAGGGAACATAGAGACGTAGGCCCCTATTGCCTAGATAAGTATAGGTGGTGGTCAATGGCGGATCATCATATGGGCGTTTCGGGCGGCCGCCCGGGGCCCGAGACACTCAGGGGGCCCGAGACACTCAGGGGGCCCATTGCTGCCCGAACTGCACATAATCGTAAAAACTATGCAGCGCTAACTCACTGCAGAGAGAAGGTGCAGGCAGAACAATTCGGGGCGGGCTTAGCCGGGATAGTGAAAGTTACCTCTCTAAATAAATGTGCTCCGAATTGAAGGCTAAAGGACCTTTGATGACGTCGTGCCCATTGACCCCCGCCCACCAATCAGGTCAGTCTATCACAGTGAATGAGCAGAATATCTGCAGGGAAGAAGGCCCGCCCACCAGTCAAGTTTTTACACAGCGCTCCAGGCTGGTGAGTACTTTTCCAAACCCCCATCCCTTCATCACTCACTCCCTCCATCTGTTCATCCCTCCCTTCATTCTTCCATAACTCACTCCCTCCCTTCATCACTGCTGTGTGTGATGCTATATACAGGAGGATATGTGTGTGATGCTATATACAGGGGGATGTGTGTGTGATGCTATATACAGGGGGATGTGTGTGATGCTATATACAGGGGGATATGTGTGATGCTATATACAGGGGGATATGTGTGATGCTATATACAGGGGGATATGTGTGTGATGCTATATACAGGGGGATATGTGTGATGCTATATACAGGGGGATGTGTGTGTGATGCTATATACAGGGGATGTGTGTGATGCTATATACAGGGGGATGTGTGTGTGATGCTATATACAGGGGATATGTGTGTGATGCTATATACAGGGGGATGTGTGTGTGACGCTATATACAGGGGGATGTGTGTGTGACGCTATATACAGGGGGATGTGTGTGTGACGCTATATACAGGGGGATGTGTGTGTGACGCTATATACAGGGGGATGTGTGTGTGACGCTATATACAGGGGGATGTGTGTGTGACGCTATATACAGGGGGATGTGTGTGTGACGCTATATACAGGGGGATGTGTGTGTGATGCTATATACAGGAGGATGTGTGTGTGTGACGCTATATACAGGGGGATGTGTGTGTGTGATGCTATATACAGGAGGATGTGTGTGTGACGCTATATACAGGAGGATGTGTGTGTGTGACGCTATATACAGGAGGATGTGTGTGTGTGTGATGCTATATACAGGGGGATGTGTGTGTGATGCTATATACAGGGGGATGTGTGTGTGTGATGCTATATACAGGGGGATGTGTGTGTGTGTGATGCTATATACAGGGGGATATGTGTGTTACGCTATATACAGGGGGATATGTGTGTGATGCTATATACAGGTGGATGTGTGTGTGTGATGCTATATACAGGGGGATGTGTGTGTGTGATGCTATATACAGGGGGATGTGTGTGTGTGTGATGCTATATACAGGGGGATATGTGTGTTACGCTATATACAGGGGGATATGTGTGTGATGCTATATACAGGGGGATGTGTGTGTGTGTGTGTGTGATGTTATATACAGGGGGATATGTGTGATGCTATATACAGGGGCCTTTGTGCATGTGGTGCTTTCCTATACAGTGTTTGACACAATTATATTCAGGGGTGCAGTGTTTGGTGCTATTATAGTTAGAGGCACAGTCTGTGGCACCATGATCATTTTGTTTTCGTTTATATGTGTAGAAATATTGGAAAAGTGAGCAACAGAAGACATCTAAGTGGCAAATTCTGCAGAAATGGGTCATGGCCGGGAGAAGTCGTCATGAAGTCTGGACCGGATGGAGAAGAAAAGGGGAAAAAAGTTACCAGAATCTGAGGAGTCGTCACATGTGAGTCACTAGATTTATAGAGAATCTGTCACCTCTCCTGACATGTTTATTATAGGAAATCCTTGTGTTTCACTAAAAGTCCTTGTGCAGTCCAGGACTGATAGACAAATGTGTGTTACCATTCCTCTTGTTAGGAGGATGTGTCCCTGCACAGTGTGATACTGTCATCGATGGTTGGAGACTGTCAGTATGTAGGGACACAGCCCTTTGACAAGGGGAATCGTAACACCCATTTGTTAATGCTTGCACAAAAAGGTAGTGTTCGGCAGGGGAGAAGGGGGGCCCAAGTTTGGGTAACAGCCCAGGGCCCATAGTCTACTTAATCCGCCACTGGTGGTGGTAGCATACTGTGGTATAAATTATTGGGGTGTTGGAAACCTATGTGAGTAATTTAGCATAATCCTGTCATCTAGAGTAGGTGGGTCGTGGATTTATGTGGTAAATTAATAAGCTCATTACTGTAATTCACCCCTGTGAAGCGACCCGAGATCGGCGTTGGCACACAGGTCATGCCTGATGTAGAGCTTGTGCCCATTTCAGATAATTTATAAGTATAAGACCGGGTTCCCAAGTAGCGTAAACACTGTGGCATTTCTGCAACAAAATTTTGTTTGAAAATTCTGCATTTACGCTAAATTCAGCATTTACAGTAGTAGCAAAGTGGATAAGATTTAGAAAATCTCATGCCCACACTGCGGAAAAAAAACTGCAGCATATGTTAATAAATTGACATGCGGTGCAGAATTTAAATATGCAGCATGTCAATTTATGCTGCGTTTCCATTGATTTTCTGTCGCAGGTTTTCCCCATTGGATTCAATGGGGATGCAAAACCCGCAACAGAAAGCCAAGTGTTGCAAAAATTGCAACTCAGGAAAAAAACATCATACTCTCTCCTTCTTGCTGCAGGCCGGCCTCCTGGGATGACGTTTCATTCCATGTGACCACTGCAGCCAATCACAGGCTGCAGCGTCACATGGCCTGCAATGTCATCTTAGGAGGCTGGACTACGTGCAGAATAGAGGGAGGGGGTAAGTATGAGAAAAAGTGATTTTTACAAAAACTACTGATCGCTGACAAGTAAGTAATACAGTATAGGAATCAGAGTCTCTAGCACTACCTTATGCTGCCCTCAGAAAGGGTAAAATAAACTTGGTGACAGATTTCTCCTCTCCTGGATCTAATTCTAGTTTTGTCTTAACCCCTTAATGACCAGCCCATTTTAGACCTTAATGACCAGGCTATGTTTTACATTTTTCCATCGTCGCATTCCAAGAGCTATAACTTTTTTATTTTTGCGTCAACATAGCTGTATAAGGTCTTGTTTTTTGCGGGACAAGTTTTTTTTTTTAATAGCACCATTTTGAGGTACATATTATTTATTGATTAACTTTTATTAACTTTTTTTGCGGGGGATAGAAGAAATCTGAAATTTTGCCACTCTTTTTTGCGTCCTAAATCTACGCCGTTTACCGTCTGGTATAAATAACACAATAAGTTTATTCAGCGGGTTGTTATGATTGCAACGATACAAAATTTGTATAGTTTTTGTATGTTTTACTACTTTTACACAGTAAAAACGCTTTTTTTTCAAAATTATTTGTTTTTGTGTCTCCATATTTGAAGAGCCGTAACGTTTTTATTTTTTTGCTGATGCAGTTGTATGAGGACTTTTTTTTGCGGGAAGACTTGTAGTTTTTATTGGTACCATTTTGGAGTAGATGCGACTTTTTGATCACTTTTTAATAAAAAAAATTTAAAGTCAGGATTCACAGAAAACGGCAATTTTTCCGTCTTTTTTTGTTAAATTGTTTACGGCGTTCACCGTGCGGGTTAAGTAATGTAATAGCTTTATAGTCGGGGTCGTTACGGACGCGGCGATACCAAATATGTGTAACTTTTTAACTTTATTTTGGTTTTTTAATAGTAAAGCAGTTTGTAAGGGGAAAAAGTGGGCTTTTCATATTTTTTTTAACTTTTTTTTATTAACTTTATTAAACTTTTTTTTAAACTTTTTTACTAGTCCCACTAGGGGACTTCACTATGCGATCCTCCGATCACTATTATAATACACTGCAATACTTTTGTATTGCAGTGTATTACTGCCTGTCCGTTTAAAACGGACAGGCATCTGCTAGGTCATGCCTCCGGCATGATCTAGCAGGCATTCATTACAGGCAGACCTGGGGGCCTTTATTAGGCCCCCGGCTGCCATGGGAGACACAGACACTCTGCGATCTTATCGCCGGCTGTCGGTGGGATGAGAGGGAGCTCCCTCCCTCTCTCCACAACCACTCAGATGCGGTGCTCACTATTGAGCACTGCATCTGAGGGGTTAAACGTGTGAGATCGATACTAATATCGATCTCACCCGGCAGAGCAGGGACGCCCCCAGCCTTCAGCTGCCTCTGGCAGCTGAGAGCAGGGAGATTTGACAGCTCCCTGCTCTGTTTACTTATTCCGATGCCGCGACGTAAAAAGTCTATGGCATCGGAATAAGGCCCGTTAGTGACCGACGTAGAAACACTATGGGCCGGTCACTAACGGGTTAAAAAATGACTTCAAAGTCTGCATAAATTCTGCACTGTGTGAACAAGGTCTTATGGCCGATGCATATGGAAGTTCTGTGTGCACAGACCTTGCATGGCGGCACACTAAATCCTTACATGACTGTATTACATATTACAGACCCACTCTGTGAGCCTCTGAAGAATTCTGGTGAAAGAGAGATCATTTGTCTTACATTAGTGTATTTGACTTCATGCTGAAATGATAGATGGTACATGCTGTCTAAAGTGAATGCATTGGCTTCAGAGGCTGTTGTGCATGGATCACCAGGATCTATAAACTTCTTCCCCTGTCTGGAATTTATCTTAACACCTGACTAATTAAATGACTTTCCACATCGTACGAATGTTATGGACATGGGAGAAGTTTAAAAGGCTTCAGCCCTTCAGTCTTAATACAATGCAGTTACATTCAGTTCTCATAACAAATTGGTCTCAGATTTTAAGATACTTACAGTGGAGGAAATAAGTATTTGATCCCTTGCTGATTTTGTAAGTTTGCCCACTGTCAAAGACATGAACAGTCTAGAATTTTTAGGCTAGGTTAATTTTACCAGTGAGAGATAGATTATATGAAAAAAAAAACAGAAAATCACATTGTCAAAATTATATATATTTATTTGCATTGTGCACAGAGAAATAAGTATTTGATCCCTTTGGCAAACAAGACTTAACCCCTTCCCGACATTTGCCGTACATGTACGTCATGGAAAGCATTGACTTCCCGCATCTTGCCGTACATGTACGCCGAATGTTTGGGACGGGCTCAGAAGCTGAGCCGGTGCCAACATCACCGGATCTCAGCTGTATCTTACAGCTGAGATCCGGCTGTAACGGCGGGGACCGAAATTAGCTTCGATCCCCGCCATTAACCCCTTAAGTGCAGCGCTCAAACGCGATCGCTGCACTTAAGGTGTTTGTAGCTCATCGGAACCCCAGTAATGAAATTGCCGGGGTTCCGGTGGCTGCAATGGCAACCGGAGGCCTAATACTGGCCTCCCGGTCTGCCTAGCACCGAAGCCGGTCAAGATCCGCCGGGCGGCGGAGCCTGATCGGCTTCCGTAGCTGCCGGCAAGATGGCGCCGGGTCAGGAGCTGATCCGGCGTCATCAGCGGTGGAAGTCAGCTGTACTGTACAGCTGACATCCACCTGTAACGGCAGGAACCGGAGCTAGCTCCGATCCCTGCCATTAACCCCTTCGATGCAGCAATCGAAAGCGATTGCTGCATCGTAGCGGTTACTAGCAGATCGCCAGCCCTGACAGGCAATCAGGACTGGCGACTGCTGTTATGGCAACAGGAGACACAATGGTCTCCTGCTCTGCCATTACGGAAGCCGATTTAGGCCCCGCCGGGAGGCGAAGCCTAATCAGCTTGCTGTCAGTGAATGACTGACAGATCTAATACATTGCACTACATAGGTAGTGCAATGTATTAGAAAAAAAAATATCTGACCGTTGGACCTTCAAGTCCCCTAGTGGGACTTGAGAAAAAGTGTAAAAAAAGTATAAAAAAGTGTAAAAAAAAGTGCAAATAATAAAAGTTTGAAAACAATAAAAGTTTCAAGTAATCAAATAAAACACAATCCCCCTTTTACTCTTATCAAGTCCTTTATTATTGAAAAATAATAATAAACCATATGTATTTGGTATCGCCGCGACCGTAACGACCTGAGGTATCAAAATATTATATTATTTATTGCACGCGGTGAACAGCGTAAAAAAAACCGTAAAAAACGTTACCAGAGTTTCTGTTTTTTAGTCACTTTGCAGTCGCACGTATCCAAAAATGGTACCTATAAAAACTATAGCTCGTCCCGCAAAAAACAAGCCCTCATACACCTCCGTCGACAAAAAAATTAAAAAGTTATGGTTCTCACAACTTGGCGACAGAAAAAATACATTCTTTTTACAAAAGTAATTTTATTGTGCAAAAAGTTGTAAAACCTAAAAAAGTGCTATAAATTAGGTAGCGCCGGAATCGTACTGACCCGCAGAATAAAGTTAACATGTAATTTATAACGCATGGTAAACGCTGTATAAAAAAAATCTGTGCCAGAATTGCGTTTTTTTGTTTACCTGGCATCCCAAAAAATAGGATAAAAGGTGATCAAAAAGTTGCATGTACCCCAAAATGGTACCAATAATAACTACAGCTCGTCCCACAACAAACCAGCCCTCATACCGCTACGTCTATGAACAATAAAATCAGTTATGGCTCCAATAAGTCAGGAATTAAAAAAATATGCAGTTGTGCCCGAGGGGAACATTTCTTCTGTTTGAAGAGGCGATTTATCAAGGACCTAAAATTAGGGAACCAGGAAGGGGAGGGCCCAAACATATCCGCTGGAAGCGACGGTGCCCGTATTATACCAGGACAACACTTCCTAGCAAAATTCCCCAAACTACAAAGGCGCGGAGTGTGGACCAAAAGGGGCATAAGAAAGGACGCCATATATCAGTGCGACACCGGCCTGTGCAGAAATGATTGTGTCACAGCGTAACACACATCTATGGATTATTTTATTGTTTTTTTACCCCATTATTATACCACCTGACTATGCCCCTTATATACTCCGCCCGGCTTACATATGCCCTACATTATAAACGGAAACACCAGTAAGACTCCAAACAAAACTACTACCAAGCAAAATTCACGCTCCAAAAGCCAAATGGCGTTTCCTCCCATCTGAACCCTACAGCGTGCCCAAACAGCAGTTTCCTTCCACATATATGGCACCGTCATACCCGGGTGAACCCTTTTAGCAATTTTTGGGGTGTGTGTCTCCAGTGGCATAAGCTGGGCACGACATATTTGCCACTGAATGGCATATCTAGGGAAAAATATAAATTTTTAATTTGCACCATCCACAGCGCATTCATTTATGGAAAAGACCTGTGGGGTGAAAATGCTCACTACACTCCTTAATAAATGCCTTGAGGGGTGCAGTTTCCATAATGGGGTCATTTCCCAGGGGTTTATTTTTATTATTTCACATCTGAGCCTCTGCAGTTGTGAACCAATACTTTGTAAATCGCCAAATTAGGCCTCAATTTTACACGGTACGCTTTCACTCCTGAGCCTGGTCGACTGTCCAGGCAAGAGATTAGGGCCACATGTAGGGTGTTTCTAAAACCAGGAAACCCAGCATAATAATTAGAGAGCTGTCTTGTTATGGTGGCACAAGCCGGGCACCACATATTGTCCACATATCTGTGGAAAAAATCCCATTTTCACTCTGCAACATCGAGTTCACACTAATTTCTACAAAACATCTGCAGGGTTAACATGCTCACTACACCCCTAGGTAAATGCATTGAGGGGTGTAGTTTCCAAAATTGGGTCACTTCTGGTGGGTTTCCACTGTTTTGGGCCCACAGGCGCCCAGAAACCAATCCAGCAACATCTGCACTCCAAATGGCGGTCCTTCCCTTCTGAGCCCTGCCGTTTGCCCAAACAGCAGTTTATGACCACATATGGGGTATTGCCGTACTCGGGAGAAATTGCTTTACAAATGTTGGGTTCTTTTTTTTCCTTTATTTGTTGCGAAAATGAAAAAATTTGCGCTAAAGCTACGTCTTATTGAAGAAAAAGGATTGTTTTTATTTTCACTGCCCAATTCTAATAAATTCTATGAAACATCTGTGGGGTCAAAATGCTCACTACGCCCCTAGATGAATTCCTCAAGAGGTGTAGTTTCCTAAATGGTGTCACTTTTTGGGCGTTTTCATTGTTTTTTCCCCTCAGGGGCTTTGCAAATGTGACATGGCCGCCGCAAACCATTCCTGCTCAATGTGATCTCCAAAAGCCAAATAGCGCTCTTTCCCTTCTAAGCCAAGCCGTGTCTCCAAACAGCCGTTTATTACAACATGTGGGGTATTGTTTTACTCGGGAGAAATTGCTTTACAAATTTTGTGGTGCTTTTTCTCCTTCAGTCCTTGTGGAAATGAGTAAAAATAAGCTAAACCTACATTTTCTTTGAAAAAATGTTGATTTTTATTTTCAGGGCCTACTTCCAATAATTTCTGCAAAAAACCTGTGGAGTCAAATCGCTTACTATACCCCTAGATAATTTCCTCAATGGGTGTAGTCTCCAAAATGGGGTCACTTGTGGGGGGTTTCCACTGTTTTGTCTCCTCAGGGACTTCGTAAATGTGACATGGCCTCCGCAAACCATTCCTGCTAAATTTGAACTCCAAAAGCCAAATAGCGCTCTTTCCCTTCTCAGCCCTGCCGTGTCTCCAAACAACCGTTTATTACCACATGTGGGGTATTGTTTTACTCGGGAGAGATTGGTTTACAAATTTTACGGTGCTTTTTCTCCTTCAGTCCTTGTGGAAATGAGAAAAAATTAGCTAAACCTAGATTTTCTTTGAAAAAATTTAGATTGTCATTTTCAGGGCCTACTTCCAATAATTTATGCAAAAAACCTGTTGGGTCAAAACGCTCACTATACCCCTAGATAATTTCCTCAATGGGTGTAGTTTCCAAAATGGGGTCACTTGTGGGGGGTTTCCACTGTTTTGTCCCCTCAGGGGCTTTGTAAATGTGACATGGCCTCCGCAAACCATTCCTGCTAAACTTGAGCTCCAAAAGCCAAATAGCGCTCTTTCCCTTCTCAGCCTTGCCGTGTCTCCAAACAACCGTTTATTACCACATGTGGGGTATTGTTTTACTCGGGAGAAATTGCTTTACAAATTTTACGGTGCTTTTTCTCCTTTAGTCCTTGTGGAAATGAGAAAAAAAATCGCTAAACCTACATTTTCTTTGAAGAAATGTTGATTTTAATTTTCACGGCCTACTTCCAATAATTTCTGTAAAAAACCTGTGCGGTCAAAATGCTCACTGTACCCCTAGATAATTTCCTTGAGGTGTGTAGTTTCCCAGATGGGGTCACTTTTGGGGGATTTTGACTGTTTTAGCACCGCAAGAGCCCTTCAATCCTGACATGGTGCCTAAAATTTATTCTAACAAAAATAAGGCCCCAAAATCCACTAGGTATTCCTTTGCTTCTGAGGCCGGTGCTTCAGTCCAGTAGCACGCTACGGCCACATGTGGGATATTTCCTAAAACTGCAGAAACTGGGCAACAAATATTGAGTTGCATTTCTCTGGTAAAACCTTCTGTGTTATAAAAAAAATTGTACTAAAAATTTATTTCTGCAAAAAAATATGAAATTTGTAAATTTCACCTCTACATTGCTTTAATTCCTGTGACATGTGTAAAGGGTTAAGACATTTTCTAAATGCTGTTTTGAATACTTTGAGGGGTGAAGTTTTTAAAATGGGGTGACTTTTTGGGGGTTTCTAATATATAAGGCCCTCAAAGCCACTTCACAACTGAACTGGCCCCTGTAAAAATGGCCTTTTGAAATTTTCATGACAATGTGAGAAATTGCTGCTAAAGTTCTAAGCCTTGTAACGTCATAGAAAAATAAAAGGATGTTCAAAAAACGATGCCAATCTAAAGTAGACATATGGGGGATGTTAATTAGAAACAATTTTGTGTGGTATAACTGCCTGTCTTACAAGCAGATACATTTAAATTGAGAAAAATGCTAATTTTTGCAATTTTTCGCTAAATTTTGGTGTTTTTCACAATTAAATACTGAACATATCGAGCAAATTTTGCCAGTAACTTAAAGTCCAATGTGTCACGAGAAAACAATCTCAGAATCGCTTGGATAGGTGAAAGCATTCCGGAGTTATTACCACATAAAGTGACACATGTCAGATTTGAAATATGAGGCTCGGTCAGGAAGGTCAAAAGTGGCTAAAGAGGGAAGGGGTTAATGCTTGGTGGCAAAACCCTTGTTGGCAAGCACAGCAGTCAGACTTTTTTTGTAGTTGATGATGAGGTTTGCACACATGTTAGATGGAATTTTGGCCCACTCCTCTTTGCAGATCATCTGTAAATCATTAAGATTTCGAGGCTGTCGCTTGGCAACTCGGATCTTCAGCTCCCTCCATAAGTTTTTGATGGGATTAAGGTCTGGAGACTGGCTAGGCCACTCCAGCACCTTAATGTGCTTCTTTTTGTGCCACTCCTTTGTTGCCTTGGCTGTATGTTGCGGGTCATTGTCGTGCTGAAAGACCCAGCCACGAGCCATTTTTAATGTCCTGGTGGAGGGAAGGAGGTTGTCACTCAGGATTTGGCGGTACATGGCTCCAGCCATTCTCCCATTGATGCGGTGAAGTAGTCCTGTGCCCTTAGCAGAGAAACACCCTCAAAACATAATGTTTCCACCTCCATGCTTGACAGTGGGGACGGTGTTCTTTGGGTCATAGGCAGCATTTCTCTTCCTCCAAACACGGCGAGTTGAGTTAATGCCAAAGAGCTTAATTTTAGTCTCATCTGACCACAGCACCTTCTCCCAATCACTCTCCGAATCATCCAGATGTTCATTTGCAAACTTCAGACGGGCCTGTACATGTGCCTTCTTGAGCAGGGGGACCTTGCAGGCACTGCAGGATTTTAATCCATTACGGCGTAATGTGTTACCAATGGTTTTCTTGGTGACTGTGGTCCCAGCTGCCTTGAGATCATTAACAAGTTCCACCCGTGTAGTTTTTGGCTGAGCTCTCACCTTCCTCAGGATCAAGGATACCCCACGAGGTGAGATTTTGCATGGAGCCCCAGATCGATGTCGATTGACAGTCATTTTGTATGTCTTCCATTTTCTTACTATTGCACCAACAGTTGTCTCACCCAGCATCTTATTTATGGTTTTGTAGCCCATTCCAGCCTTGTGCAGGTCTATGATCTTGTCCCTGACATCCTTAGAAAGCTCTTTGGTCTTGCCCATGTTGTAGAGGTTAGAGTCAGACTGATTAATTGAGTCTGTGGACAGGAATCTTTTATACAGGTGACCATTTAAGACAGCTGTCTTTAATGCAGGCACCAAGTTGATTTGGAGCGTGTAACTGGTCTGGAGGAGGCTGAACTCTTAATGGTTGGTAGGGGATCAAATACTTATTTCTCTGTGCACAATGCAAATAAATATATATAATTTTGACTATGTGATTTTCTTTATTTTTTTTTATATAATCTATCTCTCACTGGTAAAATTAACCTAGCCTAAAAATTCTAGACTGTTCATGACTGTGACAGTGGGCAAACTTACAAAAACAACAAGGGATCAAATACTTATTTCCTCCACTGTAACTTTGTTCCTTTTCATGTCCTATGAATGAAGAATAATGTAGTTTACCAATTTAAAGGGAATGTGTTGCCAGCAAAACATGTTTTTTTTTTTTTAGTTAAACAATTAGTGTGTAGGTGATTAAACATTGTTCTAATTTTTTTTATTTTTTTCACGAGTCAGGAAATATTATAAATTGGATTCAATTTATAATATTTCCCAGCACTGGTCACTAGATGGAGCAATTCCCAAAATTGCAGCATTGCATGTGGTAAAGCAACCACATTGCTTTATGCTGCAAAATTGGGAAAAAATCCCTCGCTCTAGTGAGCTCTCAGAATCCCCCCCTCCTTTATCCTGGCTAGTGCCGGGAGAAACGAGGGGTTTGAACAGTCTAACCTCCTACACTGTGTGTCGCCATTTTTTGAGCTAACACACAATGTAGAAGGTTTACATACACTAGTAAACACACACTGAAAGACGAACATACATAGAAATCACTTACCTGCTCCAGTCGCCGCCGCTCCCTCCGGTCCGTCCGCTCCGTCTGCTGCCGCTGCTCCATGTGCACAAGTCCGGAAGCCGCGACCGGAAGTAGTAATCTTACTGTCCGGCCGCGACTTCCGGTCCACAGGAAAATGGCGCCGGACGGCGCGCATTTCAAATTGGACTGTGTGGGAGCGGCGCATTCGCCGTTCCCACACACACGGCGTACACCATAGTGGATGGAACGGGCCCCGTTCGCAGTCCCTATGGGACTGGAGCTGCCGTATTCCATGTCTGAATGTGTCGTTAATCGACACATACAGAAATGGAAAAAAAAATGGCAGCCCCCATAGGGAAGTAAAAGTGTAAAAATAGAAAAAAGTAACACACAAACACACAAATAAATATAAACGTTTTTAATAAAACCCTAACATAAATCTGATATAAAAAATAATAATTTGGTGACACTGTTCCTTTAAAGCTACTGTCTAGTGTGTGTACAGTAAATTTAGAAATGATGTTAGGGATGAATAGCTGTATCAATGGAATAACACTTGAAAACTTTAGCTACAGGTGAAATCCCACCATCTACTAACCTCCCTAAACCTGATGTTTCCATCCCTGTGTGTGGCACTATCATAACTCCTAAGCAGCACGCCCGTTGTCTCTGGGTTATTTTTGACTCAGATCTTTCCTTTACTCCTCACATACAATCACTTTCACGCTCCTGTCATTTTCACCTCAAAAACATCTCCAGAATCCGCTTTTTTCTTACGGAGGAAACCGCCAAAACTCTCATTGTTGCTCTGATTCACTCTCGTCTTGACTACTGTAACTCATTACTAGTCGGTCTTCCCCTCACCAAACTCTCCCCTCTCCAATCTATCCTCAATGCAGCATTCTGGCTCATATTTATGACCAACCGCTACACCAACGCCTCTAATCTGTGCCAGTCACTGCACTGGTTGCCCATCCCATTCCGAATAAAATTCAAACTTATTACTCTCACCCACAAAGCTCTCCACAGTGCTGAACCTCCTTACATCTCCTCCCTCATCTCTGTCTACCACCCTACTCGGGCTCTACGTTCTGCCAATGACCTTAGATTAAAATCCTCCATAATCCGAACCTCCCACTCCCGTCTCCAAGATTTCTCTCGTGCTGCACCAGTCCTCTGGAATGCGCTACCCCAGACAATCAGATTAATTCCCAATATCCACAGTTTTAAACGTGCCCTGAAAACACATCTATTTAGACAGGCCTATAACATTCCCTAATCTGACTCCTTTCCATGGCCCTCCTGTTAGATTAGTCATCAGAATAAGATTCCCTCACACTCCTTCTCTTCATGTCCGTCATACACGGATACTGGCTGGTGACCGGCTCATGCAGCTTTATGTTACCAACGCATGTGTATAAAAATGGCCGGACCATTGTACAGAACAAACACTTTTACACTTTGTGTCTCCTTAATTTCCTCATAGATTGTAAGCTCTTGCGAGCAGGGTCCTCACTCCCCAGATTTGAATTGTAAATGAACTTTGTCACTATGTAATGTCTGATATTGTTTGTTTCATGTTCCCTCTAAATTGTAAAGTGCTGCGTAATATGTTGGCGCTATATAAATAAAGATTATTATTATTAAGGGTATATATTAATCATAGCATATATAGGAAATGGCTTTAATAGAAATAGGGTAAAGAGTCTAGTTCACAAACCCTATCCAACCAAATTACAAGTTATATAAGACATATATGGATAAAGTCAAATACCTGGAGCTGGCATGATGGAAGCTGGAAAGCTCACAAGACGCGCATTGACGCGCGTTTCGCACCCTTCGTCAGGATATCATTGGGGGGGAGCAGAAGTCTGTGATACATCCCCACAATACTGACACCTCTAATTAGACATCAGCACAGTCTAGTGAATGGAGTGGGAGCCGCATATAGTGATATCACTCACCATTATCTGCCCACCTCCCACTTTAATGTTCTCCTTCTAACCACCAGTCACACATGGCATTTTTGCTTTGTATTTCCACAGCATGAAAATACACTGCGGAAAAATGTTCAGTGTTCAATAGGAAACATATTCCACAACTCAGACAGATTTATCAATTTCTTGGTTTGCAAAATATTTTTTCCATAGGCTTACATTCTACAGTTTTCCACAGAATATTCTTACGCTGCGGAAATACAAAGCACATACGCTGTGTGTTTGCACTGTTACTGTCTTATTCATTATTTCTCCAATACATTAGACTGTCAATCTGATCTGTATTTTTATGTAGAGAATTTCTTTCGGACTGCATAAAGTTGTACTTTTTTGTTTAGGATATTGGACTTTCACACAACCAAAGTCTAATACATTTCACAGGAAGCTGACATGAATTTCTCAATGCCTGCAATATGGCTAGCTATTGTACAAACTATGTTCAGAGCCTTTGCAACTGAAGTTCAGATAATGTAAATTAAAATGTTTTTCCACCAGCGATGCCTTTCTGTGTAGCTGTGAACAAGAAAGAGTCAGGATAGGCAATGTCTCTATCCCATGTTGTCTCGGACACGGCCAATCTTCATTTTTTAATTTTCGATTTTTCCACCCTGTCTTCCAAAGGCCATAACTTTTTTATAGCAATATGAAGGCTTGTTTATTGAAGGACAAGTTGTAATTTTTCATGGCACCACTTATTGTACCGCATAATGTGCTGGAAAACGGGAAAAATATATTTGTCGGGTGAAATGGTCAAAAAAACTGTGATCACGACAGGTTTTTTTAAAATATAAAACGGTATGTTTTATTCAAAACTGGAGATCACGCCAGTTTTTTTTTTAATAAAACGACATGTTCACCTCTACAGGTTTATACAATTACGGCAATACCAAATTTATATGTTTTTTTTTTATATTTTACCACTTTTATAAAAAAAAAACTATTTGCTTAAAAAAAAAGTTTTGTGTCGCCCCACTGGGAGCCTTTACTTTTTTCTTTATCCTTTGATTGAGCGATGTAAGGGCTTAGTTTTTGTGGGGTGTGCTCTAATTTTTATTGATACTATTTTGGGGTACATGTGACTTTATGATCACTTTTTGTTCCATTTTTTGGAGCGCTAAGGGGGCCAAAAAAGCTATTTGGGTGTTTTATATATTTATTTTTTTACGGCGTTCATCGAGCATGTTAGATATTGCTATATTGTAATAGTTCTGACTTTTACGGATGCAACAATACCAGTTATGTTAATTTTTATTTATTTTTTGCTTTAAGGAAAAATTTAAAAAAGGGGGGTATTAATTTTGAATCCTTTTTTTGGAACATTAAAAAAAACTTTCTTTTGCGTTTTTTTTTAGGGAATTGAACCAGCGATCGTTGGATTGCTTACATGATATACTACAATACTAATGTATTGCAGTATATATTGCTATACTGACAGTCGCCTTTGAAGCCCTGCCAGAAGCAAGGCTTTAAGGCTGGGTTCACACGACCACATTAACGTCCGTAATGGACGGACGTATTTCGGCCGGAAGTCCTGGACCGAACTCAGTGCAGGGAGCCGGGCTCCTAGCATCATAGTTATGTACGATGCTAGGAGTCCCTGCCTCTCCGTGGAACTACTGTCCCGTACTGAAAACATGATTACAGTACGGGACAGTTGTCCTGCAGAGAGGCAGGGACTCCTAGCATCGTACATAACTATGATGCTAGGAGCCCTGCTCCCTGCACTGAGTTCGGTCCGGGACTTCCGGCCGAAATACGTCCGTCCATTACGGACGTTAATGTGGTCGTGTGAACCCAGCCTAAAGGAGTACAATAATGGCAGACCTGGGGGCTCCAGCCTGCCATGATGACTATCGTCACTTCGCGACCGCGTCGCGGGGCGGGATTGTCACGTCGGTGGGGGCTGCCCCCCTGATTCTAACCATTTAAATGCTACGTTCGCAATTCACCACGGCATTTAAAGGGGTTAAATGAGCAGAATCAAAGTGATCTTTGATTTCGTCCCTTAACGGTGAGTTGTCGGCTGTATTATACAGCCGTCACCCACTAGGTATGGAGCAGGCTCAGCCCGTTCTATACTTCCCCTTAACGGCTGCCGCGTAGAAGTACGTGGTATGACGTTAAGGGGTTAATACTAAGTGTTGTCCTGCCTTGCTCATTACTCCAGAATAGATTCTGTTGAGGCATCTTCAAGTTGTACAATCTGACAATGTGGTCCTTAGACAAAAACAAGTTTTTATTCCCCAACTCTAGACATTGGAATAGATTGTAGTTATGACTGGTGATTATTTTTCAAGAGGTATCAACTTCAGTCTCTCAGAGGTCTCTTCACCGTTCAGCCATAACATGTGGGCCCCCCTGGCTTCGGGGCCCGGTCGCAATTGCGACCGCTGCGACCCCTATAGCTACGCCAGTGCTTAGTGTTTCCCGTTCCAGTTGTTACCCGTGCCTTGCTACCTGTTCCTGTTTCCCGTGCTGTGCATTTATTATTGTGTCATCTGCCACGTCCAGAGGAATCCGCCACATCCTGTGTCATCTGCCACGTCCGGAGGAATCCGTCACGTCCTCTGTCATCTGCCACGTCCAGAGGAATCCGCCACGTCCTGTCATCTGCCACGTCCTGTGTCATCTGCCACGTCCAGAGGAATCCACCACGTCCTGTGTCATCTACCACATCCGGAGGAATCCGCTACGTCTGGTGCAACCTGCGGCGCCTGTGTCATCCGCCACGTTTGGCGTTATGTATTGCTTCCATCTCCATCAGTGCCAGAGCTGCAGCCACTGTCTGGACTATCCAGGTACCCTTGTGCGGGACATTGTATTACTGGGGTTTCCTGTTGTTTGGCCAGCTGCCTCCCCGCTACGGCGGTAAGGCCTAATGTTTCCACTACCCGCTCCGTGACAGTATGCTCAGGCCATGGACCCCCCTGGTCAACCTGAAACTTTGACGACACAAGCCATGCTGGCCGAGATGGAGGATCTCCAGTCACAACAAGACCAACTCCTCCTGTCGGTGAACGCCATTGCCCATCGGCTGCTTGCTCCAACCACAGTCGTCACAGCACCCATTTCTGCTGTTCCTCCTGCTACACTTCCTGTCTGTACCGGTACCAATCCCTGGTGTTTCTTGCCGCTACCTCCACGCTATGACGGAGACCTCAGGACCTGCAGGGGATTTTTGAATCAGTGCCTGATCCACTTCAGACTACATGCCAGGTCCTTCTCTTCGGATGACGTCAGAATCGCCTTCATCATCTCTCTCCTTACTGGCAAAGCCCTGACATGGGCTAATCCTCTGTGGGAACATTAGGGACCAGAGACCCGTGACATGCAGTGCTTCTTACAGACCTTCCGCTCGATCTTTGAGGAACCTGGGAGAGTTTCTTCGGCTGCTGCATCCTTGCTGACCCTACATCAGGGAGACCTCTCTGTGTGCGAGAATGCCATTCAGTTCCGTATCCTGGTTGCTGAATTGACCTGGAACAACGAGGCTTTGGTGGCCACATTCTGGCAGGGACTGTATTCAGGGATCAAGGACGAGCTGGCTGCTCATGATCTGCCATCTACCCTGGACGATCTTATCCTACTCGCCCCTCCGGGTTGACATGAGGATTCGGAAGCGTTCCCAAGAGGTTCTCCGGGAGAGAGAACTTCCTAGGCTGGATTCTACTTTCCAGCAATCCTCCTCAGTCGTCCCACCAGAGGATCCGATGCAGAGTAACGATGTCAAATTGTCTACCCAGGGGAAACAACGCAGACGCACTTCTGGATTTTTTTTGTATTGCGGCCTCGGAGGCAATATTGTGCGCCTGTATCCCCAGAGGCCAGAGAGACCCCATTGCCTAGGATTGATTGGAAAGACAAGCCTAGATGGATCGGTACCTAATAAAGCATTCTGTTCCAAGCTGACTATTCCTGTGACCCAAGTATCCGGCGTCAGGACGCATCAAGTTTCTGCCTATCTTGACTCCGGTTCCGCGGCAAACTTCATCCAGAAAGAGCTTGTGGATCATCTTCAGCTGCCCACTGTCCCCCTAGAGACGTCTTTGGCTGTTGCCTCAGTTAATGGACTGCCTCTGCCTGATCCTATCATTTTTAAAACCAAGCCGTTGAAGCTCCAGGTTGGAGTCCTTCATTTTGAACTAATTTCTTTCCTTGTTTTGCCCAAGGCCATCAATCCTGTTCTACTGGGCCTGCCTTGGCTTCGACTACATGCCCCTGTCCTGGACTGGAATTCTGGAGAGGTTCTCCAATGGGGCTCCAAGTGCCATGGTCGTTGGCTGTTGCAGATCCATCCTGTCAAGCCTCCTCTTCCTCAGTCATTGGCGGTACTGCCTCCCCAGTTTGCTCAGTATGCAGATGTTTTCAGCAAAAGGGAGGCTGAGACACTGCCTCCTCATCGAACTTATGACTGTCCCATTGAACTGGTTCCTGATGCCTCTCTCCCCCGTGGCCAAGTATATCCTCTCTCCTTGCCTGAGTCTCTATCCATGTCGGCCTATATCAAGGAGAATCTGGAGAGGGGTTTCATACGAAGGTCTTCCTCCCCGGCCGGGGCTGGATTCTTCTTCGTTAAAAAGAAAGACGGATCCCTTCGACCCTGCATTGACTACGGTGGTCTTAACCAGATCACGGTCAAGAACAAATACCCGTTGCCACTTATATCTGAGCTGTTTGTTTGCATACGAGGAGCCAACATTTTTTCTAAGCTAGACCTGCGGGGGGCTTATAATCTAGTCCAGATTCGCCGGGGTGATGAATGGAAGACGGCATTTAACACCCGGGACGGGCACTACGAATATCTAGTAATGCCCTTCGGACTGAGTAACGCTCCCGCAGTGTTTCAGGAGTTCGTTAATGATATCTTCCGAGATCTCCTCTGTGTCTGTGTTGTTGTTTATCTCGATGATATTTTGATTTTCTCCCCAGATCCAACGACTCATCAGAGGCATGTCCGTCAGGTTCTACTACGATTATGGAGAATCATTTATACGCCAAGCTGGAGAAGTGCGTCTTTGAGAGGAGTTCTCTGCCCTTCCTGGGCTACATCATCTCGGATCAAGGTCTCAAGGTGGATCCTGAGAAAGTGAAAGCTGTCCTGGAGTGGCCACGTCCTCAAGGCTTAAAGGCATGGTGTTGCCAGAAAAACATGTTTGTTTTTTTTTAATTAAACATTTAGTGTGTGGGTGATTAAACATTGTTCAATTTTTTTTTATTTTTTTCACGAGTCAGGAAATATTATAAATTATTTCTAATTTATAATACTACCCATTTTTGGTCACTAGATGGAGCTATTTCCCAAAATTGCAGCATTGCAACATTGGGTTAAAAGCCCTCGCTCTAGTGAGCTCTCAGCATCCCCCCTCCTTTATCCTGGCTAGTGCCGGGATAAACGAGGGGTTTGAACGGTGTAACCTCCTACACTGTGTGTCGCCATTTTTTGAGCTAACACACAGCGTAGTAGGTTTACATACAGTAGTAAACACACACAAACACGAACATACATTGAAATCTCTTACCTGCTCCTGCCGCCGCGGCTCCCTCCGGCCCGTCCGCTCCGTTTGCTGCCGCTGGTCCAAGTGCACAAATCCGGAAGCCGCGACCGGAAGTAGTAATATTACTGTCCGGCCGCGACTTCCGGTCCACAGGAAAATGGCGCCGGACGGCGCCAATTTCGAATTGGACTGTGTGGGAGCGGCGCATGCGCAGTTCCCACACAGACGCCGTACACTGAAGTCAATGGGACGGGAGCCGTTCGCAGTCCCTATGGGACTGTGGCTGCCGTATTCCATGTCTGTATGTGTCGTTAATCGACACAGACAGAAATGGAACAAAAAATGGCAGCCCCCATAGGGAAGAAAAAGTGTAAAAATAAGAAAAAGTAAAACACAAACACACAAATGAATATAAACGTTTTTAATAAAGCACTAACATCTTTAACATATAAAAAAATAATTTGTGATGACACTGTTCCTTTAAGGGCCATACAGCGGTTCCTGGGATTCGCCAATTTCTACTGGCAGTTTATTCCTAACTTCTCTTCTCTGATGGCTCCCATCTCTACCCTTACCAAGAAGGGTGTGAACGCCAAGGTGTGGACTCCAGAGGCAGATTCCGCATTTATTAGCCTCAAGAAAGCCTTCACTTCAGTTTCGATCCTCCATCATCCTGACTAGAGATGAGCGAACCGGGACAACCGAACCCGGTTTCGGTCCGAACTTCAGGAAAAGTTCGGTTCGCAGCGAATCCGAACTTCACCGGGTTCGGCCGAACCCGTTTTGACCGAACCCGGTCAAAAATATTATACAAATCGGCAGCCACTTGTCTCTATCAATGACTGATAGAGAAAAGAGGCTGCTGATTAAAAATAAAATAAAAAGCATTTCATACGTACCTGGTCGTTGTCTTGGTGACGAGTCCCTCTTCTTCCTCCAGTCCGACCTTCTTTTCTGACGCGGCAGCCTGTGATGTCACCACGTAATGGTAAGAGCAGAGTTCACAGCAACACAGAGTATTTCAGGAGATGAGCGTGCGGATCTTGTGCGGGGTGGTGACTTGCCAATCATGTGAAGGTGGTATTGAGGACAGGAGTGGAGGAGAGGTACAACTGAGCTACGTAATGGTAAGAGCAGAGTTCACAGCAGCACAGAATCTGCATGCTCCTCTCCTGAAATACTCTGTTCTGCTGTGAACTCTGCTCTTACCATTACGTAGCTCAGTCTGTTACCTCTCCTCCACTCCTGTCCTCAATAACACCTTCACATGATTGGCAAGTCACCACTCCGCACAAGATCCGCACGCTCATCTCCTGAAATACTCTGTGCTGCTGTGAACTCTGCTCTTACCATTACGTGGTGACTTGCCAATCATGTGAAGGTGTTATTGAGGACAGGAGAAGAGGAGAGGTAACAGACTGAGAGCTACGTAAGAGCAGAGTTTACAGCAGCACTGAATCTACACGCTCATCTCCTGAAATACTCTGTGCTGCCTTAAACTCTGTGGACAGGTCAGGATCCTGTTTCTTTTAAATGCTGCACTGTAGCGCAGCCTTATATAGTGGATCGAGCGGGTTCCCCAGCAGCATTTAAAAGAAACAGGATCCTGACCTGTCCACAGAGTTTAAGGCACAGAGTATTTCAGGAGAGGAGCGTGTGATTGGCTGCAGAGGCCGCTGCAGCCTGTGATTGCCTGTGATTGCAGCCACGTGGGATGAAGCTTCATCCCTGGAGGCCGGCCTTCTGACGTCATCCTGACGTGCCTGACCGCCACTACAGCCTGTGATTGGCTGCAGCGGCGACATGGATGAAACTTCATCGCTGGAGGCCGGACAGGAGGAAAGTAAGTATGAACGTATTATTTTTTTTTTATTACATTAAAATTTTATTTTCCGCGCGTCGAGCATGTACTGTCAAGGTTGCTGAAAGAGTTAGTCCAGCCCGTTAACTCTACCAGCACCCTGGACAGTACCATGCTCGGCGCACGAGAATTACAGGTTCGGTCCGAACTAGTTCGGTCCGAATCGAACTTTTTCGTGAAATTCAGCGAACTAACCGAACCATACTTTCATAAGTTCGCTCATCTCTAATCCTGACGTATCTCGGCAGTTCTCACTGGAAGTGGACGCTTCCTCTGTTGGGGCAGGTGTACTTCTGTTCCAGAGGAGCTCCAAAGGAAAGGCAGTAGTATGTGGCTACTACTCAAGACTTTTTTCTGCCGCTGTGCACAATTACTCTATTGGAGATCGGGAGCTACTGGCCATCAAATTGGCTCTGGAGGAGTGGAGACATCTTCTAAAAGGCGCTGCTCAACTCATCCTGATCTTCACCAACCACAAAATCCTCTGCAGGTTAGAGACATCCCTCCGGGGAGGACTTTTGTTCGGTTGGCAGACAGGAGAAGAATTCTCCGCTGGGGACACAGTTCTAAACTGGCTGGGCACGCTGGTGTCCGTAAAACCCAAGACCTGATTGCTTGTCACTTCTGGTGGCCCACGCTACCTAAAGATGTTCTGGACTTTGTCTCTTGTTGCACGGTGTGTGCCTCTTCAACCTCTGCCTGTACCCAATGCCCCATGGCAGCACATCGCAATGGACTTCGTCACAGACCTTCCCCCCTCAGCAGGATGCAACACTGTCTGGGTGGTGGTGGACCGGTTCTCTAAGATGGCACATTTAATCCCGCTGACTGGCCTACCTTCTGCTCCTCGTCTGGCGAGTCTCTTCATTCAGCACATCTTTCGCTTGCATGGCTTGCCTCTTCACATTGTGTCCGACCGGGGGGTTCAGTTTACCTCAAAGTTCTGGAGAGCCCTCTGTAAACTCCTGGATGTGAGATTGGACTTTCCTCAGCTTATCACCCCCAGTCCAATGGGCAAGTTGAGAGGATCAACCAGATTATGGAGAATAATGTCCGCCACTTCATCTCTTCACAGCACGATAACTGGGTACAGCTTCTTCCATGAGCCGAGTTCTCATACAACAAACACACAAGTGAGTCCACCACTTCCACTCCATTTCACATTGTGTACAGTCAACATCCTAGAGTCCCTCTTCCAGTGTCGACCACATCTCAAGTACCCGCTGCTGACTCTGCTTATGGGGACTTTTTGCAAATCTCGCAACAGACCCGGTCCTCTATTTTACTGGCAGTCGATCGCATGAAGCGAAAAGCAGATACTAGGAGAAGAGAGCCGCTTTGGTATCTTCCGGGGACTAAAGTCTGGCTGTCCTCTCGGAACATTCGCTTGAAGGTATCTTCATACAAGTTTGCTCGCAGGTTCCTTGGTCCTTTCGAGATTCTGCAACAGATAAACCCTGTCTCCTATAAGCTGCGGCTGCCTCCTACCCTCAGAATCCCCAACTCCTTTCATGTGTCCCTCCTGAAGCCAGTGGTCCTGAACCGCTACAGCAAGACTTCTAGTTCCACAGTTGCTCCCAGCGGTTCTTCTGATATATTCGAGGTGAGGGAGATCCTGGACTGCAAGAGGGTAGGAGGAAGGACTTTCTATTTGGTGGACTGGAGAGCGTTTGGTCCTAAGGAGAGGTCCTGGGAGCCAGAAGAGAACCTCAGTGCCCCTGCGCTTATTAAGAAATTCCTCTCTCGCTCTGGTCCCAAGAAGAGGGGGCGTAAGAGGGGGGATACTGTAGCGTCCATGGCCGCTGGCCGTCGGGTTTACTCATCTCCCGACGCCCGCAGCCATGGATCCGTGAGCGCTGGCCCCCATCTCCTTCCTAGGAGACATCAGCGCTCACTTCCGCTCCGGTATGCTGTGTCCCCTAGGGTGCGCTCGGCCTTAAAGGGCCAGCGCGCGCACAAAGGAAATCGTCATCATCAACTGCCACGATTTCCTGGTCTATAAGAAGGCCCCAGGCCTTCTGATCCTTGCCTGAGCGTTGTTAGTTTTCCCAGTCTGTGTTGCAAATGGTCCCTTAGTGTTTCCCGTTCCAGTTGTTACCCGTGTCTTGTTACCTGTTCCTGTTTCCCGTGGTGTGCCTTTAGTATTGTGTCATCTGCCATGTCCAGAGGAATCCGCCACATCTTGTGTCATCTGTCACGTCTGGAGGATTCCGCCACGTCCTGTGTCATCTGCCACGTCCAGAGGAATCTGCCACTTCCTGTGTCATCTGTCACATCCGGAGGAATCCGCCACGTCCTGTGTCATCTGCCACATCCAGAGAAATCCGCCACGTCCTGTGTCATCTGCCACGTCCGGAGGAAACCGCCACATATGGCGCAACCTGCGGCGCCTGTGTCATCCGCCATATTTGGCGTTATCTGTTGCATCCATCTCCATCAGTGCCAGAGCTGCGGCCACAGTCTGGACTATCCAGGTACCCTTGTGTGGGACATTGTATTACTGGGGTTTCCTGTTGTTTGGCCAGCAGCCTCGCCGCTACGGCGGTACAGCCTAGTGCAAGGGTCTCAAGCACGCGGCCCGTGGGCCACATGCGGCCCCTGGGGCTGTCATCTGCGGCCCGTGGGACATGGAGCCGCTAGTATCGGCTCTGCTCCGAGACTCTGGAATTCCCTGACATCGCTGTCCACATATGAACAGTGATGTCTGGGGCTTCCCCAGAGC
The DNA here is from genome assembly GCF_050947455.1 of Rhinoderma darwinii. Classification (NCBI taxonomy): domain Eukaryota; kingdom Metazoa; phylum Chordata; class Amphibia; order Anura; family Rhinodermatidae; genus Rhinoderma; species Rhinoderma darwinii. The sequence goes on from NC_134699.1 coordinate 35,419,235, forward strand.
CGGAGTCCCGGGCAGAGCGCTAGTACAGGCTCTGCTCCGGGACTCTGTGGAATTCCATGACATTGCTGTCCACATATGAACAGCGATGTCTGGGGCTTCCCCAGAGCCGGAGTCCCGGGCAGAGCACTAGTACAGGCTCTGCTCCGGGAGTTTGTGGAATTCCCTGACATCACTGCCCATATATGGACAGTGTGTCAGGGTCTTCCCCAGAGCGGCGTCCTGGGCAGAGCGCTAGTACAGGCTCTGCTCCGGGACTCTATGGAATTCCCTGACATCGCTGCCCATATATGGACAGTGTGTCAGGGTCTTCCCCACAGCGGAGTCCCGGGCAGAACGCTATTATCGGCTCTGCTCCGGGACTCTGTGGAATTCCCTGACATCGCTGCCCATATATGGACAGTGTGTCAGGGTTTTCCCCAGAGCGGAGTCCAGGGCAGAGCGCTAGTATCTGCTCTGCTCCGGGACTCTGGGGAAGCCTCTGACATTGCTGTCCATACATCGACAATGATGTCAGGGGCTTCCCCAGAGTAGGAGTCCCAGTGATGTCAGGAACACAGCTGGAGTCCCAGGAAGAGCCTAATAGCACTCTGCCCGGGACTCCAGCTCTGGGGTTGCCCCTGACATCTCTGTCCATATATGGACAGTGATGTCAGGAGCAGAGCTGGAATCCCAGGCAGAGTGCCAGAAGCGGCTCTGCTCCAGGACTCCAGCTCTGGGCAAGCCCCTGACATCACTGTGGTAGCATCTGAAGAGGGCACTGCAGCAGCATCAACGGAGGGCACTGCGGCAGCATCAACAGAGGGCACTGCGGCAGCATCAACAGAGTGCACTGCGGCAGCATCAACAGAGGGCACTGCGGCAGCATGTACAGAGGGCACTGCGGCAGCATGTACAGAGGGCACTGCGGCAGCATGTTCAGAGGGCACTGCGGCAGCATCCACAGAGGGCACTGCGGCAGTATCCACAGAGGGCACTGCGGCAGCTATCTAAAAAGGGGTTGCCCAATCTTGACATGTGTGCTAACTGAGCCACCGGACTTAGCGACACTTAAACTGGAAAACTGGATTGTTGAAATAAGCACGTGGAGAAATATCTCAAATTTTAAACCTAGCGGTATTATTATAGTAATATAGTGTTATAGTAGTTCAAATAACTAATTGATTAACAATAATTTTGTATTGTATCAAATTTGAAAGTAATGCGGCCCGTCAACTTCCCATTTTTTCTATATGCGGTCCACTTACCTGGCCAAGTTTGAGACCCCTGGCCTAGTGGGTCCACTACCCGCTCCGTGACACATATAGACATATAGATATATAGGGAGTTAGAGAGGTCAGAGTGTTTATAGCTGTAGATTTCCAGCAGTATATTCAGCTATATTTATATTTTCAGTGTAACCATGTTGCAGTAATTCGTTACTTCGAGACCAGACAGTTATACCTGTCAGTAATACCCGTCAGTAATTCAGTACAGCTTCAAAGTAACTTCATTGTAATTTCAGTGTAACTACAATAGCTTCTTTATATTTTCATAGCAACCATAACGTTTTCAGAGGTATTCAACAATACTTTAAACAGTGATTCAGAGAAATGGCTCGCCCTAAAGCATGTAAGGGGTGTGAACATGGCTGAGATAAATGATTGTAGTCTGTGTAACCTGTATTCTGCTGTACTATGCGTATACTGTTAGTTTGTTATTACTGTTATCTGTCTGGTTATATTTGTAGAAGGAATATTTTTACTAATGAGTAATTTGACAGATTGTACTGAGCATGTCCAGAAAGCTCAGCATAGGAGACTGAGGAAAGTTCTAGAAAGCAAGAGAAGGAGCAGGAGGAGGATCCCTGTGCTGGGAGAGCAGACAAGAGAGGGAAAGAGAGAGAGACTGCAGAGAGACTCATGAGAGGAGAGTATAAAGAGAAACCACAGAGAGACTCATGAGAGGAGAGCATAAAGAGAGACTGCAGAGAGACTCATGAGAGGAGACAATAAAGAGAGACTGCAGAGAGACTTATGAGAGGAGAGTATAAAGAGAGACTGCAGAGAGACTCATGAGAGGAGAGCATAAAGAGACACTACAGAGAGACTCATGAATAGGGGCTATTAGCCTGTTTACAGTGTAGCCCCCCTTTTTTTCCTCCTGTTTTCCTTCAGTTCCTTTTATGGGCATTAATTAAAGGTCATTTGGTTTAACCCTCTTTTTCCCCTATTTTTATTTGGTACTTACCTGTATGAGGTCAAGTTCAGGTCAGTGGTGCCACACCCACTTGGTCTTGGCACGCATAGTTTCTGGAAAATTCCTATGTGGCGGGAAAATCTGGTGTTTTCATTGGTTCCCTTTGGTAAAAAGGCGGGAATTTTGAATATATATTCCCAGGCTTTGGAGTGGTCTGCTGCCCATCCGAGTTGGATGAAGAAGAGGAACATTATCGCCAGGAGAAACACATCTGCTTCAGAATGGAAGAACTGCTGAGGGAATTAATTCGGAAAGTAGAGGGTTGTGGTGGCGAAGCTTGGCTCTGGAAGTGTCTTGAAGCTGCTTCGGGCGCAATGGGGGAAGTCGGGCTTATGTCAGCGGATATGACCGCATCAGTTGAGCTTCCGCCGGAGCTTGTGACCCTTCCTGTTGCCGACGGAAGTGATGCAGCGGCTGTTCATTTAAAGGGTGCTGGTGCCAGTGAAGACTCCCCAGGTCCACGGAAGAGGCAGCGAAAGACTAGGCATGTATATTCAGCTGCTTTGGAAAGGAGAGGGAGACTTGGGAACACCGGTAAATCATCTCCAGGCCGAAGTAACCGGAGACTTGCAGCAGCAGATAAGAAGTCTGAGGAGCAGCTCCAGGCTGGCGTTCTTGTCCAGGAGGGTGACACTTCATGTAGACTGAGCGCTGCTCAGTCTGCCAACGTTAATGTTGATCCTAATGCTGATATTTTAGTTAATATTTTTAGAATGTTATCAGATTTCACTAGTAAATCTGTGAGGAACATTAGTTCCCCAGCAGATGTTTGGACACCTAATGTAGTTCCAATGGTGGATTTGACTAAACCACTATTGGAAAAAGATGTAGGTGTTTCTGAAGCCTGTGCTAAAGAGGCTATTGCTTGTGAGGTGTCTCCGTTAGGTTATCATTTGCCATTATCTATTAAGGAAAAGATCTTGCGTAATGAATATATTGATTTATTGTCTTTGTTACCCTCTTTTAAAGAAGCAGTTTTTAAAGATAAGAAAACTGATGATAAGGAGGATGAAAGTAAAAAAAGATTTGCTTCTAGGTCTTTTTACAATTGGTTGCAGGCTTATTGCATTTATGCTGCTGTATTGGGGGAGAAATTCCCACAAAAGTGTTGCGGTTTATTCCAACACATCAATATTATTTTGGAAGCGTACCGTAATTTTGGAGGTTTTGCTTGGTTCAATTACGACGACCTCTTTAGACAAAAACTGTCTGTACATCCAGGTCTTAAATGGGGTGTTAAAGGGAATGTTTTAGTTAAACAATTAGTGTATAGGTGATTAAACATTGTTCTAATTTTTTAATTTTTTTTCACGAGTCAGGAAATATTATAAATTAGATTCTAATTTATAATATTTCCCAGCGCTGGTCACTAGATGGAGCAATTCCCAAAATTGCAGCATTGCATGTGGTAAAGCAACCACAATGCTTTATGCTGCAAAATTTGAGAAAGCTCACTCGCTCTAGTGAGCTCTCAGAATCCCCCCCTCCTTTATCCTGGCTAGTGCCGGGAGAAACGAGGGGATTGAACGGTCAAACCTCCTACACTGTGTGTCGCCATTTTTTGAGCTAACACACAGTGTAGTAGGTTAACATACAGTAGTAAACACACACTAAAACACGAACATACACAGAAATAACTTAACTGCTCCTGCCGCCGACACTCCCTCCGGTCCGTCCGCTCCGTCTGCTACCTCCGCTCCAAGTGCACAAGTCCGGAAGCCGCGACCGGAAGTAGTAATCTTACTGTCCGGCCGCGACTTCCGGTCCTCAGGAAAATGGCGCCGGACGTCGCACAGTTCAACTTGGACTGTGTGGGAGCGGCGCATGCGCCGTCCCCACACAGACGGCGTACAGCATAGTGGATGGAACTGGCCCCGTTCGCATTCACTATGGGACTGTATGTGCCGTATTCCATGTCTGTATGTGTCGTTAATCGACACATACAGAGATGGAAAAAAAAATGGCAGCCCCCATAGGGAAGAAAACGTGAAAAAATAAAAAATAGTAAAACACAAACACACAAATAAATAAAAAAATGTTTAATAAAACACTAAAATCAAATTGATCTAACAAATTTATTTTTCGTGACACTGGTCCTTTAAAGACGTAGGCCTCTGGATTAATTTAATGCTTCCTCAGAGAACGAGTGTGTTAATCCAAGGAAAAATACCCCTAATGCACAGACTACATTGAGAAAAGGAGTTTGCTTTGCTTACAATGAATCTCAATGTAAATGGTTAAACAATTGTAAATATCGTCATGAATGTTCATTTTGTTCCGGTCCGCACCCAAATTTTCGTTGTTTCAAGAGATCTAACCAAGCAAATCAACATAGTAAGGAATCAGTTCTTAAAGGCACAGACGCCGGTGAACTGGCAAAGAATGGTAATGTGGTTAGAAATTTATCCAGACAGGGAGAAGGCTCTAATGCTCCTGAACGGGTTTAAAGAAGGTGTTTATGTTCCTGAGTACAAGGTGCCGGTTGCTTATGGGTCGATAACCGTAAATCAGTAGAGAAGCATAAAGAAATTCTCATTCTAAAATTAAATAAAAATTAGTTGAAGGAAGAATTCCTGGCCCATTTTCCTCTCCCCCTTCTATTAACTTTAGAATATCTCCTTTGGGGATTGTCACAAAGAAGGAGCCGAATGAATATAGGTTGATTCATCATCTTTCTTTTCCTGATAAGGCTTCTCTTAATGATGAAGCAGAGTCAGATTTTGCTTCAGTACAATATTCATCTTTTGATGATGCAGTGGTACTGTTGAGAAAATTCGGCCATAGATCATTATTAGCAAAAGCGGATGTCAAATCCGCTTTTCGGTTATTACCCGTTAATCCCTTAGGTTTTAATTCTTTAGGTATTCAATTTAATAACAAATATTATTTTGACAAATGTTTACCCATGTGCTTTACCTTGTGGTGTTATTATTTTGAGGCTTTTTCCACTTTTATTCATTGGGTTACTTTGAGGGATGAGAGGGATGATACAATTATTAAAATGTTAGGAAGATGGGATTTCGATAGATTTCGATTATATGTTAGACCAAATCTTGCTCTGTTTTAATTTTTAATTCCTTTTTTCAGGTAAGCCAGTTTCCATTTGGATATGTGGCCATTCTTTTATTTTCTGAGCATGGAAGAGAGCAGCTGTAGAGGATCTGCCAGACACAGCTTCTGTGTCGACGCCCGAGGGTAATCAGTCTGCACCTAAGTCTGAGAGAGTGACACGATCTTCTACCAGTCAGGTTGGGAGGCTGAGGAGTGGGAGAGCCTATCACAGCCTGGCCAGACGGAGCTAGCTCCCGCCCTCTGTCTATTTATACATGCATTTCCTGCTCCTCCTTTGCCTGTGATTCTTTCCTGTTTCCTGGCTCTGCTGCTCCTACTAGTATTATTGACCTTGCTTCATTTTGACCCTGGCTTTACTGACTACGCTCCTGCTCTGCGATTGGTACCTCGTACACTCCTGGTTTGACTCGGCTCGTTCACTACTCTTGTTGCTCACGGTGTTGCCGTGGTCAACTGCCCCATTTCCCTTAGCTTCTGTGTACCCTTTTCTGTTTGTCTGTCGTGCACTTATTGAGCATAGGGACCGTCGCCCAGTTGTATGCCGTCGCCTAGGACGGGCCGTTGCAAGTAGGCAGGGACTAGTGGCGGGTAGATTAGGGCTCATCTGTCTGTCCCCCTACCCTATCATAATCACAGGCCCATAAACCTTTTCTACCCTGGTCCCTGACACAACTATGGACCCCCTTGAGACCCTGGCTCAGCAAATGCAGGGCCTCTCCCTACAGGTCCAAGCCCTGGCTCAGAAGGGCAACCAGCATGATGCTACCCTGGTAGTGCCCCCACTTCACCTCTTGAACCCCACCTCAAGTTGCCTGACCGGTTCTCAGGGGACCGGAAGACTTTTTTCTCCTTTCGGGAGAGTTTTAGGCTCTATTTCCGTTTAAAGCCCCACTCCTCAGGTTCTGAGAGCCAGCGAGTGGGTATAATTATGTCCCGGCTCCAGGACGGGCCGCAAGAATGGGCCTTCTCCTTGGCTCCTGACGCCCCTGAACTTTCCTTTGTTGATCCTTTGTCCCTAAACAAATTATGTATTCTCCTGAACCAGTACTTAGGCAACCACACTGGGGCATTATGCACAACATAAAGAACCTGAGGCATCAGAATCATTTTAATCAGGTTTGCTCTTCCTAGCGCTGAAAGTGGTAGCCCAAACCATATTCTAGTCTTATCTTTTAGTTTGTCCAATAATGGTTTCACATTCAGCGCGACAAAATCCTGCACCCTCGCCGAGACCGTAATCCCCAGATATTTAAACTCCTTAACACAAGGTACATCAATTCCCCCCACCACCAGTGGCGCCTCTAATGACTTAAGTGGCAACAATGCCGACTTGCTCCAATTAATTTGCAACTCCGAAAATTTACCAAACCGTTCCAATACAGTCATTATCACCGGCAGTGATCGATCTATCTCTCCCAGGAATAGTAAAATATCATCCGCATATAGTGCTATGCGTTCCTCCAGATCCCCACATCAAAACACTTCTATACCTGGATGCTGCCTTACTACGTTTGCCAGAGGTTCGATCGCTAGAGCGAATAGTAGCGGGGAAAGTGGACATCCCTGACGCGTCCCCCTCCCCAGTCTAAAAGAGTCTGATATCCTGCCCTGCGCTCTGATTCTAGCCACCGGTTCCTTATACAACAATTTTACCCATGTTATAAAATTTCTCCCAATACCAAACCGCTCCAAAACAGCCCACAAGTACCCCCACTCCACACTGTCAAACGCCTTAGCAGCGTCTAAGGACATCACTGCTCTACACTGTGCATCTGCAGCATCTGTCTGCAAATTCAAGATTAATCTTCGTAGATTAACCGCTGTAGATCTTGATGGCATGAATCCCGACTGATCCGGGCCCACTACTTTAGTTACCACTCTTGTCAACCTGTTAGCCAGAACATTTGCCAAAATTTTAACATCAGCGGACAGCAGGGATATTGGTCTATAAGAATCCGGCTGTGTCCGATCTTTCCCATCTTTGGGAATGACTACTATTGCTGCTTCATACATAGTCTGCGGTAGTCGCCCCCTGGTAAAACTATCTTGGAACACCTCCAATAACTCTGGCAGATGCTCCCCCCCATATGTTTTGTACAGCTCGGTAGGTATACCATCCATCCCTGGAGCCTTTTCATTTGCCATCGAACTCACCGCTTCCTGTAGTTCCTCCAAAGTAATTGGCTCCTCCAGCCACTCTCTCTCCTCCTCCCCCAGAGTAACCCATGTCATTTCTGCCAAATAGTCTGTCAGAAGATCTTCCGGATAATCTACCCTAGTGCGATACAGCTCAGTGTAAAAGGACTTCAACACACCCAGTATATCCCCTGTTTCTCCAACCAGTTTCCCTTCTTTATCCTGCAATTGGTGGATGAACGCACCCTCCCGCTGAGGCCTAGCCATATTTGCCAACAATCTGCCCGTCATTTCTCCCTCCTCATAGTATTTTTGTTGCAAAAACAACCTTTTATTAGCTGCTTGTTCCAGCTGATGTTCCTTTAGTAGTTTTTGGGCGACCTTCCACTGGGCCAACGATTCTGCTGTATTATTAGCGATATGGTTCTCCTCGGTTAACGTCACCCTTCCCATCAGATGCTCTCCCACCTGTCGTGATTTATTCTTTATGGTCGTGATCTCCCGAATATACACCCCACTTATATTTGCCTTCATAGCATCCCATAGGATATCCATTGAAACCGTACCTTTATTAAACTCAAAGTATTCCTGCAGGCTCGTATTTATTATCTCCTCCCCCACTAGGTGTATCCAGAACGGATTCAGCCTCCAGTGCAGTCTTAGCCCCCCCATCTGCGGACTAGTTCGGACCTTCAGTATCATCGGGGAGTGATCAGACAGTGACCCTGGCAGATATTCCACCCCCTCCACACACTCAATCCCCAACCCGTTACTAAACATCAAATCTATTCTGGATAACGATCCATAAGTAGATGACACACAAGAATATTGCGTAGTAGAGGGCCATTTTGCCCGCCAAATATCCGTATACCCAACCTCCATCATGTACTTCCAAACCACGTCAGAGCAGCTTCTCCTACCCCCCCCCTTTTGGAAATTTATCGCACCTTTTATCCATTATGTTGTTGAAATCCCCCATTAGTATAGTCGGAACCATAGGCCAACTAGCCAACCTCTCCAACACTTCTCTTATTGGAACCACAGAGTATGGGGGAGGTACATACAGTACCACAATTATACATTCACAGTTAAACAGTTTACAATGCACCCCTACATATCTACCCTCTCCATCTCTAAAGGAAGCCAAATAGCAAAAAGGTACATCCCTATGAACCAGGAGACTAACCCCCCTCGAGTATGTGGAATGAAAGGAGTGGAAACTGTGCCTAATCCAAACCCTATGTGCCTGTTGCACAGTATCAGTGGTAAGATGCATTTCCTGTAGTCCCATCACACCAGCAGACTGCCCTTTCAGGAAATCGAATATATCTCGCCGTTTTGTTGCCTCCCCCATACCTCTCACATTCCAGGACAAAAGATTTATCCTACCCCCCATCTAGCCATTTATTTTATCTGACAGTGGCAATTACCGTTGAATCCAGTGCTAATCAGAGCGTACTGCATTTCAAACTCCCCTTCCCTCCAAAACATTTTCCTCCCTCCACCCACCTCCCTAACCCACCCAACTTTCCATAAACTTACCCTCCAAAGAGGGCCCGGGCTGGCGAAGAAACCTCCACCAATGTGACCATTCAGCTTCCCGTTCACATTGCAGAAACACATCTCTTCCCACAATATAAACCTAAGAACCACAAACCTCCCGCCACCTTACCACAATAGACAGATAGCATTTCTGTGACTCAAATAACTGATGCTTCAATTAAACTGATATCTCTGTCTCCACCTCCCACCATTAGAGACATATAAACTGCAGCCCCACATTAGAACAACAAATAAATGCAGAAAACAGTGCCTTATTCCCCTGCGCGGCGCATCCTCCTCCTTTTTTATAAAAAGCAGAGTCCCCACTTCAGCCATCCACCTGATGATCACACCGCAGCTTCCTCCCGATCCTGTCGAAGGCGATCCTCGTGACTATCCAGCCATCTTAGCGCATCTTTTGAGTTCTCAAAGAATTGTACGGATCCCAGCGCCGCAACACAAAGCTTCGCCGGGTACAGCATTGAATATTGAACACGCAGATTCCTCAGTTGTCTTTTAATGTCCAGAAATTGCATCCTTCTTTTCTGAACCTCTGCAGAAAAATCCGGGTAAAATGACACTTTCACACCGTTCACCCGTATGTCTTGCTTTTCCCGGGCCTGCCGAAGAATTAAATCTCTGTCTTTATAATGAAGCAACTTTACCAACACAGGTCTTGGCGGCCGTCCAGGTGGGCCAGGGCGAGTGGGTACTCTATGGGCTCTTTCCACCGCAAACAGTGGGGTCAGCGACTCCTTGCCAAACACCTCCAATAGCCATTTTTCAAAATAGGAATCCGGGTTGGACCCTTCCACTTTTTCAGGTATTCCCACCATCCTCACATTATTGCGACGTAGACGATTTTCCAGATCATCAGTTTTAGATAAAAGATAAGTAACATCCACAGCTACCGCATTTACATCCCTCCTCATGGGCAGCATTCTGTCTTCCAATTCGCTGACCCGGCCTTCCACCGCTGTTGTACGCTCCGACACTTTCTGCAGATCGTGACGTATGATGGAGATATTCTCCTTAATTCCACCCACCTGGCAGGTAAGTTTAGCTAGCGTGGCATTACACAGGCTTACCGCCGAAAAGACATCTGCCAGCGTGGACCCAGGCTTATTCAAGCTATGCGAGCCTCGATCCGGCCCTCCTCCTGAGCTGCCTGCAGCATCTTCTCCATTCTCCTCCTCCTCTGACTCCATCTGTGCCCGCAGCGGTTCATATCTAGACCCTGAGCGGCCTGCCTGCTCTTTCGCTCCATCTGACATCTCTCCACCAGCATCAGCCTTCATTGGTATTCTTCTGGCAAAGCGCTCCAGCCGGGATGCGGCCGCCCCTCTCAAATCCCTGCTCTCTGCCAGCATGCACGTGTCGGCGCCATCTTGCAATCCCAGCTCACCTTCCTCTGCCGCCTTAGACTTTCTGGAACGGGTCATTACTGCCTCCAAGTGATCCAGAGTTGTGTCCCCAGGTTCTCCTCCTTCTCCCCTCTCTTCACCAGTATGTCTCCGTTAGGAGAGCTCAGCCACAGGATGTATGTCAGGATATCGGCAGCGGGAGCTCCGGTTCCTGCGTCCGCTCACATATGCCGCTAAGCCAGGCCCCCCTAATTACGTTTTTAGTATGTGTAGTTGGAAGGTTGGGTGGCGCTTGTGTTACGATTAGAGGAGAGTATAAAGAGAGACTGCAGAGAAACTCATGAGAGGAGAGTATAAAGAGAGACCACAGAGAGACCCCTGAATGGAAAATCTGGAACAAGAGCAGCATTTAGAGAAAACTGTGGAGACAGAGAGATACAGGAGTGGCTGAGAACTGCTGGGACTGTCCTCACTGATGTGGCAGGTGGGAGCTGAGGAGACGCCTGTGTCTGTGACATGAGGATATTTGCAGAGACTGATATAGTGTCACTGTATAACCCACAGACACTCATTTCATTTATGTAAAATCTGGCACCTGTCTGGTTCCTGTGCACATACATTTCACTGGTTGTGCCACCCTTAAAAGCATTCATCCAAATCCTCTGTAATATACTCTGCAGAAAAAACACATCAATCTCAGCAAGGCAGGGACAGACAGAGAGAGGGATCTATGCCCAACAAGAGGGACCCAGTGTGCTTATTGTCACGTAGCGGGTTAGTGGACCCACTAGGCCATACCGCCGTAGCAGGGAGGCAGCTGACCCAACAACAGGAACCCCAGCAATACAATGTCCCGCACAAGGGTACCTGGATAGTCCAGACAGTGGCCACAGCTCTGGTACAATCGGAGATGGGTGCAGCAGGTAACGCCAAATGTGGCGGATGACACAGGTGCCGCAGGTTGCACCAGACATGGCGAATTCCTCTGGAGGTGGCAGATGACACAGGACGTGGAGGATTCCTCCGGACGTGGCAGATGACACAAGACGTAACACGACTCTGACACTAATAGGCACAGGAACAAGAACAGCACGGGATACAGGAACAGGTAAGAAGGCAGGGGTAACAACTGGAACGGGAAACACTAAGGGACCATTTGCAAAACAGACTGGGAAAACTAACAACGCTCAGGCAAGGATCAGAACGCCTGGAGCCTTCTTATAGACCAGGAAATCGTGACAGTTGATGATGATGACGATTTCCTTTGTGCGCTCTCTGGCCCTTTAAGGGCGTCGAGAGGTGAGTAAACCCGACGGCCTGTGGCCATGAACGCTACACTTATTATATTCAATGTTCAGCACCTTTTACGGGCTCTTTCACACACTTTCACAAACTATCTGTTCAAAATAGCTTGTTACAATAGCTGTTACTTTGTATCATTCTGCTGGTAACTGACAGCACACAGTTCTCGGCTCACTGCTCAGAGCTGACGGAACATTCAGCCTTCACGGCTCCACAGTTCACATAGTTGTTTCACTTGCTAATACATATTATCTGCCTGGGAGTCACTCAAAGTTTATTTTTGGACCACTTTAGTCCAGTTCCAAAACAGTTCAGTATGCAGGGTTTACTGATAGACTGGGACGATCTCACCATGCAGTCCTTCTCCCTGTTCCCTGATTTGTTTCTGATCCACACCGTTCGGCACTACACAGCTTTACTCTCTCTCGGCTTTCCTTGTCAGTCTCTCAGCTCAGTCTATGCTCGGTCTATGCTCTATACATTCTGCACGCTGTGCTCCACATTTGCCGCATAGTACTCTCGACCTCCATAATCACTGTACTGCTGCACTGCACATGACGCCTGGAGTCTCGGAAGTTCCACTTCCTCACTTCACTTCTCTATCTAGAAGCATGCCATAAGAGTTCTCATATTTAACTATGAGTTTCATTAATCTGATAGAGGATTCCGATAGGATCTCATTCCATTCTATTAAATGAATCCATATCTCAAAATGGATACAAGATTTCCTAAGAGTTTAAGTTATAGAACGGATCTGATGTATTTATATTAATTTGTTACTTTCTGTTGTATTATATAATCTTAAGGGGAATGTCGGACGAAGTACCCTCCAACAAAATTTCTACTTATATATACACTAATCTCTACTTATATACATATATACTGTTATCCAATACTGTAAAGGATCTGCCAAAGACAGCTTCTGTGTCGAAGCCCGTGGGTTAATCAGTCTGCACCTGCTCCTAGGTCCGATAGAGTGACTCGATGTGCTACCACTCAGGCTAGTAGGCTCAGGAGTGGGAAAACCTATAACAGCCTGGCCAGACGGTTCTAGCGGTCTATTTATGCCTTCATTTCCTGCTTGTCTTTGCCTGTGATATGTTTCCTGGCTCTGCTGCTCCAGCTATTATTATTGACCTTGCTTAATTTTCACCCTGGCTTTACTAACTACGCTGCTGCTCTGCGTTTGGTACCTCGTACACTCCTGGTTTGACTCGGCTCGTTCACTATGCCTGTTGCTCACGGTGTTGCCGTGGGCAACTGCCCCATTTCCCTTAGCTTCTGTGTATGCCTGTTTGTCTGTCGTGCACATATGAGCGTAGGGACCGTCGCCCAGTTGTACGCCGTCGCCTAGAACGGGCCGTTCAAGTAGGCAGGGACTGAGTAGCGGGTAGATTAGGGCTCACCTGTCTGTCTCCCTACCCCGTCATTACATAATCACAGGCCCATATACCTTTTCTACACTGGTCCCTGACACAACTATGGACCCCACTTGAGACCCTGGCTCAGCAAATGCAGGGCCTCTCCCTACAGGTCCAAGCCCTGGCTCAGAGGGGCAACCAGCGTGATGCTACCCTGGTAGTGCCCCCCACCTCACCTCTTGAACCCCACCTCAAGTTGCCTGACCGGTACTCAGGGGACCGGAAGACTTTTTTCTCCTTTCGGGAGAGTTTTAGGCTCTATTTCCATCTAAGGCCCCACTCCTCAGGTTCTGAGAGCCAGTGAGTGGGTATAATTATGTCCCGGCTCCAGGACGGGCCCCACGAATGGGCCTTCTCCTTGGCTCCTGATGCCCCTGAACTTTCCTCTGTTGATCTTTTTTTTTCAGCTCTCGGGCTCATATATGACGAGACTGACAAGAGAGTCAGCTGGTGACCTTACGTCAGGGTAAGAGACCCGTTGAGGAGTACTGTTCTGACTTTAGGAAGTGGTGTGTAGCTTCTCGGTGGAATGACCCTGCCTTGAAGTTCTTGTTTAGATTGGGTCTGTCGAACGCCCTGAAAGACCTGTTAGTTAGCTATCCCTCTTCAGACTCTCTAGATCAGGTTATGGCTTTAGCGGTACGTCTTGACCGACGTCTCAGGGAACGACGACTTGAACATTTTTGTGCTTTCTTCTCTGGCTCCCCCATGATGGCTCCCGAGGTTCCGTTGCTTCGTTCTTCCATGGAAAACTCGGATGAACCAATGCAACTCGGGGCCTCCGTGTCTCAACAACAACGTAGAGAGCACCGCAGGAAGAATGGTCTCTGCTTCTACTGTAGGGATGACAAGCATCAAGTGAACAACTGTCCTAGGCGTAAGAATAAGCAGCCGGTAGAACTTCCGCGCCTAAGTGGCCATCGGGGAGGTCACTTGGGTGCACAGGTATTTCGTGTAAATATGAAACCTAATAAGATCTTGCTTCCCTTTCAGGTCTCTTTTGAGGGTAGGTTTGCTACTGGCAGTGCCTTTGTGGATTCAGGGTCTTCTGCTGATATTATGTCTGTGGAATTTGCTATGTCTCTAGCTATGCCATTGATTGATTTGCCTAAACCTGTCCCGGTAGTGGGTATCAACTCCACTCCACTTGCTAATGGTTATTTTACGCAGTATACCCCTGTTTTTGAACTCATTGTTGGCTCCATGCATTTGGAGCAGTGCTCTGTAATGGTGATGCAGGGATTATCGTCCGATTTGGTTTTAAGCCTTCCCTGGTTGCAGATGTATAATCCCACGTTTAACTGGAATACTGGGGATCTTACCAAATGGGGTAATGAATGCATGACGTCTATGTTTTTCTGTTAATTTTATATCTCTCCCTGAAGAGGTGAACACTCTACCTGAGTTTATTCAGGACTTCGCTGATGTGTTTTCTAAAAAGGCCTCCGAAGTGTTACCTCCTCATAGAGAATACGATTGCGCAATTTATTTGGTACCAGGAGCTAAGCTCCCTAAGGGTAGGATATTTAATCTCTCTTGTCCCGAACGTGAAGCCATCAGAGAGTATATCCAGGAATGCCTGGCCAAGGGTTACATTAACCCCTCTACTTCTCCGGTAGGTACTGGCTTCTTCTTCGTAGGGAAGAAGGATGGTGGTTTTAGGCCGTGCATCGATTACCGAAACTTGAATAAGGTCACTGTAAGGAACCAGTATCCCCTTCCTTTGATTCCTGATCTCTTCAATCAGGTTCAGGGGGCCCAATGGTTTTCTAAGTTTGATCTTCGGGGGGCTTATAACCTTATCCACATCAGAGAGGGGGATGAGTGAAAGACTGCGTTTAACATGCCCGAAGGTCATTTCAAATACTTTGTCATGCCCTTTGGGTTGTGTAATGCTCCCGCGGTCTTCCAGAATTTGATAAATGATATTTTAAGAGACTACCTGGGGGTATTTCTTGTAGTACACCTTGATGACATACTTGTGTTTTCCAAGGACTGGTCCTCCCACATTGAGCATGTCAGGAAGGTGCTCCAGGCCCTTCGGGAAAACAAACTCTTTGCTAAAACCGAAAAATGTGTGTTTGGGGTGCAGGAGATACCATTTTTGGGTCAAATCCTCACTCCTCATGAATTCCGCATGGACCCTGCCAAGGTTCAGGCTGTGGCTGAATGGGTCCAACCTGCCTCCCTGAAGGCGTTACAGTGCTTCCTGGGGTTTGCTAATTATTACAGGAGATTTATTGCTAACTTCTCGGTCATCGCTAAGCCTCTTACGGATCTTACTTGCAAAGGTGCTGATCTCCTCTACTGGCCTCCGGAGGCAGTCCAGGCTTTTGAGGTCTTTAAGACGTGCTTTATCTCGGCCCCAGTGCTGATTCAGCCTAACCAAATGGAGCCATTCGTCGTGGAGGTTGACGCCTCCGAGGTGGGAGCGGGTGCTGTCTTGTCCCAGGGTACCAGGTCCCTCACCCATCTCCGTCCTTGTGCCTACTTCTCCTGGAAGTTCTCGCCCACTGAGAGTAACTATGACATTGGCAACCGCAAAATCTTAGCCATTAAATGGGCATTTGAAGAGTGGCGTCACTTCCTGGAGGGGGCTAGGCACCAGGTAACGGTCCTTACCGACCACAAGAATCTGGTTTTCCTAGAATCTGCCCGGAGGCTAAACCCGAGACAAGCTCGATGGGTGTTGTTTTTTACTAGATTAAACTTTTTGGTCACCTATAGGGCTGGGTCTAAAAGTATTAAAACTGATGCACTGTCGCGTAGCTTCATGGCCAGCCCTCCTTCGGAGGAAGATCCTGCTTGTGTTTTGCCCCCTGGTATAATCATTTCCTCTGTTGATTCTGACTTAGTCTCCGAAATTGCGGCTGATCAAGGTTCAGCTCCCGGGAATCTTCCTGAGAACAAGCTGTTTGTTCCCCTGCAATTCCGGCTAAGGGTACTCAGGGAAAATCATGACTCTGCACTATCTGGCCATCCAGGCATCCTGGGTACCAAGCACCTCATTGCCAGAAACTATTGGTGGCCTGGGTTGCCTAAAGACGTTAAGGCCTACGTCGCCGCTTGTGAAATTTGTGCTAGGTCCAAGACTCCCAGGTCCCGACCAGCGGGCTTAGTATGTTCTTTGCCCATTCCCCAGAGACCTTGGACCCATATCTCCATGGATTTTATCACCGATCTGCCTCCATTTCAAGGCAAGTTGGTGGTGTGGGTTGTAGTAGACCGCTTCAGTAAGATGTGCCACTTTGTGCCCCTCAAGAAACTACCCAATGCTAAGACGTTAGCTACCTTGTTTGTCAAACACATCCTGCGTCTCCATGGGGTTCCTGTCAATATTGTTTCTGACAGAGGGGTGCAATTTGTTTCATTGTTTTGGAGAGCTTTCTGTAAAAAGTTGGAGATTGATCTGTCCTTCTCCTCGGCCTTCCATCCTGAAACTAATGGCCAAATCGAGAGGAATAATCAGTCTCTAGAACAATATTTAAGGTGTTTTATCTCTGACTGCCAAGATGATTGGGTCTCCTATATTTCCCTCGCCGAATTTCCCCTTAATAACTCGTCAGTAACTCGTCAGGTTTCTCCCCCTTTTTCTGTAATTTTGGGTTTAATCCACGGTTCTCCTCCGTTTCACCTGGTGGTTCCAACAATCCCGAGGTAGATGTCGTTCATCGGGAACTGTGCACAGTCTGGGCCCAGGTTCAGAAGAACCAAGAGGCGTCCCAGAGCATACAAAAGACTCAGGCAGATAGAAGACGTTCTGCTAACCCCTTGTTTGTGGTCGGGGATCTGGTGTGGCTGCCTTCAAAAAATATGCGCCTTAAAGTACCGTCCCAAAAATGTGCTCCCCGGTATATAGGGCCGTACAAGGTCATTGAGGTCCTTAACCCTGTCTCCTTCCGACTGGAGTTACCCCCGTCTTTTCGAATACACAACGTGTTTCATGCCTCCCTCCTGAAACGCTGCTCCCCGTTCTTGGCTACCTCGAGGAAACCTCCGGTCCCTGTTCTCACCCCTGAAGGGGTAGAATTCGAGGTGGCCAAGATTGTGGACAGCAGGATGGTCCAAGGCTCCCTCCAGTACCTGGTCCATTGGAGAGGATACCGGCCTGAGGAGAGGACCTGGGTACCCGCCCGAGATGTTCACGCTGGCGTATTGCTCAGGAGGTTCCATCTTCGATTCCCCAATAAGCCAGGTCCTCCTAGAAAGGGTCCAGTGGCCCCTCATAAAAGGGGGGTACTGTAAAGGATCTGCCATAGACAGCTTCTGTGTCGACGCCCGTGGTTAATCAGTCTGCACCTGCTCCTAGGTCTGATAGAGTGACTTTATCTACTACCACTCAGGCTGGTAGGCTCAGGAGTGGGAGAACCTATCACAGCCTGGCCAGACGGTTCTAGCTCCCGCCCTCGGTCTATTTATACCTTCATTTCCTGCTTGCCTTTGCCTGTGATTCTGTCCTGTTTCCTGGCTCTGCTGCTCCTGCTATTATTATTGACCTTGCTTAATTTTGACCCTGGCTTTACTGACTACGCTCCTGCTCTGCGTTTGGTACCTCGTACACTCCTGTTTTGACTCGGCTCGTTCACTGCGCCTGTTGTTCACGGTGTTGCCGTGGGCAACTGCCCCATTTCCCTTAGCTTCTGTGTACATCTTGTCTGTCGTGCACATATTGAGCGTAGGGACCGTCGCCCAGTTGTACGCCGTCGCCTAGGACGGGCCATGCAAGTAGGCAGGGACTGAGTGGCGGGTAAATTAGGGCTCACCTGTCTGTCTCCCTACCCCGTCATTACACATACATTACTCGTGTAACAAGAATATAGCCTTTATATCTCTTCTCGACCTTTGCCTGACTGCTTTTTCATAATATAACATTATAACATTAATAATTTTTCACAAATTTTCTCTTTATTTTTTACTCTAATATGATGTTACAGAATTACTTATTAGAAAATCGGAAGGAAAAGGTTGTTATAATGAGGACAATCCATTATCTGTATACATTTCTTTCTATGTATGCCAACAATTTTATATCTAGAAGTTAGCCACAAATTTTACACCTCTATAAGAGACAATATTTTCCAGAAGACCATGCAGACGAATCACTTGATCAATAAATAATTTAGACAAAGTTTTGGCATTAGGAAGAGGAGGCAATGGAATGAAATGACGCATTTTACTGAAACGGTCCCCCACAACCTAAATGACAGTTTTCCCTTCAGAGGGAGGCGAATCGGTGATAAAATCCATAGACAGATGAGACCGAGGTTTCTGTGGAACAGACAATGGTAGTAGTTCACCCATGGGACGAGTTTGAGGAGTTTTAACGCGAGCGCAGACATCACTAGCAGAGACATAGGAATTTACATCACGAGACAAGGATGTCCACCAATAGAACCGTGAGACTAATTTTTTAGTACCAGTTTTCCCTGGATGGCCACACAAAACAGAATCATGTAACTTATTGAGCAAACAAAATCTAAACTGAGGAGGTACAAACAACCTCCCAGCAGGAATGGTTTGCGGAGCGAGTTGCTGACATTCTTTAATCTCAGCTGAAAGATCTAATGATATTGCAGAAGCCACTATCCCCTTAGATAAAATAGTTTCAGGATGAATGTCGGGAACATGTGAGGAACAGAAACTTCGAGGTAATGCGTCGGCCCGACATTTTTAGACCCGGGTCTATAGGTTGCAATGAAGTCAAACCTGGTAAAGAACAAGGCCCACCTATCGTGTCCGGGATTGAGTCTTTTGGCTGATTCCGGTTTTTGTGGTCACTCAGTACAGTAATTTGATGTCTAGCCCCTTCTAGAAAGTGTCGCAACTCTTCAAACACCCACTTAATAGTAAGAAGTTCATGATTACCTATATCAAAAAATTTGCAAGAAAAAAAAGCACAAGGTCGCAAATTAGTCAATACAGAAGACCCTTGGGATAACGCAGCCCCCACACCTATTTCTGAGGCATCAACCTCAACAATAAAGGGACTAGAAAGGTCAGGTTGAATAAGTACAGGCACTTCCATAAAACACTGTTTTAAGGTTTCAAAGAGACCGCACTAGGTTGCCAATTTACAAGATCAGAATCCACTTTAGTAAGATCTGTCAAAGGTTTGGCAATGGAAGAAAAATTATGAATACATTTTCGGTAATAATTAGCAAAACCCAAGAATCTCTGCAGAGCTTTTAGTGAAGTGGGTTGGACCCCCTCAAGTATTGCCTGAATCTTAGCAGAGTACATACGAAAATCATGATGAGACAACACATATCCCAAGAAATTAACTTCCTGAACTCTGAAAATACATTTTTCAAATTTCGCGTAAAGACAATTTTCCCTCAGTACTTGAAGGACGGACCTTAAATGTTGGACATGAGAGGACCAATCAGAAGAAAATACAAGAATATTGTCCAGATACATTACCACAAAGCGTCCAATAAAATTTCTGAAAATTTCATTAACCAGGTTTTGAAAAATCGCTGGAGCATTTCTTAAACCAAAAGGCATGACCAAATACTCATAATGACAATCTGGTGTAATAAATGCTGTCTTCCACTCATCCCGCTTGTGGATACGAACCAAATTGTAGGCCCCACGTAAATCTAGTTTAGAGAACCACCTGGCTCCTGAGATCTGATTTAAAGGCATGGTGTTGCCCTAAAAACATGTTTTTTTTTTAAAATTTAAACATTTAGTGTGTGGGTGATTAAACATTGTTCAAATTTTTTTTATTTTTTTCGCGAGTCAGGAAATATTATAAATTTTTTCTAATTTATAATACTACCCATTTTTGGTCACTAGATGGAGCTAGTTCCCAAAATTGCAGCATTGCAACATTGGGTTAAAAGCTCTCGCTCTAGTGAGCTCTCAGCATCCCCCCCTCCTTTATCCTGGCTAGTGCCGGGATAAACGAGGGGTTTGAAAGGTTTAACCTCCTACACTGTGTGTCGCCATTTTTTGAGGTAACCCACAGTGTAGTAGGTTTACATACAGTAGTAAACACACACAAACACTAACATACATTGAAATCTCTTACCTGCTCCTGCCGCCGCGGCTCCCTCCGGCCCGTCCGCTCCCTTTGCTGCCGCTGTTCCATGTGCACAAGTCCGGAAGCCGCGACCGGAAGTAGTAATATTACTGTCCGGCCGCGACTTCCGGTCCACAGGAAAATGGCGCCGGACGGCGCCAATTTCGAATAGGACTGTGTGGGAGCGGCGCATGCGCAGTTCCCACACAGACGCCGTACACGGACGTGAATGGGACGGGAGCCGTTCACAGTCCCTATGGGACTGTGGCTGCCGTACTCCATGTCTGTGTGTGTCGTTAATCGACACACACAGAATTGGAACAAAAAATGGCAGCCCCCATAGGGAAGAAAAAGTGTAAAAATAAGAAACAGTAAAACACAAACACACAAATGAATATAAACGTTTTTATTAAAGCACTAACATCTTTAACATATAAAAAAATTATTTGTGATGACACTGTTCCTTTAACAGTTCCGGGATGAGTGGAAGAGGTTATCGATTCTTAATGGTAATCTTATTTAATTCCAGATAGTCGATGCAGGGTCTTAAACCGCCATCCTTCTTTTCAACAAAGAAAAAACCTGCACTCACCGGAGAAGTAGACGGACGAATATGACCCTTACGGAGACTGTCTTTAATATAATCTTTCATGACCTGTCTTTCCAGGGTAGAAAGATTATAAATCCGGCTCTTAGGCAGTTTAGCATTAGGGGGAAGTATAATTGGACAGTCGTACGGTCTATGAGGAGGGAGAGATTCACAAGTGATTTCAGAAAAGACATCCACAAAATCTTGAATACACTCAGACAACAATGATACATTTGTAGTAGACAAAGACATGCAAGAATCAAAACATTTAGAATTCCACTTAATCAAATCTGCTTTAACCCAATCAATAACAGGATTATGTGTCTGCAACCATGGAATACCCAACCCACTTCAGAGGGCAAATTTTCTAGAATAAAGAAAGTGATTTGTTCAGTATGCAAAGTACCCACTTCCAATGTAACAGGCGGAGTAGAGATCTTGACCGACCTCTGAGCGAAAGGGGTATTATCTGTAGCAGAGACTTTGATTGAGGTTCTCAACTGAACAAGGGGGCTAGCCAATATTTTTGCAACCTGAAAAATATAAGAAATTAGCTGCAGAACCATAATCTACAAAAGCTTGACCAGAAACATTATTAAACCATATATTAACCCCTTGGCGCATAATCACATACATGCACGGCATAGAATGCAGCTATTAGCGCATTCCGTCGGGCATGTACGTGATGGAGATCGTGCGGGCACAGAAGCTATGCCTGCACGATCGCCGCGGGTGCCCGACTGTGACTGACAGCCAGGCTACCTCTGCAACTGCTAGGATTGGAAATACCTCCGATCCTGGCCATTTAACACCTTAAATGCTGCGATCAATAGTGACCGCGACATTTAAGTTGTTTGACAGAGGGAGGGAGCTCCCTCTGTCACCGATCGGCCGTCCACGAATGAAATTGCCGAGCGCCGACGGGCTGCCTTGGCTGTATACCTATTAGGCTGTGCCTGAGGCATGGCCTAATAGATTTCATGTCAGTTTTACACTAATGTCAGTTTTGCAATAATGCTTTGGTATACTAAGTATACCAAAGCATAATATAAGCAATCAGAAGATCGCATGATAAAGTTTCCTAGTGGGACTAATAAAAAATAAAAAAATTAACAGTTAAATAAAGTTTATTAAAAAAAAAAAAAGATGAAAGTAAAAATGAAAATAAGACCACTCTTTTCCATAAAAATGGTTTTATTGACTTAAAAAATTAATAAAAGATAAGCAATATAATATATACACACAAAAATTGTGCAATTGAAAAATACAACTCGTTCTGCAAAAAACAAGCCCTCATATGGCTATATTGACATAAGAATAAAAAAAGTTATCACTCTTGGAATGCGGGGAGGAAAAAAACGAAAAATAATGGTTGGTCCTTAAGAACTGAAATAGACCTGCTCCTTAAAAGGTTAACAGGCAAAAGGATTTTTTTCTAAAATGTGGGAAAAACCTGACTGCTTACATGGCATTCCCGTGGACATCTAGGCTCTGAAGTTTTCCGGAGCTGGACGTTCTGGACGTTTGGAACAGTTCTTGAGTGTATGGCCAGTGTCCCCGCAACAGAAACACAGCACCTTGCGTTTCCGAAAAATTCTCCGTTCTTGAGAAGACATAGTGGAGCCCAACTGCATGGGCTTTTGTGTATCAGATGAAGGAATTTCAACGCAGGGAAGGGGAGTGGCCATTGCAGATCTTTCATGTTTTCGCTCTCGTAGTCATTAGTCCAGACGAACAAAAGGGTCATGGTATCCTCTAGAGTCAAGGGCGGAGGTTAATTTATTAAGAGATCTTTCAAGGTTTCTGAAAGGCCTCGGCAGAACTGACATCGGAGTGCAACATCATTCCATTGTGAAGAAATGGACCATTGTCTAAATCTTCGAAAGGACACAATCCTTGCTGGAGAGATAACAGATTGGCCAGATTGATATCGGATTCTCAATAAATTAAACCTAAAACCTCAAATAAGATCTCCACAAAAAAAATTCAGGGGCAACAGGTCTCAGCGAAAAGTCCCAGGCTGGAGGATCACCCTGCAAAAGTGAAATGACGATTCCCACTGGCTGTTGCTCAGTTCCAGAAGAGATACGTCTTAGTCGAAAATATAATTTACAACTGTCATGAAAATTAACAAAAGTCTTACGTCACCAGAGAAACGATCAGGTAAGATCAGCACAGAATTTCAGACATTATGCTACATAAGTGCACTAGTCAGAACTAGACCAGAATTGAAACTGAAGGGGATTGCTTAACCCCATATTCAGTCACTCTCTCATGTCTAGCTCATTCTACATACGTTCATCTAACTAAAATGATTATTTTCACCATCGCAAACATTGCTTCCCTAGCCCTGAACCTTATGGATTTCCCATAAACCCCTACACCTAGCAAATAACTAGTTATCTCTCCCTCTCTTCTACCCATTCTGACTCCCTCTGCTGACCTCCTCCTAAACAGTAAAGCTTTACTCTCCAAACACACACAACCATCTCACGTCCTCTCCTTCTCACACCTACTATCTCTCTCGCTCTACTTCTTCTTACTACTGTAACATATCTCTTAAACCTGGGCCACCTCAGCAGATCCCCACTATCTTATCTCCATACTATTACCGATCAACTTCCACCAACTTTTGTAAGCCCGCAAATCTCAAACATAATTCCTTACCCCTGCTTCTTTTATTGGAGAACTGCTCCTTTAACCCAACACCATCTCTATCCTACCTCACTTCCCCTTCTTTTGAAGTACACTATGTCTGCATATACTCTACCTCCCAGTGGCCATCATCTATCGACCACCAGGCCCTGCCACCATCTTTATCTACCACTTCGCCAGCTGACTCCTACACTTCCTTTGAAATGGCATCCACACCATCATCATGGGTGACTCATCTCACTCACCTGCCTCTAAACTGCTCTCACTTGCCTCCTCATTTGTCACAGCAGTCCTTGACAGCCATTCACAAAGAGGGCCAGGCACTACACCTTTCTTTTCCCTGCCTTGGTTCCCTATTTAACCTCTCAAACTGGCCTCTCCCCCTATCTAACTAAAATGTACTTACATTCTTTTCCATTTTCTCTTCAGCTGCCCCCCTCAGTCCAGAAATCAGCACACCCTCCCAGCTTAAATCTCTTGATATTTATACACTCTCTCTCTCTTCTACCAGATTTTCATTTAATGGCACAGAAGCCGCCACTGTTTTCTATACTTAAGTGCTCCTCCCAGTCATCCCTCTCACAAAATAAACTCCACAAATCAATAGTCAACCCTGGCAGAACAATCTGATGAAAAAGCTGAGACATGCTTCCAGGGTTGCAGAGTGACATTGGAAGAAAATCCACCCAAGGAAGACTTCACAACATACAAAGAAGCACTTCTCAAGTTCAAATCCGCAAACACTTCTTCTAAACAGGACAACTTCACTACTGTCATATCTTCTCGGTCCCACAACCCCAAACATTTATTCAATACCACTCTCTACTCAGTCCTCTGGTGCCTGCTCTCACACCTCTCATCTCATCTGAGTACTTTGCACCACATTTTAAACATAAGATGTACAACTCCAAAGAAAGCTTCAACCTGTAGCTCCTGCCCTAACCTTACTACTGTCTTTATCCCAGCCCTAATCCACTTATTTAACATATCACTATCCACTGGGGTTTGCCCTTCTTCATTTAAACATGAAACTCACACCCATCCTTAAGAAATCATCACTAGATCTGTCCTATTTGCCCAACTATCTCATTACTCCTATTTGCTTCAGAACTCCTTGAACTACATGTCCACCTTGAACTGTCCTACCACCTCTCATCCAACTCTCTTTTTGATCATCTACAACCTTACTTCAGAACCCACCATTCTACTAAAACGTCCTTATCCAAAATGACTGATGATCTTTTAACTGCCAAAGCCCAAAGCCAGACAATATTACTCTGGGCTCCCTCTAGACCTGTCCTCTGCCTTCGACACAGTTGACCACCCACTCCCTCCTGTCACAAATTCTCTCATCTCTTGGTTTCACAGACCTGGCCCTCTCCTTGATATCTTCATACCTCACCAACCAAACATTTAGTGTTTTCCACTCACATACTACCTCCTCATCTTGCTTTCTCTATGTTGGTGTCCCTCAATGCTCTGTCCTGGGACCACCTCTCTTCTCCATTTACACCTTTGGTCTGGGACCGCTCATAAAATCCCATGGCCATCAGTACCATTTCTATGTTGACGACACCCAAATGTAAAGGGCCTTTTATACCTGCCGATATTCGGCCAATGCAGCGAGCGCCGATCAACGAGACATCGTTGATCGACACTCATTTGCTCCTGTCACACAAAGCTATGTATGGGGACGAGCCAGCGCTACTCCAATCGCTCGCCCCCATACGTTATTATCATGTTGAGAGCATCTCTTTGTTTACACAGGGAGATGTGCTGTCGACAACGATAATATTTAACTTTTATAAAACAATACGTTCAGCAGATGATCGAGCGTTTGCTCGTTCATTTGCTGATCGCTGCCCTGTTTACACAGGGCAATAATAAGCAACGAACGTTCTATGAACGCTTGTCTGCCCGGTAATCACCCAGTCTAAAAGGGCCTTAACTCTTTGGCCCAGATGTCAACTAACTGGTTTCCAGAGTTTCAGATTGTCTAACAGCTATATCCTCCTTCACTTCCCACTTCCTAAAACTTAACATGGAGAAAACTGAATTCATAATTTCCCCCCCATTTCACTCAATAACAGTTAAAGAGGCTCTGTCACCAGATTATAAGTGCCCTATCTCCTACATAATCTGATTGGTGCTGTAATGTAGATAACAGCAGTGTTTTTTATTTTGAAAAACGATCATTTTTGAGCAAGTTATGAGCTAGTTTAGATTTATGCTAATGAGTTTCTCAATGGACAACTGGGTGTGTTTTTACTTCTTACTTTGTGAAGAGAAGTGTATGAGGCTGACCAATCATTGACTAATCAGTGTCCTACACTTCTCATTGTTCCAGCCCAGCTTCTTTCACTGCACAATCACACTGTGCTGTGGATCATGCTGGGCTGGAACAATGAGAAGTGTATGAAGCTGATTAGTCACTGATTGGTCAGCCTCATACACTCCTCTGTACAACAGCCAGTTGGTAAAAAGTAAAAACACGCCCAGTTGTCCATTGAGAAACTCATTAGCAAGAAAGCCCCTAAAAATCGTGTATAACACTGTTTAAACCAATAATGAAAGGACCCTAGTGGTTGGCAGGCGGGTAGCGGATACAAAAAAGAACAAATGTGCCAAAGGCACACCGAAAGCCAAATTTCCCAGCCAGTAACAAATATATTAAAATGTAACTTTTATTATTTTACCATTAAAGAAGTCCATGAGGACATATACAATGAGCACAGACGATTAAAATTTGCAGCCAGTGTTAATTTAGCACACGCTCTGTTTGAACTCTCTCTGCATACTTGCCAGACAGAGTGTGAGTGAATTGAATTTAAACGTGTCAGGCCATCAGCTGTAGACTGCTCAGCCTAAATATATCGTAGTAAGCGTGCTCTGGTTGCTAATAGGACCTGGCTGTTTTAAAAGATTGTGTATAGCCCCCCCCCCCCCCGACATGTTTCGCTGTTAACACAGCGTCCTCAGGGGATCAAAACTAGCCCCGTTTTGATCCCATGAGGACGCTGTGTTAACAGCGAAACATGTCGGGGGGGGGGGGGGGGGGGGCTATACACAATCTTTGTATCCATAGCCAGATGTGATCCTTCCTCCATCCTTTGCTGAATCATCGCTGTGAGCGTTTGTTCTAGAATGAATATCAGCGGCATAACATCGTTCATTCCGCTAGCGTCACGGCTCACAAATCGTGTGGCCTCTTCAAAGGGCCTCAAAACGCGACATGCGTCTCTAACCAGCTGCCAGTGCCTGACCTCGAAATTACACTGGCTCCAAACGCTGCCCATCTGCTGCATCAGGAAATCATTCACGGCTTTTCGATGTTCGTACAGACGGTCCAACATGTGCAGGGTGGAATTCCAGCGTGTTGGAACGTCGCAAATCAGGCTGTGTTCTGGGAGAATGTTTTGACGCTGCAAGTCCAGGAGGGCGTGCTTAAATGCATACGAACGTCTAAAGCGAACGCAAACCCTCCTGGACATGGCCAGCACACCCTTCAAACCAACATATGACTTTAAGAAGCGTATTATGACCAGATTGATCACATGTGCCATGCAAGGAGCGTGTGTCAGGTGACCTAGACGCAGTGCAGCCACAACGTTCTTCCCGTTATCAGAGACAACATTGCCCAGTTTGTGTTTCAGAGGAGACAGAAAGCGTGCGATTTCCTCCTTGATGCACAGCAGCAGCTCCTGCCCTGTGTGGCTTTTCTCGCCCATGGTCAGCAGGTGTAAGACAGCGTTGTGGCGCTTCACCTTGCACCTATGAAAAGAGGAGGGAGGAGGAGTGGAAGATACGCTGCGGACTGCAAAATATTGACCCAGTGGGCCGTGAAAGACATGTAGTGTCCCTGCCCATAGTTGCTGCTCCATGTGTCGACGGTGGCATGTACCCTGCTACACACGGATAATTGCAAGGACTGGCCCACCTTTTCCTCCACGTGCTTGTGCAAGGCAGGGACAGCTGTTTTGGAGAAGTAATGGCGGCTAGGTATTCGCCACCTAGGCTGAGCGCCTAGGTGGCGACCAGGTGGTACGGCAGCGACTGCACCACCAACAACTTAGCCAGGTGTGAATTAAGCCGCACGACAAGTGGATGACTGGGTATATATTGTTGCTTATTGGACAACGATTCCGTAATGGATAACTGACGGGACGTAGGAGGAGCACTAGATGACAGTGATGATGATGACAACGAGATGGTGGATAAGGCCTGGCTACTACTAAGATGACAGGGACTCGGAGCAGCAGCGGCAGAGGGGTCTTCATTAGATGTACATGATGGTGGGCATGTCGATTGTCCCACATGGCCTTGTGATGCCGCTCCATGTGTTTACGTAGAGCGGTAGTTCCTACATTGCTGCCCTGCCCACGCCTTACTTTCTGCTTGCAGATACGGCACTGTGCCATGTTTTCGTCCTCCGGGAAGGTACAGAAAAATTGCCACATGGCAGAGTACCGTAAAGAGGTAGTACCACGTCCACCACCACCACCACCCGAGCTTGCCCCTTGTCTGGCAGGCTTTTTTCGGGAGCCTACACCAGTAGCATCAGTGTCGCCGTCACCGGCTCCTGAGCTGACCCTACCGCTGCAACGTTTTGCAGATTTACTTCTGCCCCTACCTCGGCTTGGCTGTTTATCTGTGCCAGTGCCGCCACTACTACCCTCCTCCTCTGACGCCGTCATCACCTCGTCACCTGGTTCCCACATCCTGTCTAAAACAACATCATCATCATAGCCCTCCTCATCATCCCCGCCACTTCTGTCACTGTGTTGTGAATGTAATGTGACAGCTACCACCAACACCCCCACTACAGCAGCTATGCGTCTCGGACACCGCTTCCACCTCCACCACCGCCGCAACACACTCCGTTGGCTGACTCGCGCAAAACAAATCATCATCACTATGTTGTTCAGTATCTTCCTTCGCACCCGAGGAGATGTCTCTTAGGACTTTCAGGAAAGTTGGCTTCCCGCTAGGAAGGAGGAGTGAAGACATAGATGATGGAATGGAAATGCTAGAAATACCCATATTACTACTGTCACTGTGCCAAGGAACTGTAGAGGATCTGGAATCCAATGACGAAACCTGGCTTGAAGCCAGATCGTCGGAGTCTGCCTGCTGAGATGACCGCGAGACAGCCAACCAGTCCACAATGGCCGTATTGTCTAAACTAACCCGCCCACCGGAGGAGATGGACAAGTCTGGCTTGCTGATACTGCTACTACTACCAGCAGGCACATGGCTGCTGCTACTAGTAGAACTTGGCACATGTCTTGTGCCACAAATGCTTGTACTGGGTCTGGCACCAAGAGATCCAACATGGCATGGGTGTTTTTTCCTCTACCCCGTCCTTTCACAACCTTTTTTTTACCAGACATTTCACTGCTGGAGTGCAGCAAGTTGAATTAAAACCCCTTCCCCTACTAGAGGAATGAGGCCCTTATAAAATATTATTTGGACTGGCTGAAAATTAGTGACTGTGAATCGGTGGCAGTCAGTGTATGCTGTGACTTGTATAATAGCACCAAAGGCACCGGCTGTACTTAATTAGCACGTTGAATTAAACCCTTAGACAGAAATGAGGCCCTTTTAAATTGTTATTCGGACTGGCGGAAAATCAGTGACTCATAAGGTGCCAGTCAGTCAGGGAATGCTGGGCGTTGTAGTACTACAAAGGCTGCCTGTATTGCAAGTTGGATGTTAACCCATGCAACGGGGATGAGCCCCTTCTAAAAGCTTATTCACACACTGGCTTGGCAAATGGCAATGAATGATAATTTCTATCAGCCACGGTGCACTCAGGGAATGCTGGGCATTGTAGTACTACAAAGGCTGCCTGTATTGCAAGTTGGATTGTTAACCCATGCAACGGGGATGAGCCCCTTCTAAAAGCTTATTCACACACTGGCTTGGCAAATGGCAATGAATGAGAATTTCTATCAGCCACTGTGCACTCAGGGAATGCTGGGTGTTGTAGTACTACAAAGGCTGCCTGTATTGCAAGTTGGATTGTTAACCCATGCAACGGGGATGAGCCCCTTCTAAAAGCTTATTCACAAACTGGCTTGGCAAATGGCAATGAATGAGAATTTCTATCAGCCACTGTGCACTCAGGGAATGCTGGGCGTTGTAGTACTACAAAGGCTGCCTGTATTGCAAGTTGGATTGTTAACCCATGCAACGGGGATGAGCCCCTTCTAAAAGCTTATTCACACACTGGCTTGGCAAATGGCAATGAATGAGAATTTCTATTAGCCACTGTGCACTCAGGGAATGCTGGGCGTTGTAGTACTACAAAGGCTGCCTGTATTGCAAGTTGGATGTTAACTCATGAAACAGGAATGAGCCCCTTATAGAAGCTTATTCACACACTGGCTTGGCAAATGGCAATGAAGAATGGCAAATGGAGAATTTGTATTGCAATTTCGATGTTGAGAGTAGACTACCGCTGTAGTGGATGAGCCCCTTCGATTGCTGGATTCCTGGCTTTTAGATTCCTAAAGCTTTCCCTTACTGCACAGAGATGCTATCCCTACAGCTCCTGTCTCTAAAATGGCCGCTGAGCTCCGTGCATAGACTTTTATTGCAGGCTTAAGCCCGCCCCTATGCTGCCTCCCGATTGGCTGGGAGAGCCGTTTGCAAGGCATTATGGGGTAGCCTGATGTCAGGTGATATTTTGAAATCCTCCATTTTAGATCTAACATGTGGCAGGCGCCAAAATGTAGCCGGGTTCGGTCAAAACGGGTTCGGCCGAACCCGGTGAAGTTCGGATTCGTTGCGAACCAAACTTTTCACGATGTTCGGACCGAAACCGGGTTCGGTTGTCCCGGTTCGCTCATATCTATTCCTCATGTTTAAGTCAACAAAAATGCAAGTACATGCCTTCATCATCTCCCTTCTAGACTATTACAACATCCTTCTCTGGTCTCCAACCTGAAACTCTTAAACCTTTCCAATCTCCCCTAAACTCTGCTGCCAGGTTTATCTATCTCTCTGCTTGTTTCACCTCTGCCTCTCTCCACTGTTAATCCCTTCACTGGCTGCTCATTGCCCAGCGAAGTTCAAAATATTAACAATATCATACAACTTCCATACATCTCTGCCCTAATCTCTTGAGACCTTCTCCAGACCTTCTGTTTTGCTCTCCTCTTATATGCTCCTCACCTTATTGTCTCCAAAAATTTTCCCGTGCATCCCCTATTCACTGGAACTCTCTACCTTCACTCATCCTCTCTTCCACTATTCAAACCCTGAGATGCAACAAAACAAAAAAAAAACACCTCTTCAGAAAAGCTTACTACATAAAAAAACCCTGCTTCCACTACTGTCTCCTTCCTTCCTTTCAATGTAGATTGTAAACCCTCATGGGCAAAGTCCACTCTCCTTTTGTCACTGTCTGTCATTTATTAAAGTCAAGTTTATTGTACTTATTTTTATTGTCTAGTGTCATGCACTTAAACTCCCATACGTACAACACCCTTCCTTCAATTAACCCCTAGGCGCATGAGGACGCAACTGTACGTCCATGCGTACAGTTACTGCGTGGTTCCCGGTGCACACTGTCGGCGACAGTGTGCATCGGGAACCGGGAGGCCAGCTGTCCCTGACAGCTGACACTCCACTGTATGCCGATCAGCGGCTTGTTTCTGCTGATATCGCCAATTAACCCCTTGATTGCGGTGATTGATTGCAATCACCGCATTCATGGGTTTCTAGCTCATCGGTAGATCTCACGATGTAATCGTGAGGTTTGCAGATGGCTAGCATGGCGATCGGAGGCCAAGTAATGGTCCCCGTGTCTGCCATGTACGGAAGCCTATCAGGAGCAGCCTCCTGATAGACTTCCTGTCATAGTGACAGAACGTCACTGCCGTTCACGATGCACACTGTCGATGACAGTGTCTGTGACAGTCCCTGACAGCTGACACTCCACTAGTTGCCGATCAGCGGCTCGATTGCGATCCCCGCATGTACAGGGTTTGTAGCACATCAGCAGCCCCCATGCAATTGTGGGGGCTGCTGATGCTTGTGATGGCACCCGGGGGCCAGACAACGGCCCCCGGGTCTGCCATGTATGCAAGCCTATGAGGATCAGCCTCTAGCTGGTCCTCGTAGACTAACTGTCAGAGTGACTGTGACGTCACACTGACAGTTGGAATACATTACACTACCTAGGTAGTGTAATTTATTCTAGCAGCGATCACAGCTGCAGGTAAAAAAAGAAAGTGTAAAAAGTAAAGAAAAAATTAAAAAAAAGTTAATAAAAATGTTTTACAAAAGTGTAAAAATAAAAGATTTTTTTTTCCTATAAGTCTCTTATTATAGGAAAAAAATGAAACCGTTAAAAAACAGTACACATATTTGGTATCACCGCGTTCGTAACGACCCAATCTATAGCACTATAATGTTATTTTTACCGCACGGTGAACGCCGCACAAAAAACAAACTAAAAACAATGCCAGAATCACTATTTTTTGGTCAACACCACTTCCAAAATAGAGAATAAAAAGTGATCAAAAAGTCAGATGTACCCAAATATAGTACCAATAAAAACTACAACCCGTCCCGCAAAAAACAAGCCCTTACACCACTTTTTTGACTGAAAAATAAAAAAGTTACAGCTCTCAGAATATGGTGACACAGAAAATAAATTATTTTATAAAGAAGTGATTTTATTGTGCAAACGCTGCAAAACATAAAAAAACTATATACATATGGTATCGCCGTAATTGTACCGACCCGCAGAATAAAGTACAATTGTCATTTATACCGCATTATGAACGCCGTAAGAAATAAAAAATGTAAAACGCCAAAATCACTGTTTTTGGCCACCAAAGCTCTAAATAAAATGTAACAAAAGGTGATCAATAATTTGCATCTACCAAAAAATGGTACCAATAAAAACTACAGCTTATCTTGCCAAAAATAAGCCCTCACACCGCTCAATTCATGGAAAAATAAAAAAGTTACGGCGTTTGGAAGGCGGGGAATGAAAAACTAAAATGGAAAAGCAAAAAAGGAACAGTCCTGCAAAGGTTAATTAATTTCTATTAAAAAAATTAATTACTACCACATGTGGGATATTGTCATACTCGGGAGAGATTGCGCTACAAATTTAGGGCGACTTTTTCTCCTTTATCCCTTGTGAAAATGAAAAAATTCAACATTTTAGTGGACAAAAATGTTTATATTCATTTTCACGGCCTAGTTCTACTAAATTCTGCAAAAGACCTGTGTGGTATAAATGCTTACTATACCCCTAGAAAAATTCATTGAGGGGTCTAGTTTCCAAAATGGGGTCACTTTTGGGGGGTTTCCACTATTTTGTTCCCTCCAGGGCGTTGCAATCGCGACATGGCACTGAAAATCAATCCAGCAAAATCTGTGCTCCAAAATCCAAATTGCGCTCCCTTCCTTCTGAGCGCTGCCGTGGGTCCAATCAGCAGTTTATTACCATATATGGGGTATTTCCGTAATCGGGAGAAGATGCTTTACAAATGTTGGGGTGAATTTTCTTCTTTATTCCTTGTAAATATTAAAAATGTCTATGTTATTTCAGAAAAAAAGTAGATTTTCATTTTCACAGACTAACTCCAATAAATATAGCAAAATACCTGTGTCGTCAAAGTGCTAACTATACCCCTAGATAAATGCCTTGAGGGGTCTAGTTTCCAAAATGGGGTCACTTTTGGGGAGTTTCCATTGTTTTGGCACCTCAAGACCTCTTCAAACTCAACATGGTGCCTAAAATATAATCTAAAAATAAGCAGGCCCCAAAATCCACTAGGTGCTCCTTTGCTTCTAAGCCCGGTGTTTCAGTCCATTACCGCACTAGGGCCACATGTGGGATATTCCTAAAAACTGCAGGACCTGGGCAATAAATATTGAGTTGTATTTCTCTGGTAAAACCTTCTGTGTTACACAATTTTTTTTATTACAAATGAATTTCGGAAAAAAAAGGAGAAATTTGTAAATTTCCCCTCTACTTTGCTTTATTTCTGTGAAACGCCTAAAGGGTTAAAATACTTTCTGAATGCTGTTTTGAATACTTTGAGGGGTGCAGTTTTTAAAATGGGGTAATTTATTGGGGTATTCTAAATTAATATATAAGGCCCTCAAAACCACTTCAGAACTGAACTGGCCTCTGTAAAAATAGCCTTTTGAAATTTTCTTGAAAATGTGAGAAATTACTGCTAAGCCTTGTAACGTCCTAGAAAAATAAAAGGATGTTCAAAAAA
The DNA here is from genome assembly GCF_050947455.1 of Rhinoderma darwinii. NCBI lineage: Eukaryota > Metazoa > Chordata > Amphibia > Anura > Rhinodermatidae > Rhinoderma > Rhinoderma darwinii. The sequence continues at coordinate 35,452,825 of NC_134699.1, forward strand.
CGATGCAAATATAAAGTACACATATGGGAAATGGTAACTAGTGACTGTTTTGTGTGGTATTACTATCGGTTTTACAAGCAGATACATTTACATTTAGAAAAATGCACATTATTGCAAATTTTATCAAAATTTTGGTGTTTTTCACGAATAAATATTGAATTTATCGACCAAATTTTTCCACTATTATAAAGTACAATATGTCACGAGAAAACAATCTCAGAATCGCTTGGATAGGTAAAAGCATTCCGAAGTTATTACCACATAAAGTGACACATGTCAGATTTGAAAAAATCGGCTATGCCACAAGGCCAAAACAGGCTGCGTCCTAAGGGTATGTGCACACACACTAATTACGTCCGTAATTGACGGACGTATTTCGGCCGCAAGTCCCGGACCGAACACAGTGCAGGGAGCCGGGCTCCTAGCATCATACTTATGTACGATGCTAGGAGTCCCTGCCTCGCTGCAGGACAACTGTCCCATACTGAAAACATGATTACAGTACGGGACAGTTGTCCTGCAGCGAGGCAGGGACTCCTAGCATCGTACATAAGTATGATGCTAGGAGCCCGGCTCCCTGCACGGTGTTCGGTCCGGGACTTGCGGCCGAAATACGTCCGTCAATTACGGACGTAATTAGTGTGTGTGCACATACCCTAAAGGGGTTAATGGTGCTTTAAGATAAATAATAATAATAGTGCATTTCCCCTGCAGCGACCAGGCTGCATCCAGCTGGGCAAGAGCCACGTTTCATTAGCGGCTCTCCACTTAGACTAATAATATAGATCATGTTAAAAGGGGTTGTCTTGATGATGTTAACAGGGCACTGTATAATAAATTACAGCATGCTTTACAGTATAATAAATAAGCTAGTATGTTCATTTTAACCATTTGTTAACTTAACCATTTGTTAAAAAACATTTGTTTACTTATTTCCCGCATTCGATTCTATTGTAATATGGATAATTACTTTTTTTTTTAACTGCATCCTATGATTAGATTTAAACTGCAGAATCTAGAGTGCAGGGCTTGAGGGGGCATTGCATAGCTTAAAGAGTAAAAATAAAGCGAAGATAGAAGTTATGCATCTCCCCTTCAGGACCTGCACTAGGTATGAAACAGTGTATCACAGTTCCGTGAGGTTTCCGCTTTTTTGACTGACTCAAGAGTTCAGTCGACACATCAATGGAAACCGAATGCTGATGTGAACACACCCTTACCCACACAGAAAAAAGGGGAAATGAACTCTGCTAACCTGGGTGGAAGCTCCACAGAGTTTTGGAGATGTTTGAATTTGGAGCATTCTTGAATTATCCTGGATACGGTTAGAGGGGCCTGTTCATTATCATCATCATCATCATCATTATTATTATTAATAATTATAATAATCATAATAATAATCATAATAATCATAATAAAATGGTCTTTAAGTTTTACACATAAATGTTGAACTAATTTAAAGATATTCCAATAGAGTACATGCAATCACATCCTTTCATACAGAGTAACCAAAAACATTGCCCTAATGGGCCACTCTTGGAACTCTTTTCTGTGATGAACTACTTGCAATTGTACACATACATTTTCTATCAGTCCTCGAAGGCTTATTTTACACTGATTAATTTATGCTATTAAAGGGGTTGTCTGACCCCATGACATTTTTTACAAAGAGCATTCATGGCTATAAAATACCAAAAGATGTAATACTCACTTTACCAATCCCCGACCGCTTCATTTGCCGGCGCTTCCCTGGTCCCCAGTCGGTCCCTGCTTTTGTCATTTTATAGCCATGTACGCGATTTTAAAAAAAAAATCATGGTGTTTGGACAAACCCTGTATGCTTATGGAATTTTTTTTTTATTTTAGAATAATGATTTTCTAAGGATTTTAGAAAAATATTAAATCACTTCTAAAAAAAAAGTGTGTAAATAGATCTTTAAGGAGAGACCTTCCCAACCTCCAGCCTTCAGGCATGCTGGTTGTAATGTTGGTGAAAAAAAATATGTGCATTTCGCTGCAAAGCAGTGAAGAGACAGGACTGGGAGAATTCTACATTTCCCATTATTTTTACTTGTTGCCTGACCTGCACCTCTCTTCTTTTTTTCTGCTTTTCAAAATTGCTTTCAGATTTTTTTTTCCTCTTTCCCTCCAAGTTACTCAAATTTCGTTAAAGAAAAAGCAGATCTGGTTGTACCGTACGTGTTACCAGGTAGGTGTCTTGCTCATTACTCTGGAGGCTAGTATAACCATATAAAATTAACCTTTTCACAACCTTTAACGTGCTTAACATATAGAGATTCATTTTTTTCCCCTGTCATTTGGGGTAAAAGTAGTTATTACTTAACTGGAAAACACAATGTGACTAATGTGAGAAAGATGTATAGAAACGTGGATTTGATGCAGCTGAATGATATTAAAGGGCGTTATCGTCAGCTGCCATTTTATGTGTAGACTTTGTGTCACTTGTCAATTTCAAAGGCAACCAAATGGCAGAAATATACTAAACAGATACGTATGGAGTTAATTTGCTGAATGAATATTTGTGGATCTGTGGTGTTCAATTGTAACTAGATCAGTCAAATGATGGGTAGTAATGTAAAATATGGTGCAGAGAATTAGGGGGCATCTAATGGTTTCAACATATGCTACTATATTGTAACATTATGACTTATACCATACTGGTTTAAGTTCCCTTTTATTATGGCGGGTTATATATTTTTTATATATAAACACACACACACACACACACACACACACACACACACAGTTGAACAGTGTACTTCAAATACAGAACAATAATATCTATTTTAAATTATTGTTTTTTTGTGATGAAAATATGGAACACAAGGTATATTATTTTTACAACCAAATATAATACAGTTTAAAATAGGTTATAAAATAGCCGAAATATAAATCTTCCACTTTCACAGATTTATTAATCAAAATTTTCTAGATTTCTGGCTCAAATTGTGGAACAAAGCTGGTCTACATGCCAGGTGCCAAATTTATTATGTGTATTATACACTTTTTATACCTTACTAGTCAGTTTTAAAAAGTGTCTAGGAGTCATAAAATGCATCAGATTTATTAATGGTGTGAACCATTTCTTTGCACAAATTATTGGGGTAAAGTACGCCAGGTAAGAAGTGGCATAAGGAAGAGAAAAGTGTCTAACAAGTCTGCCAAATTTATCATACAGGGTGCACTACTGTGATTAATTTGGCACAGTTTCTGCCTGTCTGTTCTAGTTTTATCTTGTCGAAATTAACAAATCTGCCTCTAAATGCTTTTGACTATTGCGTTTTTTATTAGTATATTAGGATATGTATAAAATTATCGCAGCTTTGTTAGTATTTATTTATAAATATTATTATTAAAAGTAACATGAATAATAATATACAATTATTAATAAAACTAATATGCCTTAAATATAATTTTACAAAATCAAGAGGTTTAATAAAAGACAAGCTATACAAGCAATTCGTATTAAGTTTGTATCAAGTGTGTTAAATACTGTTAGGGCTTGTCCACACGTAACGGAATTGCTGCATATTTTCCGTTTGGTATTGCAAATGGAAAATACGCAGCAGAATACAGTAGCAGCAAAAGTGTGTGAGATTTAACAAATCTCATCCACACTCTGCGTAAAATTTCCGAGCAGAAATTGACCTGCGATACGTATTTTTCGTACCGCAGCATGTCAATTACTGCTGTGGAAAGTGGACAGAATTGCTGCGTTTTTCAGAGGAGATGTCACCATCTCCCAACATTGAGAAAAACACAACATTTTCTGTAGTAAAAAAACTCAGGAAATGGTGCAGATTTTCCGCAGTTGAAATCCTGCTAGTTTCTGTGGAATTGCTGCAAAGATTTTCTGCAGCAATGCCATTACGTGTGGACAAGCCCTTATCCTGTTAAAAATAAAAAATTACATAGTTGAAATTGAACTTTTTACTGGCAAACAAACACACACAAACAAAATAAAGTATGTTTATAATAAACAGCTAAAAAAAAACTAGAAAATTATTAGTCTCAACATCTGCAGGCACTGATGTCGGGAGCTGTGAATGTGCTGATTAACCCTTTGTTAAGATTTGAAGCCTACCACAGTCCTTTACATATTTCGTAGACTCTCTAATGTTTGTTGACAACATTTGAAATGAGTTTACTTCAAAGCCAAAGTAAATTAAACCAGAGATGCTACACTTTTTGTTTGTTCCATTGTCCTAAGGGTATGTTCACACGCTGAGAGGCAGTTACGTGTGAAAAGACAGGCTGTTAACAGCTGCCTCGTTTCACACGTAAAAGCTCCTCGTAAAAGCCCTGCACTTCTTTGCCGAGGCAGTAAATTTACGGGTCGTCGTTTGACAGCTGTCAAACGACGACTCGTAAATAACAGGTCGTCTGCACAGTACGTCGGCAAACCCATTCAAATGAATGGGCAGATGTTTGCCGACGTATTGTAGCCCTATTTTCAGACGTAAAACGAGGCATAATACGCCTCGTATACGTCTGAAATTTGGCCGTGTGAACATACCCTAAAGATTACACAATGCAAAGTGACCGAATTGCACGACTTGGGTGTGTCTTTGGCTCATCATTTGGGGCTGGTTTGTCATAGTACATTCCCACTTTGTTCTATATTCAAGAGAGAGAGAGAGAGAGAGAGAGAGAGAGAGAGAGAGAGAGAGAGAGAGAAAAAAAAGGTAGATTTTGTATCAGTATCTGTTTACTGAATTGAATGTTATATTTTTACAGTTCCTCCCAGGGTAGAATAAAAGATACGTCACTGTAACTTATACATATGCCTCAATCAGGGCCGCCATCAGGGGGGTATTAGGGGTAGTGGTGTGAGGGGCCCGGCCAAACCTAACTGAAAGGGGGGCCCGGCAACTGCCGCAACATTCTTTTGGTAGGAAAAAACGGGCCCCTGTAATGGGGCCCGTTTTTTTCACCAAAAGAATGTCGTGAGCTGCTGCTGCTGCTGCGGGCCCCCTCCCCTCGTCATGGGGGGCCGTCAAACAGTCCGCCCGCAGCGCGCACCCGATCGCGCGCACAAGGAAACTCCCGCGCGTGCACACTCGCGAGCGCGCACCCACGAACGCCCGCACCCGCGATCGGCCGCGCGCGCACCCGCGATCGACCGCGCGCGCACCCGCGAACGAAGCGCGCGCAGCCGCGGACACACATGGACAAAACTTACCTGGAGCCTGGCTGGAGGTGAAGGACTGGACGTCTGGACCGAAGACCTCGCCTGGAAGACATCGCCGGAAGAGGACTTGAGTGGGAGCAGCTCTTCTGACACGGTGAGTAAATTATCTCAAAGTGCTGTTTATGTATGGCCCTGTTCACACAGTATTTTGCAGGCAAAAAAAAATCTGCCTCAAAATTCCTTAAAGAATTTTGAGGCAGATTTTGACCTGCCCACACTATCTTGCCGCGTTTTTTTGCTGTGTTTTTTGCTCGCGGCGATTGAGGACAGCAGACAAAAAACGCAGCGAAAAATGCATTTTCTGCCTCCCATTGATTTCGATGAGAGGTTAGAGGCGGAACCGCGGTAAGAAAGGACGTGCTGCTTTTTCTTTTCTCCGCGACTGGCTCCCATTGATTTCAGATTAAATCAATGGGAGGCGGTTTTGGAAGTCTTTTGGTGCTGATTCTGACGCAGTGTCCGGGTCAATATCAAGGCCCAAAAACTCTGTGAACTGGGCCTTATTGTTAGGGCTTATTCAGACGAACGTGTAATACATCCGTGCAACGCGCGTGATTTTCACGCGCCTCGCACGGACCTATGTTACTCTATGGGGCCGTGCAGACTGTCAGTGATTTTCACGCAGCGTGTGTCCGTGTGTCCGCTGCGTAAAACTCACGACATGTCCGATATTTGTGCATTGTTCGCGCATCACGCACCCATTGAAGTCAATGGGTGCGTGAAAATCACGCCCAGCACTTCCGCAGCCGGATAAACTATGAATGAAAACAGAAAAGCACCACGAGCTACAAACATACAAACAGAGTGTCATAATGATGGCGGCTGCGCGAAAATCACGCAGCCGCGCATCATACGCTGCTGACACACGGAGCTGTTATGGACCTTTTGCATGCGCAAAACGCCACGTTTTTTGCGCGTGCAAAAAGCACACGCTCGTGTGAATCCGGCCTTAGGGTAGGAACACACTAGGCATGAACACTGCGGATTTTATGCAACACATTTTATTGTGGATAATCCGCAGCGTATCACAGTCGCAGCAGAGTGGGTGAGATTAGAACAAATCTCATCCGCACGCTGCAAAAATAATGGACCTGCAGTGTGACTTTTGGCTTTTTAAGCCGCAGCATGTCAATGTATTCTGTGGAATCGCCGCTCGTCTGTTGCAGAAATGCTGCGGTTCTGCCGCAAAAATCACACATGAGAAGAAAAAAAGGTACTTTTTTAAATTGATAAAGTTTAGACTTACCACGGCCGTAGTCCTGGTGACGCATCTCTCTCTTCTGAACGTAGCCCCGCCTCCTGTCATGACGTTTCATCCCATGTGACTGCTGCAGCGGTCACATGGTCTACAGCGTCATCCCAGGAGGCGGGGCTACGTTCAGAAGAGAGAGATGCGTCACCAGGACTACGGCCGGGGCAAGTCTAAACTTTTTTTCCCTGCAGGATTCCCGCAGCGGACATGCCTCACCAAACCTGCGCCACTATTTGGTGCGGTTTTGCTGGCAGAATTCCCTACGGCTACCGGGGCGGATAAGCTGTGTAGTTTTACTCAGCATATCCGCCTAGTGTGTCCCTTATGATGTCGCTCCTGGAGCTGCTGCCGGTCTCTAAATAGGCAGTTGGTCCAGTAGAATTTGGAATTATTTTTTTTTGGGAACCAGCTTAAAAAAATACAAAACTTTTGTGTTAGGGCCTGTTCACATCACCGTTCGCTTCCGTTCCGGGGTTCCGTCTGAGGTTTCTGTTGGGTGAACCCCGCAACGGAAAGTGAAAGTGACAGCACAGCTTCCGTTTCCATCACCATTAGCGCAGTCGACTGCGCTATTGATTCCGTCCGAAAACCAGCCGGAATGGTGACGAACGGAAACCATTAGCGATGTTTCCGTCACCATTGAGATCAATGGTGACTGAAACGGAAGCTGTGCTGTCACTTTCACTTTCCGTTGCGGGGTTCACCCGACAGAAACCTCAGACGGAACGGAAGCGAACGGTGATATGAACAGGCCCTAACACAAAAGTTTTGTATTTTTTTAAGCTGGTTCACAAAAAAAAATAATTCCAAATTCTACTGAACCAATTGCCTATTTAGAGACCGGCAGCAGCTCCAGGAGCGACATCATAAGGGACACACTAGGCGGATATGCGGAGTAAAACTACACAGCTTATCCGCCCCGGTAGCCGCAGGGAATTCTGCCAGCAAAACCGCACCAAATAGTGCCGCAGGTTTCGTGAGGCGTGTCCGCTGCGGGAATCCTGCAGGGAAAAAAAAGTTTAGACTTGCCCCGGCCGTAGTTTAGGTGACGCGTCTCTCTCTTCTGAACGTAGCCCCGCCTCCTGGGATGACGCTGTAGACCATGTGACCTGCAGCAGTCACATGGGATGAAACGTCATGACAGGAGGCGGGGCTGCGCTAAGAATAGAGGATCGCGTCACCAGGACTACGGCCGGGGCAAGTCTAAACTTTTTTATAAATTTTAAAAAGTGCCTTTTTTTTTTTTCTCATGTGTGATTTTTGCGGCAGAACCGCAGCATTTCCGCAACAAAGGAGCAGCGATTCCACAGAATACATTGACACGCTGCGACTTAAAAAGCCACACTGCAGGTCCATTATTTTTGCAGCGTGTGGATGAGATTTGTTCACACCTCATCCACTCTGCTGCGACTGTGATACGCTGCGGATTATCCACAATAAAATGTGTTGCATAAAATCCGCAGCGTTCATGCCTAGTGTGTTCCTACACTAAGGCCGGATTTACACGAGCGTGTGCTTTTTGCACGCGCAAAAACGTGGCGTTTTGCGCTTGCAAAAGGTCCATAACAGCTCCGTGTGTCAGCAGCGTATGATGCGCGGCTGCGTGATTTTCGCGCAGCCGCCATCATTATGACACTCTGTTTGTATGTTTGTAGCACGTGGTGCTTTTCTGTTTTCATTCATAGTTTATCCGGCTGCGGAAGTGCTGGGCGTGATTTTCACGCACCCATTGACTTCAATGGGTGCGTGATGCGCGAACAATGCACAAATATCGGACATGTCGTGAGTTTTACGCAGCGGACACACGGACACACGCTGCGTGAAAATCACTGACAGTCTGAACGGCCCCATAGAGTAACATAGGTCCGTGCGAGGCGCGTGAAAATCACGCGCGTTGCACGGATGTATTACACGTTCGTCTGAATAAGCCCTAACAATAAGGCCCAGTTCACAGAGTTTTTGGGCCTTGATATTGACTCGGACACTGCGTCAGAATCAGCACCAAAAAACTTCCAAAACCGCCTCCCATTGATTTAATCTGAAATCAATGGGAGCCAGTCGCGGAAAAAAGAAAAAGCAGCGCGTCCTTTCTTGCCGCGGTTCCGCCTCTGACCTCCCATCGAAATCAATGGGAGGCAGAAAATGCATTTTTCGCTGCGTTTTCTGTCTGCTGTCCTCAATCGCCACAGGCAAAAAACGCGGCAAGATAGTGTGGGCAGGTCAAAATCTGCCTCAAAATTCGGTGCGCGGATCCAGGCGGTCGCGGGTGCGCATGCGCGGGAGTTTGCGGGTGCGCGTGATCGGTCGCACGGGCGGCGGTGTTTGACGGCCCCCATGACGACCCCCATGCTACCCAGGGCCGCCATCAGGGGGGGTATTAGGGGTACTGATGTGAGAGGCCCGGCCAAACCTAATTGAAAGGGGGGCCCGCAGCTCATGACATTCTTTTGGTGAAAAAAACGGGCCCCATTGCAGGGGCCTGTTTTTTTTCTACCAAAGGCAAGTCGCGGCAGTTTGCCGGGCCCCCCTTTCAATTAGGTTTGGCCGGGCCTCTCACATCAGTACTCCTAATACCCCCCCCTGATGGCGGCCCTGGGTACCATGATATAGTGCTGGACGGAGTACCGTTAACAGGCGGTGCCACGGTAGGGGGGCCCCGAAAATTTAGCTGTAGGGGGCCCTGAAATTCCTGATGGCGGCCCTGGCCTCAATTCAACATTGAAGGGCTTTGAACCTACATCTCACTTATGCTGGCCATACACACCGCTGTAATTTATTTGATGTTTTTGCCATTATAGCAAATATAGCTCATTTTAGAATCACTAATTCCATGTATATCTCTAGTTTGATCCCAGAAAAGTATTTGTCTCAAGTATTAGCTCATACTAAAAATTGAATGAAGAGCTTGCGGAGGCAGGAAGGTTTCTTTGCTGTTCTTAAAGTGTGTAAATGAATTATATTAAAGTTGATTTAGAAGAACATTAGTCATATGTCTACAAAAACAAGATGTACTGTAGCAAACACAGAAGCATCCTGCAGGGTTTATGGGGACAGTAAGAGGTTGAATTACACACATGGACGCTTTAAACATGTTCCTGCAACACTTTATCAAATATCGTCTTTTCTTATTCAATCAGGATTGGTAGATGTTTTAAAAGAAATGTACCTTGTGCAATTCAAATAATGTGAACAAGTTAATATATAATACGGCCAAAAAGAACTGGGCTTTCTTTGCTTGTGACAGCGGTTAAATATAGATAGAAAGATGATAGATATTGGATAGATACTAAGTTATATACCGATAACAGAAACTGCTACATCTACAGGCACATCCACAGTTCTGTTTTCACATGCATTCTGTCTAAGGCTACATTTACATGAGCGTGACAGATTTTACGCGCGTAAAAAACGTGCGTAAATCTGTCCGTGTGTGTTGCGTTTTGCATCAGTGTCCTTTGCGAGTGGTATGTGCTTTTGACACACTCGCAAGCACTTTTTTTCAATATAATTGATGCGTTAAAGTGTAGCTAAACGTGCTGACATAGTGACATGTCAGAAGTTTGGATTGGTGGGGGTCCGAGCACAAAGACCCCCACCAATCGCTAGAACTAAGCAGCCGAATCGCTCGTGTGAGCACTCAGCCGCTTAGTTTCTTTTCGGCTTTTTACGGAAAGCCGATGTATCGGAGTACGGGCTCATAGACTTTCTATTTAGTCCGTACACCGATACATTTATTTCCGGAAAAAGCCGAACAGACACGAAGCAGCTGAGCGCTCACACGAGGGCTTCAGATGCTTAGTTCTAGCGATTGGTGGGATCTCAGTGCTTGGACCCCCACCAATCCAAACTTCAGACATGTCACTATGACATGTCAGAAGTTTGTCGAACGTTTAGCTACACTTTAACCAGTTAAGGACTAGGCTGTTTTACAGCTAAATGACCAGAGCAAATTTCACAATTTTGCTATGCGCTTCTTTAGATGACTATTAGGGTATGTTCACACGCCCTATTTACGGACGTAATTCAGGCATTTTATGCCTCGAATTATGGCTGAAAAAACGGCTCCAAACCGTCTGCAAACATCTGCTCATTGAATTCAATGGGTCTTACGGTGTTCTACGTGCCGCTGTCAAGAGACGACGCGTAAAAAGACGCCCGCCTCAAATAAGTGTATGTCACTTCTTGGGACGTAATTGGAGCTGTTCTCCTTGACTCCAATGAAAACAAGCTCCAATTATGTCCGTAAAAGACGCCTCGAAAAACACTTGGAATCGTCAAAACGTCTGAAATTCAGGAGCTGTTTTCGCCTGAAAACAGCTCCGTAATTTCAGATGTAATTGGCGTTGCCGCGTGAACATACCCTAACTCTGCAGGTGAATAAAGTTCATCTTTGAATTTTACACTCCTTTTAAAGGGCAGATAGGGCTTTGTTTTAGTGCCATTTGTCAGTATACATAATTTTTATTTTTTTCTCTAAAGTGGTCAAAATTGGAAAAAAATTCAAGAATTTAGCAATTGCATGAGTTTATGCTAGCTTTTTTCCACGGACAAAATTAATCTCCTTTCACATTCTTCCACTTCTCCCGTGCATGGGCATACCAAATATAGTTACATAGTTACATACATAGTTAGTACGGTTGAAAAAAGACACATGTCCATCAAGTTCAACCAAGGGACGGGAAAAGGGAAGGGAAAAATTTCTACACATAGGAGCTAATACTTTTTTGTTCTAGGAAGTGATCTAACCCCTTTTTAAAGCCATCTACTGTCCCTGCTGTGACGGCTCCTGCGGTGACTATTCCATAGATTCACAGTTCTCACAGTAAAGAAGGCTTGTCGCCTTTTTTTCTCCAGACGGAGGGAGTGCCCCCTTGTTTTTTGAGGGGGTTTTACATGGAACAGGATTTCACCATATTTTTTGTATGTGCCATTAATATATTTATATAAATTAATCATGTCCCCCCTTAGTCGTCTTTTTCAAGGCTAAATAGGTTTAATTCTTTTAATCTTTCCTCATAACTTAGATTCTCAATGCTCCTTATTAGCTTCGTTGCTCTTGTTTGTATTTTTTCCAACTCCAGGGCATCCTTTCTATGAACTGGAGCCCAGAACTGAACTGCATATTCTAGATGAGGCCTCACTAATGCTTTGTAAAGTGGTAATATTACATCCCTGTCCCGCGAGTCCATGCCTCTTTTAATACACGACAATATCCTGCTGGCCTTTGAAGCAGCTGATTGACACTGCATGCTGTTATTTAGTTTATGATTTACAAGTACACCCAGATCCTTCTCAACAAGTGAATCCCCCAGTGTAGCTCCCCCTAGGACATATGATGCATGCAGGTTGTTGGTACCCAGATGCATAACTTTACATTATCTAAATTAAACTTAAAGGGAATGTGTTGCCAGAAAAACATGTTTTTTTAAAAAAAATTAAACATTTAGTGTGTGGGTGATTAAACATTGTTCAAATTTATTTTTTTTTTTTTGCACGAGCCAGGAAATATTATAAATTATTTCTAATTTATAATACTACCCATTTTTGGTCACTAGATGGAGCTGTTCCCAAAATTGCAGCATTGCAACATTGGGTTAAAAGCCCTCGCTCTAGTGAGCTCTCAGCATCCCCCCCTCCTTTATCCTGGCTAGTGCCGGGATAAACGAGGGGTTTGAAAGGTTTAACCTCCTACACTGTGTGTCGCCATTTTTTGAGGTAACCCACAGTGTAGTAGGTTTACATACAGTAGTAAACACACACAAACACTAACATACATTGAAATCTCTTACCTGCTCCTGCCGCCGCGGCTCCCTCCGGCCCGTCCGCTCCGTTTGCTGCCGCTGTTCCATGTGCACAAGTCCGGAAGCCGCGACCGGAAGTAGTAATATTACTGTCCGGCCGCGACTTCCGGTCCACAGGAAAATGGCGCCGGACGGCGCCAATTTCGAATAGGACTGTGTGGGAGCGGCGCATGCGCAGTTCCCACACAGACGCCGTACACGGCAGTCAATGGGACGGGAGCCGTTCGCAGTCCCTATGGGACTGTGGCTGCCGTATTCCATGTCTGTGTGCGTCGTTAATCGACACACACAGAAATGGAACAAAAAATGGCAGCCCCCATAGGGAAGAAAAAGTGTAAAAATAAGAAAAAGTAAAACACAAACACACAAATGAATATAAACGTTTTTATTAAAGCACTAACATCTTTAACATATAAAAAAATTATTTGTGATGACACTGTTCCTTTAATTTGCCAACTGATTGTCCAAACACTTAGTTTGTTTAAATCCGCCTGCAATTCGCAAACATCTTCCATAGACTGAACTATATTACATAGCTTGGTGTCATCTGCAAAAATAGAAATAGTGCTATTAATCCCATCCTCTATATCATTAATAAATAAGTTGAATAATAGTGGTCCCAGCACTGAACCCTGGGGTACACCACTTATTACTGGGGACCATTCAGAATAGGAATAATTTACCACAACTCTCTGGGTACGGTCCTTGAGCCAATTCTCAATCCAAATACAAACTATATTTTCTAAACCTATAGTCCTTAATTTACCCATTAGACGTCTATGAGGGACAGTGTCAAATGCCTTTGCAAAGTCCAAAAACACTATATCCACAGCACTGTGTGCTTTATTCACTGTGCGGGCATGTGCCAGGGTATGGCATAAATGGAGGCTTTTTGGTCTTTTCGGTCCAGGAATTCTGCACTTGATTTTATAGCAGCATACTGTTTTCTGGGGGGCCTAATGCTGCTGAAACATTAGAAACACCCCATAAATTACTTCATTCACGCAAGTAGACCCCACAAGGTTTCCTTCAAGGTGTTTATCATATTTTTAGAAAGTTCAGTTTTCTTCTGAAAGTTTCTTGAATAAGATGGAACAAAATAAAATTAGAAATTTTTTAGCAAAAGCGTCAGTTTATGCTAGCATTTTTCACACACGGTATAGACCACGGACAAAATTCATCTCCTTTCACATTCTGCCACTTCTGCTGTGCATGGGGATACCAAATATGTGGGCCTTATTATCACATAGAGATGTAGGAGGGCGGACGATAGAAGAATCTTATTTCACAAATCGCCTTTTTTCAAAGCTGGTTTTACAGAACTCAACAGAGTTTCTATAACACTTCCAAAATATCTGCTCTTGAAGCAGAGATCCCAAAATATTCATCTAGGGGTATAATGGGAATTTATTTTTTGGGGTTTTCTAAAATAAGAAATTGCAGGTTTATGCAAATAGAGCTATCCAGCAGATGAACTTTTGAAAATATGCAAACATGACATCCACCCCCCACCCATTCCCTCCCTCACCCTTGGAGTAAAATCAGGGGAAAAATAAAAATGTAATTTAGGGCAAATATATTTTCAACTAATTAACTAAAATCTAATAATGCAGAAGAGTGTGGTATTTTTTAAAACATGAGTCAATGCGTGGGCCTGGTTGCGAGGGATATGAGGGACAGAAATATCGGGAATCTTTGCGGTGCCCGTCTTTTCTGCAGACGCGGCACTTTTTCTGGGGGTTGCTTCTAGTTGGTGTTGGGGGAATGCGAGTGATGAAATGTCTTTCAGTCAGTCGCGTGACATCCTCAGACTGGGGGCATTCTCTGGTGTCCTGAACATCAAATATGAGGCCTTCGATAATTTTCTCCTGGAAATCCAGGTATGTGTCTCTGCCTCTGTTTTTTTTGTAGAGCACAAATTAATTGTGGGTTGCCACCTGTAGAAGATAAATGGCCACTTTTTTGTACCAGGTTTTTGTTTTGTGTTTTACTAAATACGGCTGTAAAACCAGGTCACTTAAATCCACCCCCACATGTACTTGTTATATTCGGACACGCTCACTGGTTTGTGCTTGTCCGATGTTGCCGCTCTTTCCCTCACTGCCACTGTTCCTGCGGTATGAATCGTGCTTAGCACATATACATCTTTGCGATCCATGTACTTGACCGCCAGCAATTCCTCAGATGCATAAGCACAGGAGTCCCCCTTTACCATGCGCTTCCCCACTAATTGCTGCGGAAAACCAATTCGGTTTTTGCGCATGGTACCACATTCCCCCGGTCCTTGCAGCATGCAAATGCCTAAACAGAGGCACACTCGAATAAAAATTATCGCAGTACAGGTGGCACCCCATGTGAAGCAGAGGCTGCATTATCTCACACATTATCTTACTGCTGGTGGAAAGATCAGGGGGGCATCCAGGAACATTTATTGTGCTGTCCCGCCCTTCATAAATCCTGAAGGCGGTGGTATATCCTGACCCGATTTCACACAATTTGTAAAGCTTAACGCCATATCTTGCCCTTTTGGAGGGTAGATATTGGCGAAATCTAAGTCTTCCATGAAAGTTGAGGAGGGATTCGTCCACGCTTACATTCTGCTCAGGGGTGAAATGTTGCTGGAATAAATTATTGAGGGAATTTATTAGCAGTCTTATTTTGAACAACTGATCACGGTTTGCATTGGTACTTGGGGGGCCTGTGCATTGTCATTGAAGTGGAGGAACCTCATTATTGTCTCATAACGAGACCTGGGCATTACTTCAGAATACACTGGGGTGGCTCGGGCGGGTTTTGTTGACCAGTAAGACCTAATGGAGGGCTTTTTGACAATACCCATATTTAGGGTGAGCCCCATTTTTTTTTTTAAATTCCTGCAAATTGGTGGGCGTCCAATCTCTGGCATGGGTGGATGAAGGTTTCTGCCTTATATACTGAGTGGCATATAAATTCGTTTTCGTGGACAATCATATTTAGGATGTGGTCAGTAATAAATAAATGGAAGAAATCCATTTGGACACAATTTGTATTGTCCACAGTTATGCCAGGAGTGGCAGTAAATCCGTGGTTCTAGGCCCAAAAGATGGGGCAGGTGCCCATACAAGAGCCTGAACTGGAGGGACCAGGCTGTCCCGTGCTACAGCGCTACTAGGCCCTGCGCTTCCATGTTCTGCAGTTTCAACTGAAGATGAACCTGAAGTGACACTATTATCGTCACTGCCCAAAATAGGTTCCATCTCTGACGCCACCTCTGATGCGGTCTCAGACTCAGACCTCAGCATGGCGTATGCCTCCTCAGCGCTAAAAAACTTCTTCGCCATAACGTCACTAACACTAACTAAACAAACTTTTTTTTTTATAACACACACAAACTAACTGGTATATATATATATATATATATATATATATATATATATATATATATATGTATGTATATCTACACTACCGCTAACAAAAAATAAACCGCTATTGCTATATATATTATATATATGTGGATATATATATATATATATAATTGTATATTCCCTACCTGCCTATTCTAATGTAATAAAAGATAGAAGGGTAGATAGATAGAAAAAAAGATAGATGGATAGATTTTATAGATAGATAGAAATCTATCTATACAGAGAATGTTTTACAGTGTAACACTTTTTTTTCCCACAGTATTATTCTGGCAGCAATTCTCTCGAGTCTCTTCTTCTCCTCACACTGACACAATGTTTGAGGAGAAGAAAAGAGGCAGGAGATTTGCTGCCAGAAATGTCAAAATAAAACAAATGTGGTCGCTGTGATAGGTTTTCACAGCGACCACATGTTCAGGGACCATCAGATTGGTCCCTGATACTCTGCCCAGTGCCCAGAGCTGTTGGTAAAAGTGTGGGCACAGGGCTGTGTGCACGCATTGCGTGCACACTGTATTTTACATGGAAATGCATGTGATCGCTATGATTGGTTGTCACAGCGATCACATGTTCTGGGACCAAAAGATTGGCCCCTGACACTCTGCCCAGTGCCCATGGCTGTTGGCAACAGCCAGGGCACAGAGCTGTGTGCACGCGATCACGCGTTCACAGTCTCTGAAGTGCCGCCGTAATTAGTTTATACGGCGGACTTCAGAGACCCTGACCGCTGGCCGTAAAAACACAGCCAGCGGTCGGGAACCTGTTAAACACAGACAGCACACGGTTATGCATCTGTGTGTTGTCCGTGGTTATTCAGGCACACATTGACTTCAATGGGCGACTAGGTGCGTGAAAATGCACCTATATAGGACATGCAGTGAGTTTCAGGCAACGGACTCTCGCTGTGTGAAAACTGACGCATGTGTGAATAGCCCCTTGAAATCAATGGGGTTGTGTGGTGTGCGTTGTTTCAACGCACAGCACACGGACGAGAATCATGCTTGTGTGAATGAGCCCTACCACTCCAACTTCAGGTTATGATAGGGAGACTACAGGCTCATAATAATGCATGTAGACTATCAGTCATATCTTAGGTGTAGATTTCCCTGCTGTTAGACAGAACGCTTGTGAAAACAGAGCTGTGTATGTGCCTGTCTTTCTCTGTGATAAATGTACATATTTTATATCTTCTTTCCTTTTGAAGTGTTTTTATGATATCGGAGTGCGGTACTAACGCTGATGTTTTAGTGCAAGTCAAGTATATTTTAGGAAGGGTCCTCATTGCTTTCAGTGTAATAATAGATCAGCTGGCATTTTTGTTGATGGACAAAGATTAACCCCTTCCCGCCGGATCACGTATATTAACGTCAATAAAAACAGTGTCTTACCGCATTTTGACGTTACTGTACGTCATGGAGATGAAGCTGGCTCAGGAGCTGAGCCAGCGACATCACCGCCGGGTGACAGCTGTATGTTACAGCTGTCACCCTGAGGTATCGGCCAGGACCGGAACTAGCATCCGATCCGGCCGATTAACCCCTCACATGCTGCGTTCAATAGAGATCGCAGCATGTGAGGAGTTTATAGCCACCGGCACCCCAGCAATGTGATCGCTGGGTTGCCGGTGGCTGCAAAGGCGATCGGAGGGCTAATGCTTACCTCTCGATCAGCCTGTAACGGAATCCTCCTATGCCCCGTCGTCGGTGGGGCCCAGGAGGCTTCCGGTACCATCGGCAAGATGGCGCCGCCTCAGCTTCCGGCTCAGAAGCTGAGCCGGCGTCATCAGCAGTGGGTGTCCGCTGTATGTTACAGCGGACACCCCGATCTATCGCCAGGAACCGGAGCTAGCTCCGATTCCTGGCATTAACCCCTTCGATGCAGCGATCCATTGTGATCGCTGCATCCTAGAGGTTTGTAGAAAATCGGCAGCCTTGCCATGCGATGGCAAGCCTGGCGACTGTTACTATGGCAACAGGAGCCCTAACAATGGACTCCTGTCTGCCATTACGTAAGCTGATTAGGCCCCGCCCAGAGGCGGAGCCTGATCGGCTTGCTGTCAGTGAACAACTGACAGTTCCAATACATTGCACTACATAGGTAGTGCAATGTATTAGAACATCAAACAAACAGTTGGACATTCAAGTCCCCTAGTGGGACTAAAGAAAAGTGTAAAAAAAAAGTGTAAAAAAAGTAAAAATAAAAGTTGTAAAACATACAATAAAAGTTTCAAATAATGACACAAAACACAATCGCCCTTTTTCACTTATCAAGTCATTTATTATAGAAAAAAATAATAAAGCCATACATATTTGGTATCGCTGCGACCGTAACGACCTGAACTATAAAAATATAATGTTATTTATCCAGCGCAGTGAACGCCGTAAAAAAAAAACCTCAAAAACACTGCCATAATTACTGTTTTTTTGGTCACGGTCTTCCAAAAATTGAAATAAAAAGTGATCAAAAAGTCGCATGTATGCAAAAATTGTACCGATAAAATCTATACCTCGTCTCGCAAAAAACAAGCCGTCACACAGCTCCATCGACGAAAAAATGTAAAAGTTATGGCTCTCACAACTTGGCGACAGAAAAAATACATTCTCTTTCCAAAAGTAATTTTATTGTGCAAAAAGTTCTATAAATTTGGTATCGCCGGAATCGGACTGACCCGCAGAATAAAGGTAACATGTAGTTTATAACGTACGGTGAACGCTGTATATAAAAAAAACAACTAAAAAAACTATGGCAGAATTTCTGTTTTTTTTTGTCACCTTGCCTCCCAAAAAAAGGATAACAAGTGATCAAAAAGTTGATTGTACCCCAATATGTACCAATAAAAGCTACAGCTCGTCCCGTAAAAAAAGAGCCCTCATACCACTACGTCTATGAAAAAATAAAATAAGTTAAGGCTCCAATAATTCAGGAAAGAAAATTATCCAGTTGTGAAGGCCCGAGGGGAACGTTTCTTCTGTTTCAAAAGGCGATGTATCAAGGCACTAAAATTAGGGAACCGGGAAGGGGAGGGCCCAACCATATCTGCTGGAAGCGACGGTGCCCGTATTATACCAGGACAACGCTTTCCCGGCAAAATTCCCCAAACTGCAAAGGTGCGGTGTGTGGACCAAAAAGGGAATAAGGAAGGATGCCATATATCAGTGCGACACTTGCCTGTGCAGACAGGATCGATCACAGCGTAACACACATCTATGGATCATTTTATTATTTTTTTTACCTTATTATTATACCACCTGACTATGCCCCTGATGTACTCTGCCCAGCTCAGATATGCCCCACATTATAAACGGAAACAACAGTGATACTCTAAACAAAACTATTACCAAGTAAATTCCACGCTCCAAAACCCAAATGGTGCTCCCACCCATCTGAGCCCTACAGTGTGCCCAAACAGCAGTTTACTTCCACATATATGGCATCACCATACCCGAGAGAACCCTTTTAACAATTTTTGGGGGTGTGTCCCCAGTGGCACAAGCTGGGCACGACATATTTGACACTGAATTGGCATATCTAGGGAAAATTTTTAATTTGTACCTTCCGCAGCGCAATCATTTATGGAAAAGACACGTGGGGTGAAAATGCTCACTACACCTCTTAATAAATGCCTTGAGGGGTGCAGTTTCCAAAATGGGGTCATTTCTCAGGGGTTTCTTTTATTATTTCACATCAAAGCCTCTGCAATTGTGAACCAATACTTTATATGTCGCCAAATTAGGCCTCAATTTTACATGGTACTCTTTCACTCCTGAGCCCTGTCGAATGTCCAGGCAAAAGATTAGGGCCACATGTAGGGTGATTATAAAACAGGGAAACACCGCATAATAATTGAGAGCTGTCTTGTTATGGTGGCACAAGCTGGGCACCACATATTGGCGTATCTAAGGAAAAATTCCCATTTTCATTCTCCCACATCGTGTGCACACGAATTTCTGCAAAACACCTGTGGGGTTAACATGCTCACTACACCCCTAGGTGAATACCTTGAGGGTGTTGTTTCCAAAATGGGGTCACTTCTGGGGGGGATCCACTGTTTTGATCCCACAGGGGCTTTGCAAATGCAACATAGCGCCCAGAAACCAAATGCAGCAAAATCTGTTCAACAAAAGCAAATGGCGCTCCGTCCCTTCCGAGCCCTGCCGTGTGCCGAAACAGCATTTTATGACCACGTGTGGGGTATTGCTGTACTCCAGAGAAGTTGCTTTACAAACATTGGGGTTCTTTTTTTCCTTTATTTGTTGAGAAAATTAAAAATTTGGAGCTAAAGCTACGTCTTATTGAAGAAAAAGGATTTTTTTTATCTTCACTGCCCAATTCTAATAAAATCTATGAAACACCTGTGGGGGCAAAATGCTCACTACACCCCTAGATGGATTCCTCAAGGGGTGTAGTTTTCTCAATGGAGTCACTTTTTTGGTGTTTTCACTGTTTTGGTCCCTTAGGGGCTTTGCAAATGCGACATGGCCGCCGCAAACCATTCCTGCTAAATTTGAGCTCCAAAAGCCAAATAGCGCTCTTTCCCTTCTAAGCTCCGCTGTGTGTCCAAACATCCGTTTATAACCACATGTGGGGTATTGTTTTACTCGGGAGAAATTTCTTTACAAATGTTGTGGTGCTTTTTCTCCTTTAGTCCTCGTGGAAATTAGAAAAAATTAGCTAAACCTACATTATCTTTGAAAGAATGACGATTTTTATTTTCACGGCCTACTTCCAATAATTTCTGCAAAAAACCTGCGGGTTCAAAATGCTCACTATACCCCTAGATAATTTCCTCAAGGGGTGTAGTTTCCCAAATGGGGTCACTTTTGGGGGATTTTCACTGTTTTGGCACCGAAAGAGCCCTTGAAACCTGACATGGTGCCTAAAATATTTTCTAATAAAAAGGAGGCCCAAAATCCTCTAGGTGCTCCTTTGCTTCTGAGGCCGGTGCTTCAGTCCATTACCGCCCGAGGGCCACATGTGGGATATTTCTAAAAACTGCAGGATCTGGGCAATAAATATTGAGTTGCGTTTCTCTGGTAAAACCTTCTGTGTTACAAAAAAAATAGATTAAAAATGAATTTCTGCAAAAAAAAAATGAAATTTGACAATTTCACCTCTACGTTGCTTTAATTCCTGTGAAACGTTTAAAGGGTTAAGAAACTTTCTAAATGCTGTTTTGAATACTTTGAGGGGTGAAGATTTTAAAATGGGGTGACTTTTTGGCGGTTTCTAATATATAAGGCCCTAAAAGCCGCTTCACAACTGAACTGGTCCCTGAAAACACAGCCTTTTGAAATTTTCTTGAAAATGTGAGAAATTGCTGCTAAAGTTCTAAGCCTTGTGACGTCATAGAAAAATAAAAGGACGTTCAAAAAACGATGCCAATCTAAAGTAGACATATGGGGGATGTTAATTAGCAACAATTTTGTGTGGTATAACGGCCTGTCTTACAAGCAGATACATTTACATTTAGAAAAATGCTAATTTTTGCAATTTTTCACAAAATTTTGGTGTTTTTCACTGGAAATATTGAATTTATCGAGCAAATTTTTCCACTATCATAAAGTCCAATGTGTCACGAGAAAACAATCTCAGAATCGCTTTGATAGGTCAAAGCGTTCCGGAGTTATTACCACATAAAGTGAAATATGTCAGATTTGAAAAAATGGGTCTGGTCCTGAAGGCCAAAATGAGCTTGGTCCTGAAGGGGTTAATACTTATTTTGTAAACGTTAAACAGAAAATGACAGAGGTAGCACTTATTTCAATAAAATATATATTAATATTAACGAAAAAACTAATTTCTTACTCCAGGAAGGCTGGGTTCACACATTAGGATATTTTCCTCAGTCAAAATGATGTCGCAATACCCATGAAGAATTTTGAGTCATGAACGATAAGTGTGATGGAACAGATTTCCTGTAATAACTTTTTTTTAGCAGGTAAGAATATTTTTTACATTTTAACCCCTTAACTTAATATCACATAACTGTACGTGATGAGGGTTAAGGAGAAATATGGAGCGAGCTCACGGGTTGAGCTCGCTCCATACACAGCGGGTGATGGCTGTGTTATGCAGCCGACACCTCACTGCAATGGGCGGAATCAAAGATCACTTTGATTCTGCCCGTTTAACATCTCAAATGCTGCGGTCAATCGTGACAGCGGAATGTAAAGTGTTATATTCAGGGGGGCACCCCCTCAAACACGCCATCGCCCCCCCCCCTGCAGCACGATCGGCCGGTAACAACAGTTGTTATGGCAACCTGGGGGCCTAACAAAGGCCCCCAGGAGTGCCATCTTTGTATTCCTTTGAAGCTCTGCCTCCGGCAGGGCTTTGAAGGAGACTGTCAGAATCACGATATACTGTAATACATTAGTATTGCAGTATATCATGCAAGCGATCCAAGTCTCCTAGGGGGACTAATAAAAAAGTAAAGAACAGTTAAATAAAGGGTTTTTTTATGTACCAAAAAAAATAAAGTATTAAAGGTTTAAAAAAAACATTTCCCATTTTTTCCCTAAATCAATGTTAAAAAAATAAAAGTTAATAGAACTGGTATCGCCGCGTCCGTAAAAGTCCAAACTATAACAATATAGCTTTGTATAACCCGCTTGGTGAGTTCCGTAAAAAAATTAATAATAAAACACGCAAATTGCTGGTTTTTGGTCAAAAAAAATGAAATAAAAAGTGATCAAAAAGTTACATATACCCCAAAATGGTATCAGTGAAAACTACATCTTGCCACGCTAAATTTAAGCCCTCACATCGCTAAATTGATGGGAAAATGAGAAAGTTATGGCTCTCAGAACATGGCGACACAAAAGATTTTTTTAATTTAGCAAATAGTTTATTTTTTTTAAAAGTGGTAAAACATAAAACACAACATATAAATTTGGTATCTGCGCCGTAATCGTATCAACCTGTAGAATAGAATTGTCAATGTAGTTTTTACTGCCTGATGGATGCGGTAAAGACAAAACCCCCCAAAAAATGGCGTAATCGCTTTCTTTTGCCCATTTCACCCCACAGATAATTTTTTTTCAAGCTTCCCAGTACATTATGCGGTACAATAAATGGTGTCATGAAAAACTACAAATTGTCCTGCAAAAAACAAGCCCTCATATGGCTATATAGATGAAAGAAAATAATAATAAAAAAAAATATATATATATATATATATTTGTATATATATATATATATATATATATATATATATATATATATATATATATATATATATATATATAAAAATTATAGCTTTTGGAATGTGGGGAGGAAAATCGAAAAAATTACAGGTGGGAAGGGGTTAAGTAGCTGATGATTGTCTACTGTGTCAGATCACAGATACTGCTGCACCTACATACGTACGTACATCACCAAATTCAGCAATTTTCCCACCGAATCTCATTCGACCCACCTACCAGAACTATCCTCCACACTTTCCCTAGTATCACAAATCCGCTGCCTCGGAATAGCCTTTGATTCTGCTCTGTCCTTCAGGCCATGCCTTTCAGCCCTTCTCCAGTCTGCTCTTGAGTTAACAAAAATGGTTACACGTGTGCTTATCCTTATCATATCCCTCCTAGACTATTGAAACTGTTAAATCGCCTCTCCCCTCATTCCTTTAATGCCTTTTCTCTCTGCCAGTCCCTTCACTGGCTACACATGATCTTGTAAATACAATTAGAAATACTGGCAATGATATACAAAGCAAAACCTGTCCCTTTCACACATCCCTGCCTTAATCTCCCGATGTAATCTCTGGTCCTCGTAGGACCTCCTTCTCTGATCGCCTCTGCAGCATAGGTGACAACCTGTAACAACCCTGTCTCCACTACACAACTATATAAGCAACTTCTAACCTTCCCTAATGTCTCCTTCCCCCTTCCCTCGTAGATTGTAAGTCCATTGCGGGTAGGGTCCTCTCTTCTTGTGTACCAGTCTGTCTCTCATTAAGCTCATGTTTATTGTGCTTTTTATCGTCTCATGTTATGTATTTAAACCCTTCTGTATTTCATATGTACATCTTCCTGGAATTAATGGCACTTTAAAATAAACTAAAAGAGTTCTTCTGAGAAGAGTGGGGAAAAAAAAATCCTCAAATAGGCACTGTATAAATTTATTTTGTAAGCGAAAATAAGAACCTTTTTATTATATTTCAAAAGAGAGGAGGAGGAAGAGGGTTGGCACTGGCCAAATTCAGACACAATGTTACATCTGCATGGAGATCCTTTCCATATAATATAGGGTCGGTTTTATTGTTTTGCACACCGGGTGCTCATCGACAAGTACACCATGCTGAATTGTAATACTAGAAGGTAGAAGAATCGAGACACTCACCGTTTGCGGCAATAAAACTTCTTTATTCATCAAGATCTTCGTCTGTATGGTGTGGAATAAACCTACCTAGCAGGAGCGTAGCTAAAGGATCATGGGCCCTGCTGCAAAAGTTCAGATTGGGCCCACCCTTACCCGCAACTTGTCTTTATGGCCAATGTCTGTGGCCCACCTGTAACTTACAGCTGCATCGCTGGGTTTCTTAAAGGGAATGTGTCGCAAATTAAACCTTTTTTTTTAAGTGTCGTTACTTATTTCTATGATATTTTTTACGTTTTTTGCTGTATTTTTTTTTTTTTTTCCGTATGGTGGAAAGTATTAAAAAATTAAATAATAATTTGACATGTTTTCCAATGTTGGCCACCAGGGGGAGCACTTCCCAGAATTACAGCAAAGTGAATAAGGCAAAGCAACCTGACTCACAGCTGCTGTAAATGTGGGAGGGAACCTCACCCCCCCTCTCACAAGCCAGGTAAAGGTGTCTTCAAATTGCTAAGCAGTGTCCGGCAGCCATTTGGGTGTGATTCTGCAGCTGGAAGAAGTTATAGGCCACACCAAAAGGCTAAGTGTATGTTCACACGCTCACTAAACAAAGGGAAAACCGCTCCTGATTTTCATCCATTTTTTAATCAAAATCGCGTTTTTTAACGGCCGTTTTTGGAGCTGTTTTTCTATAAAGTCAATGAAAAACGGCTCCAAAAACGTCCCAAGAAGTGATGTGCACTTCATTTTGGTCGGGCGTGTTTTACGTGCTGTTTTTGGAAAACTACCATGTAAAAAACGGCCTGTCGGAACAGAACGTCGTATTTCCCATTGAAACCAATGGGCAGATGCTTGTAGGCGTTCTGCTTCCGATTTTTCAGCTGAAAACATTGTGTGTGAACATACCCTTAGGGTATGGGCACACGCTTACTGCTATTACGTCTGAAATGACGGAGCTGTTTTCAGGAGAAAACAGCTCCGTCATTTCAGACGTAATTGCTCGTACTCGCGTTTTGCGAGGCGTCAATTACAGCCGTAATTTGGAGCTGTTCTTCATTGAATTCAATGAAAAACGGCTCAAATTACGTCCCAAGAAGTGTCCTGCACTTCTTTGGTGAGGCTGTTATTTTACGCGCCGTCTTTTGACAGTGACACGTAAAATTACAGGTCGTCGGCACAGTACGTCGGCAAACCCATTCAAATGAATGGGCAGATGTTTACCGACGTATTGGAGCCGTCTTTTCAGGGGTAAATCGAGGTGTACGCCTGAAAATAGGTCGTGTGAACCCAGCCTTAGGCGTTTTTGCGGACAGCGTTTTGCGCGCGCAAAAATCACTTGCCAGCTCCGTGTGTCATCCGTGTATGATGCGCGGCTGCGTGATTTTCGCGCAGCCGCCATCATAGAGATGATTCTAGCCAACGTCAGTCACTGTCCAGGGTGCTGAAAGAGTTAACTGCTCGGCAGTAACTCTTTCAGCACCCTCGACAGTGAATTCCGATCACTATATCTAGCAACCTGTTAAAAAAAGAAAGAGGTTCGTACTTACCGAGAACTTCCCGGCCGTTGCCTTGGTGACGCGCCCTTGGTGACGCGCCCTTGGTGACGCACCTCTCGACATCTGGCCCCACCTCCCTGGATGACGCCGCAGTCCATGTGACCGCTGCAGCCTGTGCTTTGCCTGTGATTGGCTGCAGCTGTCACTTGGACTGAATTGTCATCCCGGGAGGTCAGACTGGCGGAAGGAGCCGGGAGTTATCGGTAAGTCAGAACTTTTTTTTTTTAACACGTTCATTTATATTGCTATCGGAAGTCACTGTCCAGGGTGCTGAATCAGTTTAACTCTTTCAGCACCCTGGACAGTGACTATCTCCTGACGTCGCGTACCGGAATTTTTTTTGCCGGGTTCGACCAAAACGAGTTCGGCCGAACCCGGTTAAGTCCGGGTTTGCTCATCTCAAAGACACTCCGTTTGTGTAATGACCGGGGGGTAGGGAAACGGACAAGTGAGCCCTAATCTACCCGCCACTCTGTCCCTGCCTACTTGCCACGACCCGCCCTAGGCGACGGGGTACAACTGGGCGGCGGTCCCTGCACTCAGTAAGTGCACGACAAACACGACAAACATACAAGGGAATACAAGCAAGGGAAAGGGGCAGTTGCCCACGGCAACACCGTGAGCAACCAGAGTGGTGAACGAGCCGAGTCAAGCCAGGAGTGTGCGAGGTACCAAACGAAGAGCAGAAGAGTAGTCAGTAAGCCAGGGTCTGTATGGAGCAGGAACAAAATAGAAGGAGCTGTAGCTGGGCCAGGAAACCACACGAAAAAGAAGGAGGTCCTACGAGGGCGGGAGCTAGCTGAGTCTGGCCAGGCTGCGATAGGCTCTCCCACTCCTAAGCCTTACCCTTAGGAAGCTTAGCTCCTGGTACCAATTCGATAGCGCAATCGTATTCTCTATGAGTAGGTAACACTTCGGACGCCTCCCTAGAGAAAACATCAGCGAAGTCCTGAACAAACTCGGGTAGCGTATTCGCCTCCTCAGGGGGAGAAATAGAATTAACAGAAAAACATGACGTACAACATTCATTACCCCATTTGGTTAGCTCCCCAGTATTCCAGTCAAACGTGGGATTATGCAACTGCAACCAGGGAAGGCCTAGAACCAAATCGTACGATAATCCCTGCATCAACAGTACAGAGCATTGCTCCAAATGCATGGAGCCAACAAGGAGTTCAAAAACAGGGGTATGCTGTGTAAAATAACCATTAGCAAGAGGAGTGGAGTCGATACCCACTACCGGGACAAGT
The DNA here is from genome assembly GCF_050947455.1 of Rhinoderma darwinii. NCBI lineage: Eukaryota > Metazoa > Chordata > Amphibia > Anura > Rhinodermatidae > Rhinoderma > Rhinoderma darwinii. Next base: position 35,479,616 of record NC_134699.1, read on the forward strand.
TTAGGCAAATCAATCAGAGGCATAGCAAGAGACATAGCAAATTCCACAGACATAATATTAGTAGAGGACCCTGAATCCACGAAGGCACTGCCGGTAGCAGACCTACCACCAAAAGAGACCTGAAAGGGAAGCAAGATCTTAGCACGTTTCCTATTTACTGGAAATACCTGTGCGCCCAAGTGACCTCCCCGATGATCACTTAGACGCGGAAGTTCTCTGGCTGCATTCTTACGCTTAGGACAGTTGTTCACTTGATGCTTGTCATCCCCACAGTAGAAGCAGAGACCATTCTTCCTGCGGAATTCTCTACGTTGTTGGGGGGACACGGAGGCCCCGAGTTGCATGGGTATCTCTGAGTCTTTCCTGGAGGAACGAAGCAACGGAACTTCAGGAGGCATCATGGGGGAGTCGGAGGAGAAAACACATAAACGTTCATGTTGTCGTTCCCTGAGACGTCGGTCAAGTCGTACCGCTAAAGCCATAGCCTGGTCTAGGGAGTCAGAAGAGGGATAGCTAACTAGCAGGTCTTTCAGGGCATTCGACAGACCCAACCTAAACTGGCACCTTAAGGCAGGGTCATTCCACCGAGAAGCTACGCACCACTTCCTAAAGTCAGAGCAATACTCCTCAACAGGTCTCTTACCCTGACGTAAGGTCACCAGCTGACTCTCGGCAAAGGCAGTCCTGTCAGTCTCGTCATAAATAAGTCAGAGAGCAGAAAAGAAACCATCAACGGAGGAAAGTTCAGGGGCGTCAGGAGCCAAGGAGAAGGCCCACTCTTGGGGCCCTTCCTGGAGCCGGGACATAATTATACCCACCTGCTGGCTCTCAGAACCTGAGGAATGAGGCTTTAAACGAAAGTAAAGCCTACAACTCTCCCGAAAGGAGAGAAAAGCCCTCCGGTCCCCTGAGAACCGGTCGGGCAACTTGAGGTGGGGTTCAAGAGGTGCGGTGAGGGGAACTACCAAGGTAGCATCAGGCTGGTTGACCCTCTGAGCCAGGGCCTGGACCTGTAGGGAGAGACCCTGCATTTGCTGAGCCAGGGTCTCACGGGGGTCCATAGTGGTGTCAGGGACCAGGGTAGACTAGGTATGGGCTTGTTATTATGTAATGACCGGGGGGTAGGGAAACGGACAAGTGAGCCCTAATCTACCCGCCACTCTGTCCCTGCCTACTTGCAACGACCCGCCCTAGGCGACGGGGTACAACTGGGCGGCGGTCCCTACGCTCAGTAAGTGCACGAGACAAACAGACAAGGGTACACAAAGCTAAGGGAAATGGGGCAGTTGCCCACGGCAACACCGTGAGCAACAAGAGAGGTAAACGAGCCAAGTCAAACCAGGAGTGTACGAGGTACCAAACGCAGAGCAGGAGAGTAGTCAGTAAGCCAGGGTCAGTATGGAGCAGGATCAAATAGTAGAAGCTGTAGCTGGGCCAGGAAACCACACGAGAAGAATCACAAGCAAAGGAGGAACAGGAAAGGCAGGTATAAATAGACAGAGGGCGGGAGCTAGCTCTGTCTGGCCAGGCTGCGATAGGCTCTCCCACTCCTAAGCCTGCCATCCTGAGTGGTGGAAGATGGAGTCAGTCTCAGAGACATAGACTCAGGTGCAGACTGATTACCTATGGGCGTATCCACAGAAGTTGTGCCTGTCAGATCCTTTACACACAGGGTTGATTTTTTGGACATTGCAATTGAGGTGGATGATATAGGATGTCTTCAGACTGATGTATTCAGGAAGAAGACATCTGTTAATTCCCTACTCCATGCAACTTCTGCCCACAGCCAGTTGACAATTGGCGCCGTCCCTACTGGGCAGTTTTTGAGAATGAGGCGCATCTGTTCATCGAATGTGAACTTTGAGAAACAATCTAGGGATTTGCGAGAAAGATTCTTGGACAGGGGGTACAGTCACAGAAGTATTAAGAAAGGATATAGACGGGCACAACTCACGAGTCGGGATTCAATTTTACATCCATTGGGAATAAACAAAAAGACAAGTGATCAAAATAATATTCGATACATCACTACGTATAATAACCAATGGTATACGATGAAATCTATTTTGGATAACCATTGGCCAATTTTGCACCTTGAACCTGCTTTTGTGGGAAACCTATCCAAAAAAACCCCAATGACAGCTCGAAGGAGCATGAATCTTAAAGACATGCTAGTGAAGAGCCATTATGTACCGAGGCAACAAAACTTATTTTCATCAAGCAGTCCCAGACAGGGTTGTTACCCTTGTGGTGATTGCCTATCATGTACGAATATGGTCCGCACAACAACCTTCGTGTCAATGACAGAGAATAGGGTTTTTGAGATCCGACACTATATCTCTTGCAGCACAACGCACGTTATATATTACGCAACCTGTGACTGCCAGAAGGTATATGTTGGTTTGACCTCAAGACAATTAAGGATTAGGGTAAGAGAACATGTGCGTGACATAGTCGCTGCTAAGGGTGTCGAGGACCTTACACTCCTTAAAACAATCCCCAGACACTTTAAAATACACCATGCCTGTGACCCAAAATCTTTCAAGGCATTGATAGAGTTTTTTTGTGGCATTAGAGGTGGGGATGTTAAGAAATTGTTGGCTCAGAGGGAATGTAAGTGGATTATTACCCTTGGTACAATGGCCCCTGTTGGTTTGAACGAGACATTAAGTTTTGCCTCATTCCTTTAAACTCTCTATCTTTATTTGTTTTTTAACCTTTTTAATCTGTATATCTACTAATATATGTTTTTGTTCTGTTTAGTTTTTTATTCTACTCCTCCATATCAGAGTATGTCTGATTTACTTATGGTCACCATACGTGGGACGTGAGAGGCTGGATTTATGTGGAGAGACTCTTCTTCTTTCTCTACACCTCGGAACATGATGGGACCATTTGGAGCGTGTCCACACGTTGTCGATATTTTATTATCTGTCATTGCATTTGTATTAATGGATTCATTATAAAAATCGCAGTATATAATGAATATTCTCTTATGTAGACTTTTATTCTCCTGATGTAATACTTATATTTTTCTCTGTATGTATGTAATTTTAATTAGTTACTTATATATATATATATATATATATATATATATATATATATATATATATATATATATATATATATATATATATATATATATCAGTTTATTAATGTATGGGTATCCACGCGGAATACATATGTGGAAATAGTATCCGTCTTTTACCTTGTCTGCATTCTTCTTGGATATTTAGTAATTGTGAGACAGTGACAGGTAAAGTCATTGAGGGAAGGTATATTTCCCCTAGAATCCTGTCATATGTATCCTAGGCTCCAGGGAATGAGTAGTTCTTGCAATAGAAAGCTCTAGTTTTCCAATCTCGGCTTAAGGAAAAGCCGGAAAAAAGGGCCTGGAGTTGGATTGGAGAAGAGCAGGGCGGGTTCCCCAATCCCTAGTCCATCTCTGTTTGTAGGACAAGGCTGCTTCTCAATTAGCTGCACCTGTAGCCTGTGTATAAAAAGGTGCAGACACAGTGTGTGGGAGTCTCACCCCTGACTCAGACTGGAGACTACTAAGGCTGGAGTAGCCTGTATGCTATGTGAGTAAAGACCTGTGTTACTTTGTGTCCAGTGTCTGGTAGGAAGGCACTTGGTATAGTTAGATAATACCTTGTTTAGTTAGTGCTCAGACGAGCAGGATTTATTTTGTATTTTGCCTTGTTGTACAAAAGGCTGTTTCTTTGACAAGAATAAAAACACAGGCAAAGCCCTGTTATGACTTTTAATGCACGGTGTCTCTGGCTACAAAGAAACCGCTGTACCAACCTCTCCTGATGCTAAACCCTCACATATGGTGGCCGATGCGGGCACGGTCTTAAAGAGACATACACCTATTTAAAAGGACTTTTGCTGCTCCAAGTGGAAAATCGTTGCTAGGGGCAACAACATAATTTTTCTCCCCGAGAGTGCTTGGAAGTGTATGTCTTGGGTGAAGGCGGCAACAGGGCAATAAAATGACACAAGAAGTATGCAGTGAAATTTAAAGGGCCAGAAGCCCAATTAAAGAGACTGTTTTTCCATTGCAATGGGTCTTATGGAGGAACTCCTCAAACAAATGGTGCAGTTGAATGCAGAGCTGCAGGAAACAAATGCCAAACAGAGGGAGGATAACCAAAGGGTCCTGGCACAGTTGGAAGCAAATGGAGAGTCTTTAAGGGCACAAGTACTGTCCAAGGATGCACAGCCTTCCAAGCCAAGTGGATTCTTTTCAACGTCCGCTGCATTGATGCCGGGTACTCCTGACGTGTTGCAGACAGTTTGCACAAAAGAGCAACGAGCATGCATACCTGTGATACAGGCTGTGAGGACCGTTGCTAAGGGCAACCACCCGGACTAATGGTGGGAATCTTTGCAAGCGGACTATTGTCTGGATGGAAAAGGTGTTCCCAAGCAATGTTGGGCAGCTGTTAAAAAGCCAAGTGTGCTGAATCGCACAGATGTGGTTGCTAGGAGCAACCAACCCCGACAGCATGTGGCTGTTGTTCAGCAGAAGGAGCGCTGTTGGAGATGCCATCGAGCGGATGGATGTGCACCTGATTGTTCTCTGGTCAGGAGGCCAGAGAGAGCGCAAGAGAAGACACGTGAAGTGTTGGTTGGTGGGATTCCGCTACTGGTCCATCTGGATCTTCGCCAAGAGGTCTCGAGGGTGCATCCGGACATTTTGCTGTTCGTGAGGAAGGATCCTGAGATGGGTGAGACCGTTCTGATTGACTTTGAAACTGATGTTGGGACTGTGCAGCACAGACTTATAAAATGTCAGGAACTTGATGAGGAGTTTGTGCTGGGAAGGAACTTCCCTCATTTTTGGCAGTTGTGGGAGAAAGGCAATATCTCCGATAAGCATTACAGGGAAAAGTCCTCTGCAGGGTGTGCTGCTCCACTGCCAGAAAGGGAAAATGCCCCAGTTGTAATGATGTCAAGTAATAATGTGATTCAGGAAATGCCTGCTAAAAATGACGCACATGTATTTGATGCACTGCTTTTATGTGATGACACTAGTGAAATGTCAAAAATTGTGCCTAACGTGTCTTTAACCCTTGAGTATGTCACACAGCCTGAGCAGGTTAATGCATTGTGTGAACAGGCTGTTAAAGAAACATCAGCCGAGACAGAAGAGGGGATTAGTTCAAGTGTGCCCCTTGAAGCTGTAATTGAGAAAGTCGAGCGTGTCACATGTGATGTGCGTACGGTTACTGATGGTAATCCAGAGGATGTGTCCTTGGAAACAGATGTGCCAGGTGTATCTGAGATTTCCCTAGAGGTTGGGATTGTTGATGGTGGTAACCTGGAGTACAGCCCTGCCATACCTAGTGATGAAAATGTGCCTGGTGCAATAGAGGTGACTGCAGCACCTTTAGAAATGTTGCCCCCTACAGGTCATTCCTATGCTGTAGAAACTGAGATTGATGTAACGCTCACTCATTCCATGGGGATGGGGGAAGTACAGGAGGTAGACTTCAAGTCGTGTTTACTGGATGCTACTATAGTGTATGCTTCTGTCCCTGATATTACTTGTGATGTAAAACAGGTTACTAATGGCTCAAGTGTGCCCCTGGAGGTCATGGTTCACAATAACAAGACTGTTGCATGTGATGTGTCCACTGTTCCTAATGGCAACCAGCTGTATGCTGCTGCGATGGATGACAATGGGCTTACTGCTGTGATGTGTGAGTGGAGTGGTGATAAACTCTACAGGTATGAGAATGTGGTTGGAGTCACCTCAGAGTCAGCTGAGTCCAGCAGCAGTGATCCACCTTTTTATTTGAGCGATCACACCAGTGTGAATGTAGCCCTAAGTGACGCACATGAGTTCCTGGACAGTGGAGTCAGTGAGGTGTGTGCGCTGGTGGCTGTGGCCTCGGTCACTAATGAACCGCCCAGTAGTGAACCAGATGTACATGAAAACATTACCCTAGAGGTTGGGGCTGTCAATGGTAACAATGAGGACACTACTGCCACGTATAGTGTGAGAAGGGTTACTACTTCCCCCTTAGAAGTTCTGCCCCCTGCAGGTCTTTCAGATGTAGACGTTGAGACCCATGTAGCGCCCACACTTTCCCAGGAGGTAACGGGAGCAATAGAGGTGGTCTTCCAGGCTGGTTTAATAGATACTAATGCAGAGTGTGCTTTAGCCATGGAAGCTGCATGTGACACCAAACAGGATGCGGGCCCTAACGCTGCTGCAGAGACGACCACTACCGAGTCTGATAGAAGTAACCCAGAGGGGTCGGGTCAGTGCGGTGAAAAATTGTCTCTGGACGGACAGTCTGAGCATTTAAATGCTGAGATGAAAAACTCCAAGATGGAGGGGAGTATAGCGTCTGAAAGTGGTTTGGTAGATAGTACGGTGTATACCAAAACTCACGAGATGAGTGTTACTGAACACTATGAGCCAGGGTCTAAACCAAGGGGTGACACACAAAGCCACTTCATGGATGCGGAAAGGTCCATGAATGTAGGGCACAACACAGGTAAATACGGCTGTGATCAGCAAAAGCTAGTAGTGCCTACAAGGGATGAGGATGCTAGGCATGCCAACATAGACGAGTTGCAGGAGCACCTGTCTAATACACCCAGGGGTGATTATCAAATGGCTGTTACTGTAGGGGTGACCCTAAGTGTGATTATGTCCCAACGTAGGAGCTTTGACCCTGGAGGGAGGTTGAAATGTGATCAGTCCTATGGCCTTTATCAAAGGGGGGGAGGATATGTGAGACAGTGACAGGTAAAGTCATTGAGGGAAGGTATATTTCCCCTAGAATCCTGTCATATGTATCCTAGGCTCCAGGGAATGAGTAGTTCTTGCAATAGAAAGCTCTAGTTTTCCAATCTCGGCTTAAGGAAAAGCCGGAAAAAAGGGCCTGGAGTTGTATTGGAGAAGAGCAGGGCGGGTTCCCCAATCCCTAGTCCATCTCTGTTTGTAGGACAAGGCTGCTGCTCAATTAGCTGCACCTGTAGCCTGTGTATAAAAAGGTGCAGACACAGTGTGTGGGAGTCTCACCCCTGACTCAGACTGGAGACTACTAAGGCTGGAGTAGCCTGTATGCTATGTGAGTAAAGACCTGTGTTACTTTGTGTCCAGTGCCTGGTAGGAAGGCACTTGGTATAGTTAGATAATACCTTGTTTAGTTAGTGCTCAGACGAGCAGGATTTATTTTGTATTTTGCCTTGTTGTACAAGAGGCTGTTTCTTTGACAAGAATAAAAACACAGGCAAAGCCCTGTTATGACTTTTAATGCACGGTGTCCCTGTCTCTGGCTACAAAGAAACCGCTGTACCAACCTCTCCTGATGCTAAACCCTCACATAATATATACTCACTATAATGATTTATTAAATATTATTGCTGACCTTTATATTTTAGTCAGCATCTTATCACTATATGTTTTTTGTTTTCTTTTTGTCACCTATTTTTATTTAGATGAGTACTTGTCTATTATGGCCTATAATTTGTCATTCTTTAATATTTTTATTTATCACTTGTTTCATCAGGATATATTCTTCTACTTTTGAATGTTTCTGCTCATTGATACTTTTGAGACTTTTTATCTCAGTATAATGTGTCTGTGTACATTTGCGGTGGATGATATTTTTATGATTATAAAATGGCCCACATTCTAAATGGGAGATTAATTGCTTCTGACTTTTTCCAAGCAATCAATAAGCTTTACTATCGCTTCTTACCTTGTTTTCTGTCTGTGTGTGTCGAGCCTGTCGTCTCTGGACCTCGCTCGTGCTGTTTGATTGTACCTGTCTGCGCGTGTGCGGTTTCCGGAGCCGCTCATGCGTGGTCGGGTCCCAATGGCTCGGTGCTGGAGTCTCACGATGATTTGACTGTGGCACACGCGGCTGAACATATTCAGGTCCCTATTGGCCCCTTTTGGTCAGCTGGTCTCTTGACCTATTACATTTAAGAGGTCTAATTAATACGATTCAGAACACCCCTTGAAAAAGCTATCTACGCGAAACGCGCGTTGGGGTTTCTCCACACTTGGGAGTCGTCACATCTGAGGAGCCACATGGGTTAGTAACTGATTCAGGTTTACTACTAATTGATGATCTGTTATGCTATTTGCCCGGCTATCTGTACATTTAATTGAGGTTTGGACAGGCTGTATGGACTATTCTGTCCTCTGAATAATTATTAAGTGGGTGTAGATTAGACTAATCTGTAGTCATTACTTATGTCATCCTCCACTATCTTTTACAAAGACTCATTGCACTGGGGATACAACATACTTTTTTGGACATGAATACTCTGTTAGTCCTTGCCGTACTTTTATAATGTATTTACTTTTGGGCAAATGATGACAATCTTCTCTGGGAACTTTCCCATTCCTGTGTACACATAAATTACTACTGTGGTTCAATTTTTTTTCTCCTATTTTTGGAGATATGCAGTGATTCGATTTGTAGTCTGTATTTTAACCATGTATTTCGTATTGTCCAATAAAATTTGGAATTTTCTATGCAACTGGCTTTTTATGGCTCAATAGTATTTGACTCCTTTTTCTTGTGTATGTATTTAAGTGGTATTTGGAGTTTCTATTCCGACATCGGGGAGCATAGAAATCCGCACTTGCTGGTAGCTTAACCCAAATTACTTTAAAGTCCCATGAGACATTTGTTGATAATATTGTGTATTGGTGGTAGTAGAGGTAGCCATTCAACACAGACAGCAAGGGTGGTAGACTGGTAGTAGTAGTAGTAGTAGCAGCACATTAAAAAAAGAGACTGGACGACAATCACAGGACAAAGCCCTGTGGTGGGGCAGGCCTCAGGCCTGCTTGTAGCAGACGGGCGGCAGTGGAGGTGTATTGGTGGTAGTAGAGGCAGCCATTCAACACAGACAGGAAGGGTGGTAGACTGGTAGTAGTAGTACAGCACATTAAAAAAAGAGACTGGACGACAGTCACAGAACAAAGCCCTGTGGTGGGGCAGGCCTGCCTGTAGCAGACGGCACTGGGGGTGGATTGGTGGTAGAAGTAGTAGCAGCACCAACAGCGGCACATTAAAAAAAGAGTGGACAGGACAGAATCCCGTAGTAGTAGGCGGCAGTAGCATGCGGCAGCAGCAGCAGCAGCAGCAGCAATGTGAGATCTAATCAGTGGCATCAGGCACAGGGGTTTTAAAATCCTCACCGATCCACGCTTGATTCATTTTCAGAAACGTGAGATTTTCCAAGCTGTTGGCGGACAATCTTGTTCGCTTAGGGGTGATGAAGCCCCCTGCCGCGCTGAATACCCTCTCTGACGCTACACTGGAGGGTGGACAAGACAGTACACCCATGGCAAACTGGGCCAGTTCTTGCCAATGAGCCAATCTGCTGACCCAGAAGTCCATGGGGTCTGGGATCAGCATTTCTGATGGAGAAAGGGCACAGTCCAGGTATGAGTGAACATGGTTGTTTAGGTGCTGCACCTGGTGATGGTGAACATCCCTTTGGTGACTACGATGTGTGTCAGGTCGGGGTATTGATGTAAAAATGTTGTCATCATATTTTCCAAACTGAATTGGCTGCTGCTGCTGCCGCTGCTGCCGCCTATTGCAGAGGTAGCTCTGCCAGAGGCGGTGGAACGATGAGACAGTGGGGAGCGGAGAGTGGCCCCCCGGTCAGACATGGTTGCAGCAGGTGTTTGCCGTTTGAATGCCGTGACAAGCTGGCTGCATAGCTTCTCTCGATAATAAGCCAATTTTGCCTCCCTCTCGGAAGGCGCAAAAAACTCCCCTATTCTGACTTTATACCGAGGGTCTAAAAGTGTGGCTATCCAGTAGTCATCTCTTTGCTTCATGCTAACAATACGACAGTCAGCGCGCAAGTAACGAAGCATACAGCTCGCCATCCTAGCCAGCGTTTCAGAGGGCCCGGTTGGTTCCATCTCCGCCCCATACTGCCATGGTTGTCCATCATCAAGGTCGTCGTCAGACTCGTCATCACCACCATCACTGTCATGTTGTGCAGCTACCTCGTCCCCTATCCCTTCCTGTGATTCCATCTCCAAATCCAGCTCCTCTTCAGGTCCTGTTTCCTCATCCTCCTCCTCCTCCTCCTCAACATCCATAGCCAGATGTGATCCTTCCTCCATCCTTTGCTGAATCATCGCTGTGAGCGTTTGCTCCATAATGAATATCAGCGGCATAACATCGTTCATTCCCGCTAACGTCACGGCTCACAAATCGTGTGGCCTCTTCAAAGGGCCTCAAAACGCAACATGCGTCTCTAACCAGCTGCCAGTGCCTGAGCTCGAAATTACACTGGCTCCAAACGCTGCCCATCTGCTGCATCAGGAAATCATTCACGGCTTTCCGCTGTTCGTACAGACGGTCCAACATGTGCAGGGTGGAATTCCAGCGTGTTGGAACGTCGCAAATCAGGCTGTGTTCTGGGAGATTGTTTTGATGCTGCAAGTCCAGGAGGGCGTGCTTAAAGGTAATGTGTTGCCAGAAAAACATGATTTTTTTTTTTTTTATTAAACATTTAGTGTGTAGGTGATTAAACATTGTTCAAATTTTTTTTATTTTTTTCACGAGTCAGGAAATATAAATTAATTCTAATTTATAATATTTCCCATTGCTGGTCACTAGATGGAGCTATTCCCAAAATTGCAAAATTGGGTAAAAAGCCCTCGCTCTAGTGAGCTCTCAGCACCCCCCCCCTCCTTTATCCTGGCTAGTGCCGGGATAAACGAGGGGTTTGAACGGTCTAACCTCCTACACTGTGTCGCCATTTTTTGAGCTAACACACAGTGTAGTAGGTTTACATACAGTAGTAAACACACACAAACACGAACATACATTGAAATCTCTTACCTGCTCCTGCCGCCGCGGCTCCCTCCGGCCCGTCCGCTCCGTCTGCTGCCGCTGGTCCAAGTGCACAAGTCCGGAAGCCGCGACCGGAAGTAGTAATATTACTGTCCGGCCGCGACTTCCGGTCCACAGGAAAATGGCGCCGGACGGCGCCAATTTCAAGTTGGACTGTGTGGGAGCGGCGCATGCGCAGTTCCCACACAGACGGCGTACACAGAAGTGGATGGGACGGGACCCGTTCGCAGTCTCTATGGGACTGTGGCTGCCGTATTCCATGTCTGTATGTGTCGTTAATCGACACATACAGAAATGGAACAAAAAATGGCAGCCCCCATAGAGAAGAAAAAGTGTAAAAATAAGAAAAAGTAAAACACAAACACACAAATAAATATAAACGTTTTTAATAAAGCACTAACATCTTTAACATATTAAAAAAAAAATTGTGATGACACTGTTCCTTTAAATGCATACGAACGTCTAAAGCGAAAGCAAACCCTCCTGGACATGGCCAGCACACCCTTCAAACAAACATATGACTTTAAGAAGCGTGTTATGACCAGATTGATCACATGTGCCATGCAAGGAGCGTGTGTCAGGTGACCTAGACGCAGTGCAGCCACAACGTTCTTCCCGTTATCGGAGACAACATTGCCTAGTGTGAGTTTCAGAGGAGACAGCCAGCGTGCGATTTCCTCCTTGATGCACAGCAGCAGCTCCTGCACTGTGTGGCTTTTCTCGCTCAGGCTCAGCAGGTGTAAGACAGCGTTGTGGCGCTTCACCTTGCACCTGTGAAAAGAGGAGGGAGAAGGAGTGGAAGATACGCTGTGTCCTGTCGGGGACGGGAAGACCTCCAAGGAGGAAGGCAAGGAGGAGGAGGAGTAGGAGGAGGAGGATGGTAGGCGCCTGGTGTCCGGAGTTGAACCAGAAAGATACAAGCGTGGAGGTGGTAATGCTTTGCATTGCTGCGGTGGTGCATCGGACTGCAAAATATTGACCCAGTGGGCCGTGAAAGACATGTACTGTCCCTGCCCATAGTTGCTGCTCCACGTGTCGACGGTGGCATGTACCCTGCTGCACACGGATAATTGCAAGGACTGGCACACCTTTTCCTCCACATGCTTGTGCAAGGCAGGGACAGCTGTTTTGGAGAAGTAATGTCGGCTAGGTATTCGCCACCTAGGCTGAGCGCACGCCATCAATTGCTTGAAGCTGGCAGAGTCGACCAGGTGGTACGGCAGCGACTGCACCACCAACAACTTAGCCAGGTGTGAATTAAGCCGCACGACAAGTGGATGACTGGGTATATATTGTTGCTTATTGGACAACGATTCCGTAATGGATAAATGGAGGAACACTAGATGACAGTGATGATGTTGATGACAATGACATGGTGGATAAGGCCTGGCTACTACTTAGATGACAGGGACTCGGAGCAGCAGATGCAGCAGCAGCGGCAGAGGGGTCTTCATTAGATGTACATGATGATGGTGGGGCATGTCGATTGTCCCACATGGCCTTGTGATGCCGCTCCATGTGTTTACGTAGAGCGGTAGTTCCTACATTGCTGCCCTGCCCACGCCTTACTTTCTGCTTGCAGATACGGCACTGTGCCATGTTTTCGTCCTCCGGGAAGGTACAGAAAAATTGCCACACGGCAGAGTACCGTAAAGAGGTAGTACCACGTCGTCCACCACCGCCACCACCACCACCCGAGCTTGCCCCTTGTCTGGCAGGCTTTTTTCGGGAGCCTACACCAGCATCAGTGTCGCCGTCACCGGCTCCTGAGCTGACCCTACCGCTGCAACGTTTTGCAGATTGACTTCTGCCCCTACCTCGGCTTGGCTGTTTATATAACGGCCAGTGCCGCCACTACTACCCTCCTCTGACGCCGTCATCACCTCGTCACTTATATTTATATATGTATCACTCAAAAATTATAATATAAATATACCCATAAGTTTATACACAATAAATTTCAATAAATCAATAAATAAATATCCAATTAGTGTAAATATACATTAAAACTTCCGTGACAAAATTTATTATTATTAAATAATGTGCATACATATTTACATTTTCTACATATCTTACATACATATAAATATATGATCAATATAACCACTCATACATATATAAAACCATACACATATAATTCATACGGATACAGCCATGTATTATATTCATATCTTCGCATCTTCCTTATATGATCATCGGCACTAATCAATTTCTTTTCTCTGTATCACTCTCGACAGGAATCCATTATATCGACACTAACCGCAAAATTAAAAGCAGCATTAGTCTTACACATAGTAATTTACAAAAAGGATGCAAAACTTAGTGATTCGTTCAGACCCCTAGGGGACATGGTATCCAAAGTAACAATCCATTTCAATTCCTTTCTCATTAAATTCTTCCCAATATCCCCCCCGCGGTTCCCAGCATAAATCCGGTCAATGCCCTTAACTTTCAAGAGTCTCCAATTACTATCATGGAACTCCTTGAAGTGCCTTGCAAGAGTCTTGCTCCTGTCACCAAAAAGGGCCTCATCGAATCCTTCATGTCTATATTGAATGCCCTTAATGTCCCTAATGTGTTCCATTATCCGTATTTTTAGCTCCCTTGAGGTCATTCCTATGTATATCTTGTTACAAGGACAACGTGCGTGGTAGATGACATTCTTAGTATTACAGTTAATAAAATGTGCAAGTTTATAAACTTTAGTGCAATCCGCGCCGGAAAATGAATCCGTTCTCTCCATACTTTGACAGGCTCCACATTTACCACATGTCACATCCACATCCAATAAATATCTTTTTGCAAGGCACTTCAAAGAGTTCCATGATAGTAATTGGAGACTCTTGAAAGTTAAGGGCATTGACCGGATTTATGCTGGGAACCGCGGGGGGGATATTGGGAAGAATTTAATGAGAAAGGAATTGAAATGGATTGTTACTTTGGATACCATGTCCCCTAGGGGTCTGAACGAATCACTAAGTTTTGCATCCTTTTTGTAAATTACTATGTGTAAGACTAATGCTGCTTTTAATTTTGCTGTTAGTGTCGATATAATGGATTCCTGTCGAGAGTGATACAGAGAAAAGAAATTGATTAGTGCCGATGATCATATAAGGAAGATGCGAAGATATGAATATAATACATGGCTGTATCCGTATGAATTATATGTGTATGGTTTTATATATGTATGAGTGGTTATATTGATCATATATTTATATGTATGTAACAACAAAAGCTTGATAAAGGTCCTATTGTTGGACAGAAACGTCGCTGTTTGTTGGCTGAATAAACCACTTTATTTTCACCACTTTGAGTGCTGCAAGATCTCTACTTTTTTATATGTATGTAAGATATGTAGAAAATGTAAATATGTATGCACATTATTTAATAATAATTAATTTTGTCACGGAAGTTTTAATGTATATTTACACTAATTGGATATTTATTTATTGATTTATTAATATTTATTGTGTATAAACTTATGGGTATATTTATATTATAATTTTTGAGTGATACATATATAAATATAATTAATGGTTATTATTGTGGGGGATATATATGTATAAATGTGTTTGTACTATATTATTAAATTAATCTTACATTTATTTTATTGTAAATATATTATATATTTATTTATGTGTATGTCATGTAGTGTTATTTCATTTCACTTTATTTTTGGATCCGTGCTGCTCATCCTGATCGGTACCCGTGATTTACTGTTATGGGTTTCGTTTGGGATCAGCATCTATGAATCCAATTACCTATTACTGTGCACTTTATATTTATATACAATTAAGGGTCTGGTCCGTTTTTTTGGTCCTCTTAAATTATTTTTCATGGGTGGTTTTAATACACATGATATGTTATGTTGGATCCTGTATGTTACGTTTAATCACATCTAATCATTATGTGTATGATACATTATAAGTAATGAATTTCTTAGTACTATAATGAGGATATTTGTGGTCAGTCATGTATATTTATTTATTTATATATTTATATAATTATTTGTTGTGCAATCTAATTTTGGATTTAATTTTACGGTTATTAATGATATTTTCGCAATATTCCGGTTTATTATCATGTGCATATACATATGTATTATTGATAGCTTTTGACAGTTCCAAGGATCGGATTTAGGACACTTTCCCCTAATGACAGTGTGCTTCCTGCTTCACCTGTTGGGTACTTGATGGGTGCGCATGCGGGTCGCGTGATCTCTCATGCGTCGGACCGGAAATTGTCTCTAGGTCTGAGAACGAGTCCTGGTTTCCAGGTATGAACTTCCGGCCGTGACGCGGATGGTCTGACGCGTTGGGGATTGGCGTGACCTGTCATGCGCCGCTTTACATCACCTCATTTGGAGGTGTACTTAAGAGGGGAATCATCAGGCATACTTCACCTCCTGACGAAGGAAGCGAAACGCGCGTCGAGGTGGTCCTTGGATCGGAGTGTGTTTCTTAATCATGTCCACTTCAGGTAAATGACGATCTATTTAGACTTTTGTAGACTTTGATACACTTTTTCATTATATTGAGTCATATCTTGCCGTCTTAGTTGATCATTCTAGATATTGGATCTTCTGGCTATTCTACTTATATGTCTCATGCTATCATCTTGCTATATCATATGGTCATTTCCGTGGGACTTGATGCACATTCCCATCTGGGGTGTTTTTAGTTTTTTGTATTTTAGATGTATGTTTTTTGTGGGTAACTTCTCCCGTATGGGATAATAAAGATTTACATATTTTATTTTTTGCCTACTTGGTGTTATTTTTTTACATCAGGTATATTTTTGGATTTCTGTATTGCAAGTTGGATTGTTTGTTATGTTAACGGCCGGGGATGAGCCCCTTCTAAAAGCGTATTCACACACTGACACTGGCTTGGCAAATGGCAATGAATGAGAATTTCTATCAGCCACGCCGCAGTGCAATCAGGGAATGCTGGGCCTTGTAGTACTACTAATACTACCACAAAGGCTGCCTGTATTGCAAGTTGGATTGTTATTTGTTTGTTATGTTAACGGCCGGGGATGAGCCCCTTCTAAAAGCGTATTCACACACTGACACTGGCTTGGCAAATGGCAACGAATGAGAATTTCTATCAGCCACACCGCAGTGCACTCAGGGAATGCTGGGCCTTGTAGTAGTACTACTACTACTACTACTACAAAGGCTGCCTGTATTGCAAGTTGGATTGTTATTTGTTTGTTATGTTAACGGCTGGGGATGAGCCCCTTCTAAAAGCGTATTCACACTGACACTGGCTTGGCAAATGGCAAAGAATGAGAATTTCTATCAGCCACGCCGCAGTGCACTCAGGGAATGCTGGGCCTTGTAGTACTACTACTACCACTACTACAAAGTCTGCCTGTATTGCAAGTTGGATTGTTATTTGTTTGTTATGTTAACGGCTGGGGATGAGCCCCTTCTAAAAGCGTATTCACACTGACACTGGCTTGGCAAATGGCAATGAATGAGAATTTCTATCAGCCACGCCGCAGTGCACTCAGGGAATGCTGGGCCTTGTAGTACTACGTCTACTACAAAGGCTGCCTGTATTGCAAGTTGGATTGTTATTTGTTTATGTTAACGGCCGGGGATGAGCCCCTTCTAAAAGCGTATTCACACTGACACTGGCTTGGCAAATGGCAATGAACGAGAATTTCTATCAGCCACGCCACAGTGCACTCAGGGAATGCTGGGCCTTGTAGTACTACTACTACTACAAAGGCTGCCTGTATTGCAAGTTGGATTGTTATTTGTTTGTTATGTTAATGGCCGGGGATGAGCCCCTTCTAAAAGCGTATTCACACACTGACACTGGCTTGGCAAATGGCAATGAATGAGAATTTCTATCAGCCACGCCGCAGTGCACTCAGGGAATGCTGGGCCTTGTAGTACTACGTCTACTACAAAGGCTGCCTGTATTGCAAGTTGGATTGTTATTTGTTTGTTATGTTAACGGCCGGGGATGAGCCCCTTCTAAAAGCGTATTCACACTGACACTGGCTTGGCAAATGGCAATGAATGAGAATTTCTATCAGCCACGCCGCAGTGCACTCAGGGAATGCTGGGCGTTGTAGTACTACTACTACTATAAAGGCTGCCTGTATTGCAAGTTGGATTGTTATTTGTTTGTTATGTTAACGGCCGCGGATGAGCCCCCTCTAAAAGCGTATTCACACTGACACTGGCTTGGCAAATGGCAACAAATGAGAATTTCTATCAGCCACGCCGCAGTGCACTCAGGGAATGCTGGGCCTTGTAGTACTACGTCCACTACAAAGGCTGCCTGTATTGCAAGTTGGATTGTTATTTGTATGTTATGTTAACGGCCGGGGATGAGCCCCTACTAAAAGCGTATTCACATACTGGCTTCTCAAATGGCAATGAATGAGAATTTCTATCAGCCATGCTGCGGTGCACTCAGGGAATGCTGGGCATTGTAGTACTACTACTACTACTACTACTACTACTACTACAAAGGCTGCCTGTATTGCAAGTTGGATTGTTATTTGTTTGTTATGTTAACGGCCGGGGATGAGCCCTTCTAAAAGCGTATTCACACAACACTGGCTTGGCAAATGGCAATGAATGAGAATTTCTATCAGCCACGCCGCGGTGCACTCAGGGACTGCTGGGCGTTGTAGTACTACTACTACTACAAAGGCTGCCTGTATTGCAAGTTGGATTGTTATTTGTTTGTTATGTTAACGGCCGGGGATGAGCCCCTTCTAAAAGCGTATTCACACTGACACTGGCTTGGCAAATGGCAATGAATGAGAATTTCTATCAGCCACGCCGCAGTGCACTCAGGGAATGCTGGGCCTTGTAGTACTACGTCCACTACAAAGGCTGCCTGTATAGCAAGTTGGATTGTTATTTGTTTGTTATGTTAACGGCCGCGGATGAGCCCCCTCTAAAAGCGTATTCACACTGACACTGGCTTGGCAAATGGCAACAAATGAGAATTTCTATCAGCCACGCCGCAGTGCACTCAGGGAATGCTGGGCCTTGTAGTACTACGTCCACTACAAAGGCTGCCTGTATTGCAAGTTGGATTGTTATTTGTATGTTATGTTAACGGCCGGGGATGAGCCCCTACTAAAAGCGTATTCACATACTGGCTTCTCAAATGGCAATGAATGAGAATTTCTATCAGCCATGCTGCGGTGCACTCAGGGAATGCTGGGCATTGTAGTACTACTACTACTACTACTACTACTACTACTACTACTACTACTACAAAGGCTGCCTGTATTGCAAGTTGGATTGTTATTTGTTTGTTATGTTAACGGCCGGGGATGAGCCCTTCTAAAAGCGTATTCACACAACACTGGCTTGGCAAATGGCAATGAATGAGAATTTCTATCAGCCACGCCGCGGTGCACTCAGGGACTGCTGGGCGTTGTAGTACTACTACTACTACTACAAAGGCTGCCTGTATTGCAAGTTGGATTGTTATTTGTTTGTTATGTTAACGGCCGGGGATGAGCCCCTTCTAAAAGCGTATTCACACTGACACTGGCTTGGCAAATGGCAATGAATGAGAATTTCTATCAGCCACGCCGCAGTGCACTCAGGGAATGCTGGGCCTTGTAGTACTACGTCCACTACAAAGGCTGCCTGTATAGCAAGTTGGATTGTTATTTGTTTGTTATGTTAACGGCCGGGGATGAGCCCCTTCTAAAAGCGTATTCACACACTGACACTGGCTTGGCAAATGGCAATGAATGAGAATTTCTATCAGCCACGCCGCAGTGCACTCAGGGAATGCTGGGCCTTGTAGTACTACGTCTACTACAAAGGCTGCCTGTATTGCAAGTTGGATTGTTATTTGTTTGTTATGTTAACGGCCGGGGATGAGCCCCTTCTAAAAGCGTATTCACACTGACACTGGCTTGGCAAATGGCAATGAATGAGAATTTCTATCAGCCACGCCGCAGTGCACTCAGGGAATGCTGGGCCTTGTAGTACTACGTCTACTACAAAGGCTGCCTGTATTGCAAGTTGGATTGTTATTTGTTTGTTATGTTAACGGCCGGGGATGAGCCCCTTCTAAAAGCGTATTCACACTGACACTGGCTTGGCAAATTGCAATGAATGAGAATTTCTATCAGCCACGCCACAGTGCACTCAGGGAATGCTGGGCCTTGTAGTACTACGTCCACTACAAAGGCTGCCTGTATTGCAAGTTGGATTGTTATTTGTTTGTTATGTTAACGGCCGGTGATGAGCCCCTTCTAAAAGCGTATTCACACTGACACTGGCTTGGCAAATGGCAATGAATGAGAATTTCTATCAGCCACTGTGCACTGACTCAGGGAATGCTGGGCGTTGTAGTACTACAAAGCCTGCCTGGATTGCAAGTTGGATGCAACGGGGATGAGCCACTTCTAAAAGCGTATTCACACACTGGCTGAGTAGTGAGTAGTGGATGAGCCCCTTCGATTGCTGGATTCCTGCCTTTTAGATTCCTAAAGCTTTCCCTTACTGCACAGAGATGCTATCCCTACAGCTCCTGTCTGTAAAATGGCCGCTGAGCTCCGTGCATAGACTTTTATTGCAGGCTTGAGCCCGCCCCTATGCTGCCTCCCGATTGGCTGGGAGAGCTGTTTGCAAGGCATTATGGGGTAGCCTGATGTCAGGTGATCTTGTGAAATCCTCCATTTTAGATGTAACATGTGGCAGGCGCCAAAATGTAGCCAGGTTCGGTCAAAACGGGTTCGGCCAAACCCGGTGAAGTTCGGATTCGCTGCGAACCGAACTTTTCCAGAAGTTCGGACCGAAACCGGGTTCGGTTGTCCCGGTTCGCTCATCTCTACCCAACACCACTAAAATGAGCTGGCAATCAGAGAAATGCAGAGAAATCGGTGGTTTCATTTAGACCCATAGGGAAGATTGTTTGAAGTTTCCAGATCCATTTACATTCTTTCTGTAGAAGAAGTTTCTTTAGGTCACCACCTCTCATGTTGATGTTAATATGATCGATACCTCTCACTTTCAATAGTCTGGAATCGCATGCATGATGGAATCATAAATGTTTGGGAATTGTTTTTAATTGCTCCACATCTACTGTTGTTTTGGCGTTCTCTATATCTCTAACATTTTCTCTAACACGAATACGTAATTCGCGAGTGGTCATGCCTATATATATTTTTGGACATGAGCATGTTGCATAATAAATAACACCCTTGGTTTTGTATGTAAACGGCCAACAAATTTTGAATTGATTAACGACGCTAGAGTCAGAGAAATATTCGGAACGCTCGATGTTGGAACAACTCAAGCAATCCCCGCACAGTCTACACCCCCATTTCGGGCCTCTAATGCCAAAAACTTTCCCATGTTTAATCGGTGTTAAATAACTATGTACTATTGTGTCACGCAAATTGCGTGCTCTACAAGTTGCCCTAGCAGAGTATTCGGGCAACACCCTGTGCAACGTTGGGTCAGTCAATAGGACCGGCCAAAATTTGCTCAAAGCGTTGCGCATTTCCACCCAACGTGAGTTGTACGTCGTCACAAATCTCACCTTGGATTTGTGTTGATCCTTGATGGTAATTTTAAGAAGGTGATCTTGTGAGGTTTGTTGTGCTCGGTGACATGCTTTACGGATATTCCGATGGCTGTAACCCCTCTGAGTGCAGACTGGAGGGGAGTGATATGCTCAGGGCCGGCGTTAGGGGTGTGCGAGCTGTGCGAGTGCACAGGGTGCCGCACCCTCCCAGCATGTAGGGGGCGCCACTGGGCTCTGCCTCTGCTGTGTCCTCTGCTCTTAGTTACACACACATGGCGTAAACAATAGCCGAGGAGCAGAAGAGGAAGCTCCGCCCACAGCCCGTCCTGCAAAAAACCTGTAATTCTGTCAGCATGGAGGGATGGTAAGCTTCTACGTCTGTCTATATGTCTCTGTGTGTATATAAGTGTGTTTGTATGTGCATATGTTACAGTGTGTGTGTGTGTGTGTGTGTGTGTGTTTATGTCTCTTTGTAAGTGTGTTCAATATTAAAAAACAGATAAAATGAAGATATCTGTGCTTCCCCTTTATTCTCTGTTGCCCCTATATACTCTGCTGCCCCCTATATATTCTGATGCCACTTATATACTATGCTACCTCCTATATACTATGCTGCCTCCTATACACCATGCTGCCCCCTATATACTCTGCTGCCCCTTATAAACTCTGCTGCCCCTTATATACTCTGCTGCCCCTATATACTCTGCTGCCCCTATATACCCTGTTGCCCCTATAAACTCTGCTGCCTCTTATATACTCTAGTGCCCCTTATATACCCTGCTACCCCTATATACTTTGCTGCTCCTATATACCTTGCTGCCTCCTATGTACCCTGCTGCCCCTATATACTCTACTGCCTCTTATCTACCCTGCTGCCCCTATATACTCTGCTGCCCCTATAGCACATGTTGCCTCCTATATACCCTGCTGCCCCTATATACTCTGCTGCCTCTTATGTACTCTTGTGCCCCTTATATACCCTGCTGCTCCCTATATACTCTACTTCCCCCTATATACTCTGCTGCCCCTATATACTCTGCTGCCCCTATATACCCTGCTGCCTCTTAAGGGAAAAAATAAATGTTCATATATGGTAGCCGAGGAGCAGAGGAGGAAGCTCCGCCCACAACCCATCCTGCAAGAAACCTGTAATTCTGTCAGCATGGAGGGATGGTAAGCTTCTACGTGTGTCTATATGTCTCTGCATGTATATAAGTTTGTTTGTATGTGCATATATTACAGTATGTGTGTGTGTGTGTGTGTGTGTGTGTGTGTGTGTGTGTGTGTTTATGTCTCTTTGTAAGAGTGTTCAATATTAAAAAACAGATAAAATGAAGATATCTGTGCTTCCCCTATATACTATGCTGCCCCTATATACTATGCTGCCTCCTATATACTCTGCTGCCCCTATATACTCTACTGCCCCTTATATACCCTGTTGCCCCTATAAACTCTGCTACCTCTTATATACTCTAGTGCCCCTTATATACCCCGCTGCACCCTATATACTCTGCTGCCCCTATATACTCTGCTGCTCCTATATACTCTGCTGCTCCTATATACTCTGCTGCCTCCTATATACCCTGCTGCCCCTATATACTCTACTGCCTCTTATCTACCCTGCTGCCCCTATATACTCTGCTGCCCCTATATCACATGCTGCCTCCTATATACCCTGCTGCCCCTATATACTCTGCTGCCCCTATATCACATGCTGCCTCCTATATACCCTGCTGACCCAATATACTCTGCTGCCCCTATATCACATGCTGCCTCCTATATACCCTGCTGCCCCCTATATACTCTGCTGCCTCTTATTTACTCTGGTGGCCCTTATATACCTTGCTGCTCCCTATATACCCTGCTGCCTCTTAAGGGAAATAATAAATGTTCATATATGGTAATCTTTTCACATTTACCCCCTAAAGCATTGTAAAAAAAGAAATAAGTAAATTGGTATCGCCGCATCCATAAAAGTCTGAACTATTACAATATATCATTATTTAACCCTAACGGACAGTGTCCGGGAACCGGGAGGTCAGCTGTCCCCGACAGCTGACACTCCAGCCTCGCCGGTCAGCGGACCATCGCCGCTGATTTCGGCAATTAACCCCATAAATGCGGTGACAGATTGCCGTCGCCGCATTTAAGTGGTTTGAAGCACATCGGCAGCCCCCACTAAGTGATCGTGGGGTCTACCGATGCTTGTCGTGACAATCGGAGGTCAGACAATGACCTCCGGGTTGCCATGTACGGAAGCCTCGGAGGAGCAGCCTCCGGCCGGTCCTCCGAGGCTTCCTGTCAGTGTGACTGTTACGTCACAATGACAGTTGGAATGCATTACACTATGTAGGTAATGTAATGTATTCCAACAGCGATCAGAACTGCAAGTCTAAGTGTCCCCTAGTGGGACAAGTGAATAAAGTAAAAAAAAGTAATAAAAATGTTTTAAAAATTTGCAAAAACAAAAGTTATATAAACAAACACTGCATTTTTTTCCTATAATAAGCTTTTCATTATAGGAAAAAAATGAACACGTTAAAAAAAGTACACATATCTGGTATAGAGAATAAAAAGTGATCAAAAAGTCGCATATACCCGAAAATAGTACCGATAAAAACTACAACCCGTCCCGCAAAAAACAAGCTCTTACACAGCTTTTTTGACGGAAAAATAAAAAAGTTACGGCCCTCAGAATATGGTGACACAGGAAATACATAATTTTATAAAAAAGTGATTTTATTGCGCAAACGCTGCAAAACATAAAAAAACCTATATACATATGGTATCGCCGTAATCGTATCGACCCACAGAATAAAGTAAAATTGTCATTCATAGTGCACGGTGAACGCCGCAAAAAATAAACTAAAAAACATTGTCAGAATTGCTTGTTTTTGGTCACCCGGCTTGCAAAATAATTGAATAAAAAGTGATCAAAAAAATCGCATGTACCGCAAAATGGTACCAATGAAAAGTACAGATTGTCCAGCAAAAAATAAGCCCTCACGCAGCTCCGGTGGTGAAAAAATAAAGAAGTTCTTGCTCTCAGAATATGGCGATGCAAAATGTGCAGTGTTTTCTAAAAGCGGGTAACATCCGACACCATTTATCAGTGCGACACCGGCCACACATCTATTAATTATTATTTATTTACCGCATTATTATACCCTCTTATTATGCCCTGATGTTTTCTGCACAGATTACATATGCCCCCACATTATAAACTGAAATACCAGCGAAACCCAAAACAGAAAATCTACCAAGCAAAATCTGCTCTCCAAAAGCAAAATGGCGTCCTTCCCTTCTGAGCCCTGCAGCGTACCCAAACAGCAGTTTGCGTCCACATATATGGCATCGCAATACCCGGGAGAACACGCTTAACGTTTTATGAGGTATTTGACTTCAGTGGCAAAAACTGGGCACAACATATTATGCACTAAAATGGAATATCAGTGGAAAATTGGGGGTTGATGTATGGAGCGGGCTCACGTGCTGAGCCCGCACCATACGCTGCGGGTGTCGGCAGTGTATTACAGCTGATACTCGGGATTAACGGACAGGAACAGCGATCGTGCTGTTACAGGAGTCTGTAAAATCAACAATATACTGCAATATATTAGTATTGCAGCATATATTGTACCCGCGATCCAATGATCACTGGTACAAGTCCCCTAAGGGAATTAATAAAATGTGTAGAAGAATTAAAGTCATTAGTAGTGAGAAACAAAAAAGTTTAAAGTTAAAAAAAAAACCTTTTCCCATTTTTCTTCTAAAGTAATGTAAAAAAAAAAACAGAATTGATATCGCTACGTCCGTAAAAGGCCGGACTATTACAATATACCATTATTTAACTCGCACGGTGAACACCGTAAAAAATGTAAATAATTTAAACCTAAAATTGCTGTAGTTTTCGTTTTTACCACACAGCGAAAGCTGTATAAACGAAAACCCCCAAAAATGGAATCAGATTTTTTTCCTATATTACTATATTTTCCTATTTTTTTTTCAGTTTCCCAGTACTTTTTATGGCACTTTAAATGGTATCAATAGAAACTACAATTCCTCCCGCAAGAAATAAGCCCTCACATCACTCTACTGACGGAAAAAGAAAAAAATTATGGCTCTTGGAATGAGGGTAGTAAAAAACGAAAATAAGAAAGCAAAAAATGGATCAGTCCTGAAAGGGTTAATTCATTTCTAATGAAAAAAAATGTATGACCACATGTGGGGTATTTCCGTACCCGGGAGAAATGGCTTTACAAAAATTGGTTGTTTATTTCTCCTTTATCCCTTGTGAAAATGAGAAAAGACAACATTTTAGTGGAAAAAAATTGTGATATTAATTTTCTCCGCCTAATTCTAATAAATTCTGCAAAAGACCCGTGGAGTCTAAATGCTCACTATACGCCTAGAAAAATTCCTTGAGGGGTGTTTCCAAAATGGGCTAACTTGGGGGCCTTCCACTGTTTTGGTCCTGCCAGGGCGTTGCAAAGGTGGCATGGCACCAAAAAACAATCCAGCAAAATCCGTGCTCCAAATTCCAAATGGCGCTGCTTCCATTCTGAGCGCTGCCATGGGTCCAATCAGCAGTTTATTACCACATATGGGGTATTGTCGTAATCAGGAGAAAATTCTTTACATATGTTGTGGTTCTTTTTTTCTTCCTTGTAAAAATTAAAAATTTCTATGCTTTTTCAGAAAAAAGTTGAATTTCATTTTCACTGCCTAATTCCACTAAATTCTGCAAAAAACCTGTGTGGTCAAAATGCTAACTATACCCCTAGATAAATTCCTTGAGAGGTGTAGTTTCCAAAATGGGGTTACTTTCGGGGGGCTTCCCCTGTTTTGGTCTCTCCAGGGCGTTGCAAACGCGACATGGCACCGAAAACCAATCCAGCAAAATCCGTGCTCCAAAATCCAAATGGTACTCCTTCCCTTCTGAGCCCTGCTGTGGTCCAATCAGTAGTTTATTACCACATATGGGATATTGCTGTAATCAGGAGACATTGCTTTACATATGTTGGACTGCATTTTCTTTATTATTTCTTGTAAATATTAAAAAGTTCTATGTTTTTTCGGAAAAAAAGTCGATTTTCATTTTTACAGACTAATTCTAATAAATTTAGCGAAAAACCTGTGTGGTCAAAATGCTAACTATACACCTAGATAAATTCCTTGAAAGGTGTAGTTTCCAAAATGGGGTAACTTTTGGGGTGTTTCCACTGTTTTGGCACCACAAGACTTCTTCAAACCTGGTGCCTAAAATATATTCTAAAAAAAAAAGGAGGCCCAAAATCCACTGGGTGCTCCTTTGCTTCTGAGGCCGGTGCTTCAGTCCATTATCACACTAAGGCCACATGTGGGATATTTCTAAAAACTGCTGAATCTGGGCAATAAATATTGAGTTGCATTTCTCTGGTAAAACCTTCTGTGTTAAAAAAAAATGTATTAGAAAGAATTTCGGCAAAAAAAATAAAACATTTTTACATTTCACATCTACTTTGCTTTAATTCCTGTGAAACACCTAAAGGGTTAAAACACTTTATGAATGCTGATTCGAATACCTTGAGGGGTTCAGTTTTCAAAATGGGGTGACTTCTGGGGATTTTCTAATATATAAGGCCCTCAAAGCCACCTCAGTACTGAACTGATCCCTGAAAAAATAGCCTTTTGAAATTTTCTTTAAAATTTGAGAAATTGCTGCTAAAGTTCTAAGCCTTGTAACGTCCTAGAAAAGTAAAAGGACGTTCAAAAAATGATGCAAACATAAAGTACACATATGGGAAATGTTAACTAGTAACTATTTTGTGTGGTATTACTATTTGTTTTACAAGCAGATACGTTTAAATTTAGAAAAATGCTAATTTTTGCAGTTTTTCTAAATTGTGGTGTTTTTCAGAAATAAATACCAAAATTATCGACAAAATTTGTTCACTAACATAAAGTACAACATATCACGAAAAAACAATCTCAGAATCGCTTGGATAGGTAAAAGCATTCCACCGTTATTACCACATAAAGTAACACATGTCAGATTTGAAAAAATCGGCTGGGTCCTGAAGGCCAAAACAGGCTGGGTCCTGAAGGGTTTAAAATAGTTATGTTAAAACTTTTTCCCCTATAGTAATGTTAAAGCAAAAAAATAAACAAAATTGTTATCGCCACATCTGTAAAAGTCCAAAGTATTACAATTGAACATTATTTAACTCGTACGGTGAATGGCATAAAAAAAAACGCAAGAATCAGTTTTTTGGTCACCTTGTTGCTCAAATTTTCTTTAGAAAAAGTGATCAAAAAGTCATATTTACTAAAAAATGGTACTAATAAAAACTACATATCATCCAACAAAAAAATAAGCCCTCACAACGTTCAATCGACGGAAAAATAAAAAAGTTATGGCTTTCAGAATAGTTTTTTTCTTTGTAAAAGTAGTAAAATATTACAAAAATATATACATAGTTAGTATGGTTGAAAAGAAGACCTATGTCCATCAAGTTCAACCAAGGGATAGGAAAAAGGGAAGGGATGAAACAAAAATTCTACGCTTTGACATAGGAGCTGATATTTTTTTGTTCTAGGAAATTATCTAAGCCTTTTTTAAAGCCATCTACTGTCCCTGCTGTGACCAGCTCCTGCGGTGACTATTCCATAGATTCACAGTTCTCACAGTAAAGAAGGCTTGTCGCCTCGGCAGGTTGAACCCAGTGGCGGATTAAGAAGACCATGGGCCCTAGGCTGTTACCCAAACTTGGGCCCCCCTTCTCCACCACCACCCTGCCGCGCCGTAACTATTGCTAACACTACCTAAACACTAGTACACAAAGTAGGCACATTATGCACAAAGTACACACAGTACACACAGTACACAAAGTATGCACATTATGCACAAAGTACGCACATTATGCACAAAGTACGCACATTATGCACAAAGTACACAAAGTAGGCACATTATGCACAAAGTAGGCACAGTACACAAAGTACCACATTATGCACAAAGTACGCACATTATGCACAAAGTACGCACATTATGCAAAGTACACAAAGTAGGCACATTATGCACAAAGTACGCACAGTACACAAAGTACCACATTATGCACAAAGTAGGCACATTATGCACAAAGTACGCACATTATGCACAAAGTACACAAAGTAGGCACATTATGCACAAAGTACGCACATTATGCACAAAGTACACAAAGTAGGCACATTATGCACAAAGTACGCACAGTACACAAAGTACCACATTATGCACAAAGTACGCACATTATGCACAAAGTACACACATTATGCACAAAGTACACAAAGTAGGCACATTATGCACAAAGTACGCACATTATGCACAAAGTACACAAAGTAGGCACATTATGCACAAAGTACGCACAAAGTACGCACAGTACACACATTATGCGCAAAGTACGCACAGTACAAAGTACGCACATTATGCACAAAGTACGCACAGTACACACATTATGCACAAAGTACACAAAGTAGGCACATTATACACAAAGTACGCACATTATACACAAAGTATGCATAGTACACAAAGTACACACGAGTATACACATTATACTCAAAGTACACCTTGTAAACACATGAATATGGACATTAAACATACATGAATATGGACATTAAACATACATGAATATGGACATTAAACATACATGAATATGGACATTAAACACACATGCACTTACCTTTTATGTCTTCACTGAAGCTCTTCTCCTGCTCACAGCACGACACAGAGCCCGTCGACAGTCTCCCCTCCCCCATGTCCCGACAGCTAGCAGCAGAGGAGAGATGTTTAGAGCAGGGAAGGGGGGCTGGAGGGGGAGCTTCTAAAGCAGCACAGACCATGGCTGCTAAGTAGAAGCGAAGCTCCCCTCGCCTGACAGGTGCGGTCCTGGCACCGGGGCTCCCTCCGGTGCTAGCGACGCCACTGGGCATGAGGGGGTTCGGACGGTCATGGGAGCCTTGGGCCCCCTGGAAGCCTTGGGCCCCGGGCGACCGCCCGAAACGCCCTAATAATAATCCGCCACTGGTTGAACCTTTTTTTCACCAGATGGAGGGAGTGCCCCGTTGTCTTTTGAGGGGGTTTTTGCATTGAACAGGTTTTCACTATATTTCTTGTATGGGCCATTCATATATTTATATAATTTAATCATTTCCTCCCTCAGGCTGGGTTCACATGACCTATTTTCAGGCGTAAACGAGGCGTATTATGCCTCGTTTTACGCCTGAAAATAGGGCTACAATACGTCGGCAAACATCTGCCCATTCATTTGAATGGGTTTGCCGACGTATTGTGCAGACGACCTGTAATTTACGCGTCGTCGTTTGACAGCTGTCAAACGACGACGCGTAAATTGACTGCCTCGGCAAAGAAGTGCAGGGCACTTCTTTGCCACGTAATTTGAGCCGTTCTTCATTGAACTCAATGAAGAGCAGCTCAAGATATATGAGCGTCACAGACGCCTCGTATATTACGAGGAGGAGCATTTACGGCTGAAACGAGGCAGCCGTCTTCTTCTGAAAACAGGCTGTCATTTCAGCCGTAAATGACAGCTAGCGTGTGAACATACCCTTAGTCGTCTCTTTTCAAGGCTAAATAGGTTTAATTATTTTAATATATCCTCATAACTTAGATTCTCCATGCCTCATATTAGTTTAGTTGCTCTTCTTTGTATTTTTTCCAACTCCAGGGCATCCTTTCCATGAACTGGATCCCAGAACTGAACTGCATATTCTAGATGAGGCCTTACTAATGCTTTGTAAAGTGGTAATATTATATCCCTGGCCCACGAGTACATGCCTCTTTTAATACACAACAATATTTTGCTGGCCTTAGAAGCAGCTGACTAACATTGCATTCTGTTATTTAGTTTATGATTTACAAGTACACCCAGATCCTTCTCAACAAGTGACTCCCCCAGTATATCTCCCGTAGGACCTATGATGCATTAAGGTTGTTGGTACCCAGATGCATAACTTTACATGTATCTACAGGGTGGGCCATTTATATGGATACACCTAAATAAAATGGGAATGGTTGGTGATATTAACTTCCTGTTTGTGGCACATTAGTATATGGGAGGGGGAATCTTTTCAAGCTGGGTGTTGACCATGGTGGCCATTTTGAAGTCGGACATTTTGTATCCAACTTTAGTTTTTTCAATGGGAAGAGGGTCATGCGACACATCAAACTTATTGAGAATTTCACAAGAAAAACAATGGTGTGCTTGGTTTTAACGTTACTTTATTCTTTCATGAGTTATTTATAAGTTTCTGATAAAGATAGTGGGGCCATTCTTCATCAATGGAAACCTCAAGGCCACGGGATATCTGAAATTGCTACATGATGATGTGTTTCCCTCTTTATGCACTGAAGCTGGCATGTTCCCTCAGTTTTTCCAGCAAGATGGTGCACCACCACATTATGGGTGTCAGGTCCGAGCATTCCTAGATGAACAGTTTCCTGGAAAGTGGATTGGTCGTCGTGGGCCAGTTGAGTGGCCCCCTAGGTCTCCCGATCTGACCCCCTTAGACTTTTATCTTTGGGGTCATCTGAAGGCAATTGTCTATGCTTGTGAAGATACGAGATGTGCAGCAACTGAAACTACGGATTCTGGAAGCCTGTGCTAGCATTTCTTCTGTGGTGTTGCTATCAGTGTGTGAAGAGTGGGAGAAGAGGGTTGCATTGACAATCCAACACAATGGGCAGCACTTTGAACACATTTTATAAGTGGTCAGAAACTTGTAAATAACTCATGAAAGAATAAAGTAACGTTAAAACCAAGCACACCATTGTTTTTCTTGTGAAATTATCGATAAGCTTGATGTGTCACATGACCCTCTTCCCATTGAAAAAACTAAAGTTGGATACAAAATGGCCAACTTCAAAATGGCCACCATGGTCAACACCCAGCTTGAAAAGTTTCCCCCCTCCCATATACTAATGTGCCACAAACAGGAAGTTAATATCACCAACCATTCTCATTTTATTTAGGTGTATCCATATAAATGGCCCACCCTGTACATTAAAGAGGCTCTGTCACCAGATTTTGCAACCCCTATCTGCTATTGCAGCAGATCGGCGCTGCAATGTAGATTATAGTACCGTTTTTATTTTTAAAGAACGAGCATTTTTGGCCAAGTTATGACCATTTTTGTATTTATGCAAATGAGGCTTGCTAAAGTCCAACTGGGCGTGTTTAAAGTAAAAGTCCAACTGGGCGTGTATTATGTGTGTTACATCTGGGCGTGTTTACTTCTTTTACTAGCTGGGCGTTCTGATGAGAAGTATCATCCACTTCTCTTCAGAACGCCCAGCTTCTGGCAGTGCAGACACAGCGTGTTCTCGAGAGATCACGCTGTGTCGTCACTCACAGGTCCTGCATAGTGTCGGACGAGCGAGGACACATCGGCACCAGAGGCTACAGTTGATTCTGCAGCAGCATCGGCGTTTACAGGTAAGTCAATGTAGCTACTTACCTGCAAACGCTGATGCTGCTGCAGAATCAACTGTAGCCTCTGGTGCCGATGTGGCCGACACGATGCAGGACCTGGGGCAGGAAGTGAGTGACGTCACTGCGTGATCTCTCGAGAACACGCTGTGTGTCTGCACTGCCAGAAGCTGGGTGTTAACGAACAGAAGTGGATGATGCTGATTCGTCAGCATCATACACTCCCATTCCTAACGCCCAGCTAGTAAAAGAAGTAAAAACGCCCAAATGTAACACACATAATACACGCCCAGTTGTACTTTTACTGTAAACACGCCCAGTTGTACTTTTGCAAGCCTCATTTGCATAAATACAAAAATGGTCATAACTTGAAATAAAAATAAAAAAGTTACTGTAATCTACATTGCAGCGCCGATCTGCTGCAATAGCAGATAGGGGTTGCAAAATCTGGTGACAGAGCCTCTTTAAACCTCATTTGCCAACTGGATGCCCAAACACTCAGTGTGTCCAAATTGGCTTGTAATTTATGAACATCTTCCATAGCCTGAACAATACTACATAGCTTGGTGTCATCTGCAAAAACAGAAAAAGTGCTATTAATCCCATACTCTATATCATTAATAAATATATTGAATAATAGTGGTCCCAGCACTGACCCCTGGGGTACACCACTTATAACCGGGGACCATTCAGAGTAGGAATCATTGACCACAACTCCCTGGATAAGGTCCTTGAACCAATTTTCAATCCAATTACAAACTATACTTTCTAAACCTAGAGACCTAAATTTACCCATTAAGCATCTATCTGGGACAGTGTCAAATGCCTTTGCAAAGTCCAAAAACACTATATCCACAGCGGCCCCTCTGTCTAGGCTTCTGCTCACCTCTTCATAAAAACTTAGGTTGGTTTGACAACTTCTGTCCTTAGTAAAACCGTGCTGGCTGTCACTTAGAATACAATTTTTTGTCACATAATCCTGTATATAGTCCCTCAAACATTTTCCCCACGATGGATGTTTAGCGTACTGTTCTATTATTACCCAGGGAAGACCTAGAGAGCATTTTGAAAATAGGTACCACATTTGCCCTGCGCCAGTCTATTGGCACTATACCAGTCACTAGAGAATCTCTAAGGCGGGCTTCACACAACCGGGTCGCGCCGGAGCCCGAGTGTCGGCCGGTAAAATTGGCCATTCTGCCCGGCCGGTTTGCATAAAGTTTTGCATCCGTGCCGGGCCGGGCAGATCTGGGCAGTGACATCAGCGGCAACTCCTGAAGGGGAATCCCCATGTGTTCGGGGATTCCGCTTCAGGAGTTTCCCCTGATGTCACTGCCCAGATATGGACAGAGACATCAAGCGCTCTGTCCAGGAGCGGAATCCCCGAAAACACAGTGCTCCCTTCCACCTGCTGTACACCCCGGCCCTGCCACACAGTGTACAGCGATGCCATTCGTCAGAATGGCATCAACTCCTCCTCCTCACATGCACTCTGCTTTGTGAGGAGGAGGAGATAGAGAGCAAGCGCCGGAAAACCCGGCCATCACTCGGGACACATCCCGGTGATGGCCGTGTATTACCCGGCCCCATAGACTTCTATGGGAGCCGGGCGGCCGGGTATCCGGCCGAAGATAGAGCATGTCCTATTTTTTGACGGCCGGTTTTCCCGGCCGTCAAAAAATCG
This sequence comes from Rhinoderma darwinii, assembly GCF_050947455.1. Taxonomy (NCBI): domain Eukaryota; kingdom Metazoa; phylum Chordata; class Amphibia; order Anura; family Rhinodermatidae; genus Rhinoderma; species Rhinoderma darwinii. The sequence goes on from NC_134699.1 coordinate 35,512,149, forward strand.
TTCGTGTGAATAGCCCCATTAGGGGTCTATTATTCCTAATGCAGCCGGGTGCCGGCCGATTTATGAACGGCCGGTTTCCGGCCAGGAAACCCTGTCGTGGGAATGAGGCCTAAATATTATGTAGACGGGACAGAAGTTACTGAACTAAGTTGCTTAACCCTTTCACGACCAAGGACGAAAATGAACGTCCTGGTCGGCTGCTAGTTCCCGCACCAGGACGTTCATTTTCGTCAGCATTTCAAACTGTCACTCTGTGTAAACACAGAGTGACAGGCGCGCGCTGACAGCTGTCCTAGACAGCTGAGAGATCAGTCTCGCCGGACAGCGGACCATCGCCGCTGCTTTCGGCAATTAACCCCTTAAATGCGGCGACGGATTGCCGTCGCCGCATTTAAGTGGTATGAAGCACATCGGCAGCCCCCACGAAGTGATCGTGGGGACTACCGATGCTTGTCACGGCAATCGGAGGTCAGATAATGACCTCCGGGTTGCCATGGACGGATGCCTCGGAGGAGCAGCCTCCGGCCGGTCCTCCGAGGCTTCCTGTCAGTGTGACAGTTATGTCACACTGACAGTTGGAGTACATTACACTATGTGCGATCATAGCTGCAAGTCTAAGTGTCCCCTTAGTGGGACAAGTGAAAAAAGTAAAAAAAAAGTAATAAAAATGTTTTCAAAAAAGTGTAAAAATAAAAGTTATAAGTTCTATAAACACTAAATGCTTTTTTTTCCCTATAATAAGACTTTTATTATAGAAAAAAATGAACACGTTAAAAAAGTACACATATTTTGTATCACCGCGTTCGTAACGACACCAACTATAAAACTATAATGTTATTTTTCCCGCACGATGAACACCCCAAAAAAAATCAATAAAAAACTACGACAGAATCACAATTTTTTGGGTCACCACCGCTCCCTAAATAAAGAATAAAAAGTGATCAAAAAGTCGCATGTAACCGAAAATAGTACCAATAATAACTTCTATCCGTCCCGCAAAAAACAAGCCCTTATACAGCTTTTTTGAATAAAAAAAAAAAAATTATGGCTCTCAGAATATTGTGACAGAATTTTTTTTTTTTAGAAATAAGTCATTTTATTGTGCAAATGCTAAAAAAAAGGACCAAACTTATATACATATGGTATCGCCGTAATCGTACCAACCCGCAGAATAAAGTAAAAATGTCATTTATAGCGTACGGTGAGCGCCGCAAAAAGAAAACCTAAAAAACGGTGTCAGAATTCCTGTTTTTTGCTCAGGATTGCAAAAAAATTTAATAAAAAGTGCTAAAAAAAAAATCGCATGTACCCCAAAATGGTACCAATGAAAACTACAGATTGTCCCGCAACAAATAAGCCCTCACAGGGCTCCAGTGGTGAAAAAATAAAAAAGTTCTGGCTTTCAGAATATGGCGATGCAAAATGTGCAGAGTGTTCAAAAGTGGATAAGATCGGGCGCCATTTATCAGTGCGACACCGGCCACACATCTATGAAATATTATTTATTTACCCCATTATTATACCCTCTTATTATGCCATGATGTACTCCGCACAGATTACACATACCCCCACATTATAAACTGA